>NC_089684.1:40742591-41062425 GCF_031753505.1 Anomalospiza imberbis | reverse complement strand
CTTTCTTTCTTTCTTTCTTTCTTTCTTTCTTTCTTCTTTCTTTCTTTCTTTCTTTCTTTTCTTTTCTTTTCTTTTCTTTTCTTTTCTTTTCTTTTCTTTTCTTTCTTTCTTTCTTTCTTTCTTTCTTTCTTTCTTTCTTTCTTTCTTTCTTTCTTTCTTTCTTTCTTTCTTTCTTTCTTTCTTTCCCTTTTTCCCTCTTTCTTGCTTTCTTGCTTTCTTTCTTTCTCACTTTCTTTCTTCCTTCCTCCCTTCCTTCCATCCGTTCTTTCTTTCACTTCTTTCTTTCTTACATTTCTTTCTTCCTTTCCTTCCTTTCCATGTTTCTTTCTTTCTTTTCTTTTTCTTTCTCTTTTTCATTCTTTCTTTCTTTCTATCTCTCTTTCTCTCTTTCCCACTTTCACTCTTTCTTTCTTTTCTTTCTTCTTTCTTTCTTTCTTTCTTTCCTTCCTTTCCTTCCTTTCCTTCCTTTCCTTCCTTTCCTTCCTTTCCTTCCCTCCCTTTCCTCCCTTTCCTCCCTTTCCTTCCTTCCACTATGAGGTTAATTTCTAAACTGTGAAGTAGGTACACTAATTGACTCTTCCCTCAATATCATTTTAAAGTACAGAATAGATCAATAACAAATTTTGTGAAGAAAGAGCGCTTAAAAATTATTTTAAACTGAGAATTTGAGTTAGATATTGAAAATTCAAACACACAACATTGAAATGATGGAATGGATGGGGGTTTTCTTTGTCTTTCTTTGATACAAATGATGATCTCCATTTTTACACCTTCTAAAAATACATCTTGAAAGTTATTACTTTAGATAACAAAAATATTTCCAAAAGAAGGAAATGGATTGATACAGATGAAAATACAATATTCTAAATATTCATCATCTAGTACAAAGAATTGCCCTTACACAGTAAGCTTTATGGACATTTCTAGTCTCACACAAACACAGAAGAATTCTTCAACTGACTAGAAAATCTTTTTTTTTTTTAATTAAAAAATAAAAGAGAGAAATAAAGATCAGAAAATTCTATGCATCCTCACTTACTAGATGGTGGTTACTAAAGATTGGATCTGTTTGGTGGGTGAGTATACTTCCCATTCACACACACAGTTACACCTCTTCCCCCTGCAAACAGCTGTGTGATTTTGGCTCTGAAAGAAGGGACTATCTTTTTTCTGATATTCTACTGGATGAAAATGATTAAAACTCATATAGCTCTGAGAATATCAGTTTTTTCTCAGAACACTGGACTGTGCTTTTCCTTCCTTTTCTCCATTCTTTTTGGTGAAAATTTGTAGCTAAATTGAGGTATGTCATTCAATACAGAATATTGAGAAATGTCACATAATTTAAACCAAAGCATTTCCTTGAGCTAAAGTACCTAAATTTAACCCAAATATGTGGGTGAAGGATCTGCTGGGATGCCTTGTATCAGATCCAGCCTGGCCCTGCTCTAAAACAGGAATCATAAAGGTGAAAAACAAGACTCATTAGGCATCAGGAATGAAATCTAACAGATGGAGGCTAAAAATTTTTAATGTTTACAGAAACATTGAAATTTATAAAATGTTCTTTCAGACAGCACAGCACAAATATTGTTTAGAAGCCATTATACATTTTCTCTCCAATGAGTTTCAAACATTCATGTCCTATATTAACATATTTATCCTTCCATGTAAAACTGCATCCCAAAGTGTCAGCCTGGTGAGACAGTTGTGAAACTTGGCTTTTTATTTCCATTTATTATGTGATTCATTACAGTAGAGTCTCATGGAATAGTTACAAAGTAATTCCTAATACTGTTTGCCTGAATTATTTATTTGCTGTGTTGCTCCCATAATTTTGGGACAAAGGTGTAAATGCTTAGCTATATTTCTAGCAGTTCTTAAAAATAATTGGATTAGAAGTCATGCACTGAGAACCACTTATTATTCTTAACGGTTCAAGACTTCTGTAAGTGTTTTAATCAAGCAGCAAATTATGTATATTTCAGACTGCTTTCTTTCCTGGCTTTTGAATTGCAATTTTCTAAGCACTTGAGCACAAGCCTTTTCATTTGGCACAACAAACTTTGGTCGCGTTTTGCCTTTCTCATTCGTCTCAGGAGGAAATAAACTCCAGCCCTTAAGGTTGAGGCAAGGCACACTGTGCTGTCTGAAGAAACACACAGAGTTAGCATATCACTGAACTCCTGCCCCAAAATTAACCCAGTACACCTGCAGGATGTCTTCTCCAAATCTCCTCTAATTGAGGGCTGTTGGTGTTTGTGTGGCTTGCCAATAGAGCTCCAGTTTTTAGCCAGGCAAACGGCCGGGTGTGTGTTTTCCTTGGAGCTGCCGTGCCCGTGCTGTGCCGCACCCGCCCACTCCCCAGGTGCTTGGTAGAGCTGTCAGATCCTTTCATGGGGCCGGGAGCCATGCTCAGGCGAGCCAGCTTGATTGGAGTTGTGCTGGGACATAAAACATGGAGAGCCCCTTGTGGCTGCAGAGGCAGCAAGCCTGATCCGAGCGGGTTCCGGTGACACACGGCGGATCACGGACGCCGTTTGCCGCTCCTCACCGGCGCTCCTGGGAGGATCCTGCGGACAGCAGGTGCAGCCGGAGCCCGTGAATGCGGCCGGCACCTTCCTTGCTCAGGAGAGGAGCAGGGAAATGCCAGGAGATCACCATCAGTATTGGCTTCAAAATAAAAAGGAACAGGAAAGGCAGCGACCAGGAATTCCTGCCTTCTGAAATGAGGGAAAAATTGTCAGTGGGAGAGTGATTTTCTCCTTAAGAATTATGTTACTGACTCTCAGGTACTAAAAACTCCACAATTTGAATCCTCAGAACTCTGTTGTTAAACAACAGGGCCTTGTTTTCAAAAAAATGTTCTTTAAAAAGCTTCTGTGAATTGCCAAGCAACTGGGCTTGGACAAAAAGGCCAGAGCCTCAGTTCCTGAATTTCTGTTTGACTGTAAGATCTCCCCCCATTCTTCATAGCTATGGATCAGGTTGGTGTCCTCAGGCAGATTTGGTGTTGTATACAGAGAATTCAGCTGATTAAAGGATTTTACAGAGATGGCAAACATTAAATCTTCTGTCAGTGCCAGTACAATAACAAAACTGTCTCCTTGTGGGAATAGCAAGGGTTTTAAATTTTCCATCTCAATCATCCCACTGGAATAAGTGTTTGAGATTTTTGCCTTTTCATTTTTAAGTGTCTTAGTGTATGAACATTGCTGAAAGGCAATGAAAGGTGTGAATACTGGGAGAAAGAGCTGGGTGGAAAAAGGGCTCTTTTTCTGGTTTCTTTTTTTTTCTGGAAATATTCTTTCTCTTGACACCAAAATATCTTTGGGATCACTACTGAATAGTTGGAATTTCTGCTACTGGACTTCCACAAAAAGATGATTGTTTCAGAGAAATTTAGGATTTTCATAATTATATAAAATAATTTAAACCATTACAAAATATATAATGTATTAATATACTTTTATTCCTCATTTATGGTAAAAATGGAAATTGCTGTTTAGATTCCTGTATTTCAGAACAGTTTAGAAATTAAATGTATACAGTGAGGTCCTTGCATTTTTTTTTAATGTTTTTCATGTATTTTTTCCCCTAGAAAATAGTTTTACAGAAATAGCTTGGCTTACAAATAACTGTTTGGAAATGCCAAAAAGAAGAGCTCCCCAGACCTGGCAGCTCTAAACCCGGGGAAGAACTCTGTCAGTGGAGGGAATGAGAAAGGTCTGCAGTCTTCAGTATAAGAAGTGTTTGTTGGGTGGATTTCTCCTAGAAGCAATATGGGATAATGCACAGTGCTGATGGGTTAGAGCTGCTTTGAGAAATAAGGGTACATGAGTGGAAAGGTGTTTGTTCTTGGGAAAACATGTGATATTTGGGATATCAGCAGCCTGGTGCTGCCTCCCTAAAAGCTCTGCTCAGTCTGTTCTGTTGGCAGTCATTCTGTCCTGCTTCCATTAGGTCCTTGCAAGGATCAAGCTTAGAAGGGAACAAGCAGAGTTAGGTGAAGGCAAAGCAGAAACCAGTATCATCAATATAATGTAGATGTTCAGTTCATCTTCCAGGGACTACTGATAGAGAAGCAGCCTTAATTCTTCAAAAACCAAGTGAGGTCTGTTCTTAAGGTTTTGGGCTTCTTTGATAAATAAGTGATACTGGATATTTTCAGCAGACTATTAGAGCTTTTGAAGCCTTGTGACGTGCATTTTAATGATCACTTACCATCCAGTGCCTTGAATGTTTTTAAACTTGTTCAATGCATTAAAGCAGCAACTGTGTTAATAAATTCTTGTCACTGACTGATATAAAATGGCATGTAGCAAAGAGTCCATCTGTCTCTGTTCTGTCATCCCATGCCTTCTTTCATGTTCCCATTGCAGTCTGTAATAAATAGTCTGATCATTTTGAGTGACATTTGGGATCTTTATTGGACAAGACATTTCAAGTGCATCTGTCTTGTGAGTTGTTTATAGCTGACAGCTTTAACAACAGCTATTGCCTTCCAAAGGGCTGCATTCAGAGTGTTCTCCATGTTCCCCTTCCTGATTTTCTCTCTGTTTTTCAGTGTGTGTGGCTGACATTTCTTGATTGTATGTTTCTTAAATCCAGACACTTCTTCTGTGATGATGGTGATGATTTTATCACCATTATGCTGAGTCCAGCTGTATCTGCCTCTCACTCCAGAGTTAATCCTGGTCTCTTTTGTCTGATCCTGTTGTTGTCCTGCCTTAGCCTTACCACTTCTGCCCCTTCCTGTCTCTGTGGGTGTGGCTCCCTCAGTGCTGGGGTTTTACAACTTGTGTGACACACAAAGTCCCTGGAAGCCCAGAGAAGAACAGCTAAACTTGCATCAGTGTTGGATGTACCTGATCCTGAACTGTTACTGGGAGCCAGACCAGGCTCCAGTTGCTCTTATCTCAGCTTGCTGGGAAGTTTCTGTGTAATTGTTGTCAAATCTGGTGGCTGAACTACAAAGGTGGCAGAAGGCTGTTTCTTCTTATCCATTCAGTTCATGTTAGGCAAGAAGCTGGAGCCAGAACCTCTCCTTCCCTCAGTTACCCCATTTGCCATCCCCCTCTTGGATTTAACTCTCTGCTGATTTTAGTTGCCCATTTTTTGGGTGGCCACAACAGTTGCCCTTGGCTTATCTCCTCATTCCCTGGTGCTGGGAGGTGGCAACTTGTGAGGAGCCACGCTGCTGAGATAAGCCTAACACAGAAATTTGTTTAAATTGACAATAATAATAATATTAATCATCATCATCATCATCATCCTTCCTTGTGTGCAAAGCAAGCCTTGATGCTGCTGCTGAGCATGTGCTGGGTTCATTTCCTCTCCCTGCAGGAGCAGAGGCAGCAGCCTGTGCACAGCAGAGCCAGGGAAAGACTCAAGCTGCAGTGCTGGAACTGGAGCTCTGGGTCTGCCACTGCTGCCGGGGATGTGTCGTGTAAACCAGGACATCCTGAGCTAAGAGGTGATGGATGCAGTGACAGGGTATCTCTTGAAATCCCAGGAATGCCACGATAAATACAACAGCGCCTGAATATCTTCCTGAAGCATCCAGGCTTCCTTCTGTCCTTTCTTAACTTTATTTTGAGAGTTTCTCTGAGTATAAGTGAGCTTGGTTTAAACAATAAGCAAATTTTGCACTCAAGGTGAGCAGTAACCATTAAAACGGCAGCCATTGTCACAGACAAATCAAACTTTCATTAAAATTAATTTTATTTTAGATATGTGGAAGTAAAAATAGAGTCCTTACCTGTTTCCCTTTTTTATACCAGCACATTTAGTCCACAAGTGCAGAACAGTTATTGCTGGTGACTTAACTGTATTGTGATCTATTGTGTTCTGAGGTTGAACTTCTCCTCTTTAAATATTAATATTTCATTTTGCAGCACTTTAATTCCAACTCTTGTGTAGAGTGCAGCATCATACATGTTATAAATGAAAAATTATCCAGCCAAATTAAAAATAAAAATAATAATTTATTTTAGCAGTAGAGGTCTAATTAGCCAGCCACAAGGAAAAGGACAGTGCCGAGATGGCGCTGGGTGCAAGACACAGAGATCAGCCTCAGCAGAGGTCTTCCTCTATGCCCACACACCATCATCCTGATACAAGCGATTTTTATAGGGAAAATTTTGCCTGAAGCCAGGATTTCGGCATTCAGTCCTTTGTTTCATTCAGAGTCCCATAAATTGATGAGATTTCCTTCTTGGCGACAAGGTAGAATAATTCGAACAATTGATGAAATTTATGGGAACACGGTATTCACATGTATCAGCCCGGGGGGATTTTCCTGATATCCATATCGGGTGGGTCGTTCACGAGATGATCAACGCCTGGGTGCTTCAGATAAGGTCCATCTCCTGGCGACCACATCCTTTTACTTGTAAATCGGGTTTCAACACACACCTAGTTTTGCCTGGTGGCGGGAAGGGGGGGGGAGGGGGGGGGGGAGCTTCTAATACAAACGGGTACATTCTAACAAATATTTAATATCATGCTAAAAATGGCACGAATTATACCCGTTACATATAACAATACATATTTAGTTTTTCAGGCAGACATGTGCCATTTGCATAGAAGTTTTAATGGCATGTTTCCTTGCTCCAGAGGAGCCCTGGGCTGGAGGATTGGGTGGCTCAAGGGGCCAAGCAGAGCTTTCCGCTTGGTCCCAGCTCTGCTGAAGCCGTCGCTGCCGCAGCTGGGTACAGCCGTGGCTCCAGGTCAGTGTAAGCAAACCTGATATTTCCTGGTCTCTCCCCTCACACACAGCTGTGCCTCTTGCACACCTGGGTGGGTGCAAAGGGACTTGCATGGCACCACAGCATTTTGTAGCTGTTGTTGTTCTAAAAGCTGAACCATCTTCAGTCAGAACAATGCATCTCCTTAAAAATGCAGCCATGGGCCATTGAGATTTCTTAGAGTGGCTTACCACTTTGTGGAATAAACAAGTCAGCAGAATTGTCAGACTCCCACTGCATTGTGTAAGAGCCTTTGAATACATTAAGTGTATGCAGGGATCTCTGTGGGATTGTGAAAGCATTAAAAGAAAAATCAGGCCAGAATATCTGTGGCCCACCTCTACCTGGAGGACACAAAGTGCTGTGAGTTTTCAGCTTTAATCCCCACGTGTCCCTTTTACCCTCTCCCTCAAAACACAAGTTATGTGGTAAGAAGTCAAAATACATGTCTAATGAAATAAAATATAAAATAGGGCTGAGTCAAGTTACATTTTAAGTCCAAGGAGCTCTAGTGCAAGGTCACATCATTGACTCAGTTTTAGCCATAAATCTCCAGATCAATAAGAGAGGTTGAAGCAGATAAGAAGTATTTAACCTTTGGCAAATGCCTCTGTTTTGTATAGACCTTGAAAACACAAAATCCCAGCTCTGTGTGTTTGCAGTCACATATGTCTACAGGTATTACCCATGGAAGAAACAGAATTAATGTTTATGTTAGGCAAAATGTAAAAGATGGAATGAACATATATGCCAAAATACTCTGTTTCTCAAAATTTGCTCTTTATTTGTGTGTTCTTACAACTCACAGGTATGATTTAAATATATATATATACACAATGGGGTTTTTTGTAGCAAAATTTCTCTACTTGAATTTTAAAGCAAATACAAAAAGAAAATAATCAGAATGGTTGTCATTGGAGAATTAAGGGTAAGGTGACATTGGAGAATTAAGGGTAACATAACATTTATTTTACTGCTGTTTAGTGCTCTTTAGAAGTGTTTTATCTCTTTGGCTGCTGAATTCAAAATTTAAAGCATTTTAATTGAGGATGATTGAGAGAGAGTTGTTTTAGTTAATATTTTCTGTTACACTGATGGAAAAGATAAGGCTTAGTACTTTTTTCCTGGTTTTCTTCAATTTTTGTTTCACTAAATTCAAAGACAAACCTTCACTAAAATTCTTTTACAATCTAGCATGTAACTGGTTTTGGTCTGACTGAAGTGTTCTACCAAACAAAATAGTTTAATAAATGAAGTGGCAAATGTCCCAAAGTTTTTCAGGAACCAGCTGCTATTTCTGTTGCTCTTGAGCTGAGAACTTCAGGTCACTGGTGTGTGTTCAGTGGATATTAAAGTTGGGCAGAAGAAGTAAAAGTGCTCCGGTTTGGTGCCTGAGAATAGCCCAGGTCTGAGGGGAGACACTTGAGGTCAGGTGGGAGAAGGATGGAAGGTGGAAATGCAGGCTGAGAGCTGCAGCTCAGGTTTCTGGTGGGTTTGGCATCACAGAGCAGAATGACAAGCAGCAGCCACAGCATTCCAGTTTTTACCTGGGCTTTGGAAAGTTTTTCAAAACAGCAAGGATTGAGAAATTTGTCCTGGATTAGTAAATAGTGTTAAGATAATAGCTGTAAATAGGAACCACAATGAAGTTGCAGAGCAGCTCCACTTAAGGTGGAGAAAATGCTTGCGTGAGCAAATCAGAAAAATCAGCAAAAACCCAGAGGTGGAAATGGGATGAGGGGACACAACCCCCATGAGGACATGCTGTTAATTTCTGGCTTTGGCCCAAAATGTCTGGGTATGGCCCTGTCCCTGCAAGAGTGTTCAGTACTGCAGGAGGAGACCTTTCAGGCATCATATACTGAAATTTAACCCAGTACAGGGAAATTCAGACAAGAGAAGAATAGGACTGGGAAATCCAAAGGAAAGTTTACAAAGTAAGCTTGTTCATCCCTTCCCAAAGCTTCCAGGTGAAGAGAAAGGAAAGCAACATTACACCAGTCATAAACTCTTCTTTTTATTTGAATGAAAGTGTGGAAAATTGCAAGGCAGTCCTCTGTAGACTAACCCAAGAAGTGTGTTGTCTGTTCATGTGTGTCTCTCACCTTTTATGTCTTTGAGAATCTGAACGTGAGAATTCATTTTGGCATCTTTAGTGAGAGTATTTTCAGGCCAATAAAGCCTCACTGAGTTGAACTTGGGAACACCTTCTGGTGAGGCATGGTGAGAAAAGCACCTCCTCAGGATCTCAGTGTCCCAGGGAGGAAAGCAATAAAGACTCTGGCTCTCATCTGGCATATCCAAGCAGGCAGGACTCCCTCTGGGCACAGATGCCTGTTTAATAGCTCTGGAAGCGACACTGACTCAGCTGCAAAGTGGGCTGGCATGTGGAATTGCTGTCCCTGCAAAGCCTTGGCAGCATCGTGTAAAAGGTGCTGTTAGCTATGTCCACCACGGATGGCACTACATCAGCGTAGGCAGCAGCAGCAGGGGCCACCACTCCCTCACACCTATCCCATTAATTGTTAACGTGGGGAGGCAATTAACTGATTCAGTGGGAAAGCTGAAAAATCATTTTCTGCAAGCAGCTTATTGCTTGGGAACTTGGAACAAGAAAGGTCATGAGCGCATTCCCTCACTGACCTCACCTTCACCCCTCAGCAGGGCAGGATCTTCAGAGTGTCTCAAGGTTCTGCTGAGCATCATTGTGCAAGGCCCCAAGAGAAAGAGCTGCTGAACTGAAAAAGAAACAGAATTAGAGAACGTGTTCATTCTTAGAACCAATTGGCTATCAGAAGAAACTCAGTTTGGGCAATTGTTTGGGAAAAAAGCCCCTCTTCTAAAAATCAGTTCGAAATGAAGCTGAGCTGCCTTTCACTATGATCACACGGGTATCTGAAGGGAAAAAGCCAGAGCACATCAAATTCAACTTGCAACATGTCCTGGGTACAGCTTGTTCTGCCATCCACTGCAATCAATAAAAACCTTTCACTGGTGTTAATGACTTGGGATTGAGGCCTCAAAGTGACCAGCTGTATCCTGATGACACAGTTGTGCACTGTCTCTCCAAGCCTGGCAGATATTTTGAGGTGAAACAGGAAAAGGTACCAAACAAGCGATTTGCAAAATGTTAGAACAGCAGAAATCAATTTGGAAAGCTGTAGCTTTTTTTTAGATTGTTATTTGATCATGGAGGATCAATTTGAAAATATGTATTTCTCAAGCCTAAAAACTCTGTTTGTGATAAGTATGTTATGCCTTGAGTAATGCAGGGCTTTGTGGAGGTGGATTAGAATCAGTACTTAAAGGAATTCAGGGACAGAAGCCCATCTGTTTGCCTTACAAAATTCTTGCAAACATTTATATTGGATACAAAGCACCTATTTTTCTAACTAGTGTTTAAACTTTTGACTTAAGTACTTGATACAATCTCAGAACTCTCTCAAGCAAATAATAATAATTTTTAAAAGTGGATAATGCACTGTTTACTTAAAATTTCTCAAGAGGGATATGGACATGTTTGTGAAATATTCTTTCCCATCATCTACAACTTCTTTTTGCTTTTTCTGTCATGTCCTGAGTTATTCAACTTGAGCACTCTCAAAATTGACATACCAGTTAGGTTAATATAAGCAAAGATTTTTTGGAACTAGTTTTTTAACACGGAGTTTTGCATCTGTCTTGAAAGATAAGAATGGCAATTTATTTTAAGTCTAATATAAGAAGGAGAAAAAACCAAACCAATATTGAGGGTTTTTTTCCTTTAGAAGAACATGCAGGTCAGTGGGTTAGAGACCAGCCAAGTGCTGAGCTGTAGGTAAAGAGTCCAGAATGGTAGAGCTTCATCCGTGCCTGGTGAAGGACAAGCACCTGTGAATAAAGAAACACTCCCACAGCTGCTATTAAACATCTCTTGTCACTGCTGAGCCCCTGTTTTATGGAAGCTCATGAGGAATCTCAGGCATGACTTAGCTGCAAGTCTCTTCTTGTTCATGCACTCAAGGCTCACAGGAAGCAGTCACTGAGGAGAGAAACCAGCAAAATATTGCTGGGAAATGGAGCCTGGTGCTGCTCAGGTGCCATTTCAGAGCTCTGGAGGCACCAGGGACAGTGCTCGCTGTGCAGCCTTCTTGGAGGAAGTGCTGCTTCTGGAGCACCACGGATCAGTCCAGCTCAGGGCATCTCTTGCTGGTTGCTCAGCACATTCTTTCCCTTGCTCTGAGTGCAGATTTTAGAGACCTGTAAGAGAGCAATTTGCTTTCTGGCAGTGCAGCAACAGTAGCAACATCAAAACTTTGTAGGAATTTTCTATTTGAATGTCTGATTGCACTTCCCTGGGTTTTTCACTCTCTCTAAATTCAGTTATTCCTTACAAAGGCACAGGAGCAGGGTAATATATCTGAAAATAATTGTGTTGTTTCCATGTTTGAATGTTCATCAGTAACTTTTGAAACCTTGATTTCTTTTCACAACAGGAAAAGTAGTAAGCCCTGAAATAAAACTTATTTAGTGGGTTGTGCAATAAAGCAGCCTAACACCCTCCAATTAAATAATGAATTATGATGGACCATATAATATGTTTTTAAAGATGCTTCCAGTTCTATGTACTAAACTCGGAGTAACTTCCTTTACAGAAGTTGTCATTAATATTGATATTAATCTTAAAATCAGTGTCAAAAACTGTGTCAGTCAAAATCCTGCATCCTTCATAAAAATTTCCATTATGTATGTCAGTTTCTGTTTTTTAAAAGAAGATTTTTAGCAAAACTTTCAGTGTTGTATGTGTTTCACCAGCTGAAACACATACAGGACTCTGAAGGGTAATTTTATGTGTTGTCTTTTCTGTGTGGTGAAGAATATTTGCACTGATCCTGTCGGAACCCAGAATGTCCCTTGGACACTCTTGGATGTTCCGGGCCCAGGTCAAAAGCATCTGAGACCCTGGAATGCAGCCACAGACCTCTGTGGCTTTGAACCTGATCCATGGAACAATTTACCAACCTTGCAGGAAGAACAAGAAATCACAAAAGTTTAGATATTGTAGTAGAAGTAGTCACAAAGTAAGAGGAAGAGTTTTTGAGTGCTGTACAGGGGGGTTTTAGGCCTTGTACAGAGGGGTCTGAGTTTTGTACATGGGGGTCAGAAGTTCTAAGATGGAGGGATTTGGGCATGCCCTGTCCTCTTTCCTTCTTCTTCCTAACCTCCATGTTCTTGGTGATGTTGGCACTCACAGATTGGTTTAGAGTAGAAAGTCACTATTCAATATAGGTGATGGGCATTGGGGAAAAACCATAAACATCTAACACATAATATATGATATAAAAGAGGGCACCAGCCCCTGGGTGTCGGAGTGTGCCCTTGCCTGACTGCTGAACGGACCGCAGCAGCTCGGGGAGAAAATCTTTTAGATAACATACAATAAACTACCTTGAGACCAGACAACAGAAGACTACTGAGTCTTTCTTTGGAGACACGGGTTGGAAGAGAGACTTTTCCACCTTTCCGGCTCACCCCATCCTGGGGGTGAGTTCCTACATGATCCCTTTTTTGTCAGTAATCATTTGCAACTGCTCCCAGAATATTTTAGATAGTGCTATGATTGCTTTTGTTGTATCCGTAGCTTTTTTGCTTTAAGTGGCTGGTAATTTATATGCTGACATTTGTGAAAACTGGAAGACTGGTGACTTTGATATACTTTCTGTGAACTACTGATTGTTTGCCCAGATGTTATCCCTTGGAAAACAGTAATGTTAATATTAATCATAAAACACAAGCTAAACCAGAATGGTTTTAACCAAATTTAAAGCTTCTGGTGTAGAGCTGCTAGAATGGTTCTCCCTTGTGCAGTTATTGTAAAACATAGATAATATAAAAGTGGTAAAATTGACAATATAAAACTCTAAAACATGGATAAGGATTTAGGTACATGTGTATTTATACTCACATATGACTGTGCCCACAGTTTGTTTTTGCTTTACATTTAGTGAAATACCCACATTGTACAATATCATTGGCAAAGTAAATGCTAAATACGGCCTGTAAAAATTATCCAATTCCTAAATTTGCCTGGTATTGTAGAAATGTGTGCTAGTAAAATTATTCACCCTGATGTTGTAATCTGTTCTCAGTGATTGCTCTCAGTACCTCAAGGAATGAGTATCTTTATCACTGAGGGTTCATTTTTTCACTGATTAGTGGAGGTTTGATGTTCCCGTAAGCATCAAAATAACGTCTTGGTGCTCTGTGTTACAAACATCCATATTTCAGAAACAGAAAATAGTGAAAAGATTAAGGACTAAAAAGTGAGTAAACACTTTCTGTGCAGCTGGATAGGAGCTGAAATACTTTTAGTATTCCTGGCTGTTCAACATCTCCTTGCAAATCCACGTCGTGGTTGAAGAGTTGTTGGTCAGAACTTGTCACTGGAGCACTTTGTTGTTTCTTCCTTATGTTTATATCACTCCTTGGCAGTTCTGAAACTATGTATTGGCTTTCTACCATTCTTGTGTCTGGTGACTTCTTAGAATATTCTTATTTCTCTGTTGTGTCAGTCTTTAGCAGAAAAATGCAAATGGACTTGCACGAAAGAGTGTTTGACAGAAAACTTGCAAATTAAATAGTAATATTGAAAATTCAAGTGGAAAGCTTGCTTTTACAAAGCTCTCTTGATGTCTAGAATTTCCTGCCAAGCTGCTGCTGAGGCCAGGATTTTGCAGCTTGTGTTTGCCCTGTGGAGGCAGGGAGGAGTACCCAGGCATGGTCTGACTCTGTGCTGGAACAATGTTAAGGTGGGGAAGTCAGGTTCCCCTGAAACTGGGATGCATAATTGTTTCAGAAAGAGCCTGGTTTGAAGCTAAGGTAGGTCCTGCTTCAGTGGTGTTTTCTATTGGCTCGTGATCAACCTGGGAGGTAGCCATGGTCCTTTTAAACTATGCAAAACACAGTAACATTTAGTGTGCAGGAGGAATCCCAGTCACTTTGGGGTAAATCAGTAAAGAAACTGTTTGCAGGACTGAATTTTGGCTCTCCTCAGTCACCATGCACCCTCTCCCTTGAGGGATCAGGTCCTGTGGTCATTACAGTACTTCCATGCATAAAACCCACATGTGAGAATATCTGAACCCCTCTGACACGTCCCAGTGCTTCAAAAGTCTCTGTAGAAGGTGGATTCTGAGATAACCCAGAGGAAGGAGGAGTGGTGAAGGTAGAAGGGATTGGGACAGAGTAGGTAGACGGAAATGAGAAGAAAGTCACACAGAGAGCAGCAGCTCTGGGAGAAACTCCCTGTTAAAGCACAACTTGATGGAGAGAACTTGGGGTCTTTTAGGGTTAATTCTCTTTGTTTTGAGAACACAATACTCCTAAGATGCTTAATGGTGAGGAGCCCTGTAATTTTGAATTCTCATGGAACATTTATTATACAGTCTATATTGTATCGTGCCTACAGAGTATCATTATATGAAATTTCCTCCTGACTGGAAGAAATCTTGTGTGCTAGGGTGCCATTACTTTAATTTAGAAATACTTGTACTTGCTTTTACTCAGTAGTAAATTCAGTAGCTCTTTGAGGATACCTTCCGTGTCTGGATACAGCATTTGCTTGGCTATCTCACTGGGAGAAGCAAGGACTGCATGCCTAAAGAAGCACAGCACATGGAGGTGATCTGGAAGTCACAAAATGTGCAGTTAGCCTTTCTGGATGTAAAAAGTTAGTTAAGCTTTAACCTCTCCAGAAAACTCATTCACAGGACTGGTGTGCATTAACACCCCAACAGGAGTTCAGCTGTCACAGCTCTAATTTAGTCTGTTCCACAATTTGTGATCTGTGAATTCAGCAAAGGTGAGTGAATGCTAGTCAGAGCATTTGATTTTTATGGAAATAGCTCTTGATTTTTATGGAAATTTCTTTTTGTGTGGGCTACCATAGGCCAGTTTATTTAAAATATCAGAGTCCCCAACAGGTGACAGAGATGTGAAGAATGTAAGCAGATGGATTTCTGAAGGCCTAATAATAAGTTTTGTTGTTTTTCACTGGTTTGTTTTGGTTATTTAATCAAAAATCAGACTGCAGGAGATGCTGCTGCTGCAGCTTTTTTTTTCCCTGAAAAGGGGAGAATTATGTTGTTTGGTTGAACTTGTTTTGTTGATACCATCAATTTACTCTGCTGACAGTCCCAGAGGTAGCTGGACCAGGTTTTTGTGACAGAGGATTCACATATAAATTTCTGTGACATTACAGTGGTGTTATTTTTTATTTTTTAAAAATATAATGGGGTTTTGAAATAGGAGGATGCAAGCTCTCAGGTGCCATTTGTGATACTAACATTGTCATTATATAATCCTGGTAGGCTTTAGACTTGGAAAAAGATGAAAATGGATCTGAGAGAGGGAACAAGAGGAAAGGCACAACGGTGCTTCCAAAAGTAATTGGTCAGGGGAGAGTGATTGCAAAGCCAGCTCCTTAATGGGAGGAAACTGCACAGGAAGCAGAGCTGGCTGAAATGCCCCGGAGGTGACAGAGCCTGTAGGAGCAGGGTGAGCACTGGCCATGCAGCACAGGGGCAATGCAAACCCCACGTGAGGGATGGGATCGGCACACAGACAGTGCCTGCAGGGGCCCCGCTGAGGCCAGCTGAGCACGCCCCTCTGGCATGTACCTAAAGGGAGAGGGATTGGCACAGAATGCCCAGATGAAGGGGGAAAAGCCCCAGGGAACGGAATCAAATTGTTAGAACAGTCATTTTTTCCTTTTGGTAACAGTATTTTAAAACTTACTGCTTGTAGAATGCACTGAATTATGTATTTTGAAAGAAAAATACAAGAAATTCTGTTTTAGAAGTTCAGACTATATTCAGAGAGGAAACTCTTAGGTATTTTGTATTTTCTTAGCTTTGACTATTTCTATTTCAGAATTTTTTTTCCACTCAAAATACTTTAATAAAAAAATTATATTTTTAACCCAAGATGAATCTTTAAATACATAAATATATGTGTGTGTGTGTGTTATTTTTAATTTTTTTTCCTAGCTGCTAAATTACAGATGTCTGGTAATCAACAGTGACTCAGAAGAAAGGGAGACTGACTCATGGATCTGATTCAAGTAGCAGTGTTTGCCAACACTTTTGGGAAGGAATTTCTTTCATACAGTCTCACAGCAAACTTACCATTTACTTACACAGGTTTTGTGCTGAGTTTTCATAGGGGGTTTCAAAGAGCCATCCCCCCTGCCTGGTCTGAAATGATGCAGTGAACTGCAGACACAGAAATGGATTTAGTGTGATTCAGTCTGGGTGTTGAGGAGACTCAGAGTCACCTGGAGAAGTGTGAAATCGTTCTTTCCAAGGAGAGGCTGTGTCCCACCACACCTGAAACCAGAAGCTCTTCCAAAGGCAGCAGTGTCAAGCTCACTCTTGTGACAAATACTGGAATGCAGCTGACTGTCACTGGGGAGCAAGGTGTTCTATATCAGACCTACATAATGAATGCAAATGGTGTTTTTAGGATCCAAATTGCAAAGCATAAAAGGCTACAAAAGCCTTAATTTATGGTTTGTTCATTTAAAGCTTCAGACCATTAAGTAGCCATTAAATGACTGGTTTATATTCTGCTAAGTGCATCTCTATCATCAGAATAAAAATATATTTTTAATTCCCCCTGTATCAAATAAAACATTTAAATTGAGAGCATTTGTGATAACAAATTGGCTGGAATTGGAGAGTAAATGAATGCAGAGCTCTGACGACAGAGCATCTTTGTGCTTTGGATTTTAGTGTCTTGCATGTGCACGAACAGTTACATTATACATCTGTTTATCTGTATTTAGAGTTCAATTACCAAGATTCTACCCCAGGTAAAACTTGCACTGCACTGATAGGGTTCTCCAGATTGATGTCTGTCACACTAGCTTTTCCTGTGGAGCTCAGATATTATGAGTTTTTAACCATTTTACCCTTAGCCTCACTGCTAAGGGCCTCCATTACTTTGGCTGTGTCCTAAAATGGGCAGTAGACGCAAGCAGATGAGAGAAAATTGCACATTTTCCTCCCCTTGGATATTTCAATGCTTGCTTTTATTTCCAGAAAGACAAAAATTTTAGCATATGCCTTTAGCAAATGGAGATTTCTAAGAACATTGATTTGGAAACATATTTTGACATATTTTGTTATGATATTTTGATTGCCCTTAAGCACTGCACTCCTGCAAGGGAAATGGTTCTTTCTCTTCCAGTCATGAGCCTTCCTATCACCAGTATTGCCTGGCCTCCGATTTTCTCTGTGAGGCTGGGAAACACCTCTCCCAGGATGAATAACTGGAATGTGTGTAACTAGGTAATGGCATGCACAGCTCTGCAGCAAGTTGAAGTTCTTGTGCTAAAAACATCCGAATTCCCAGATGGAAATATTCTAAGAAAATGCAGTTGACAATCATTGTTTTTAAACAAAATATAATTTCCTGTTTAATATAATAAATTGTTCCAATGTGGTTAAAGCAGACCCCAAGACTCAGTTTTCTGAAGAAAACTTTGGCATTAGGAAAATACTTTGAGATGTCATTTTTAGGTAAACCTGTGTGTTAATAGTGCAGAAATTGGATTCCCTGTCAGTACATTCATCTGGCAAGGTCACCCTGTGTCCCCCAGGAAGGCTGGCTTGCTCCTGTAATGGCTCTTTTCTCATGAGCAGGGGCGTTCTCAGCATGGGCAGGAGAGGCTGAGAAGCAGAAGGGCTGAGGAGAGGACACCTGGAGCACTGTGCAGCTGGGAAAGGCAAGGAAAGGGTAATCCTGGATCCTGGCTCCCATACCTTGCTCTCAGGTAAGCAGTTCTGTTACCTGGGCCTCTCTGCCAGCCCAGCTGGCCTTGCCTTACTGGGGCAACTCCTGTGTGTGCAGCTGCTCCACCTTCCCCAGCATCAGGGCCCTCAGGTTCTGCTCCTGCTCTGCCTTTGCCCAGATCTCCCAAGGGTGGGTCAGACAGCAGCGCTCACGAGGCTCCTGCCCCAGATCCTGCATTGCATGGCTGTTTGTGGGATCATTCAGGATGCTGTTAAAATCTGCCTTCACAATAGATTTACTTTTAATCTGCTTTGAGTGGCCCTCCTGCTTGCCCATATGTCAATAATTCCCCCAGCAGTGTTCAAATCCAGTGCCTTAAAATGTTTTTCTGCAAAATTCAGAGTGTGAGGCCAATGGATGCTTTTGCTGGGAATTTAAAGAACAAATATGGTTCATAGTGTGAAATTTTCAGGGAAACATTTGCTCATTCCATTAAGATACTGTATTATTCTTTTTCTGAGGATTCCATTAATCTGTATTTGTAGTTTATACAAAGAGGGAATGACTCTGAAAGTAAAGGCTTTCATCTGGTTATTTATTGATAGAAAATCATCCAGCACAACACTTCATTTTGCCTCGATGTTTGTAATGAATTTGGAGATTCAGTTCAGATCCAGTTGATGAAACTATGAATATTGGAAAGCAGAGAGAGGAATATTGTTTTTAAAATGATAAATTGTAGTTTAAATATTTTATATATTTTCATAATATTAAATAAAGGGATTTATTAATGGGTATTTAATATTTTCACACCAGATTCTAAAATTTTAGTGACTGAAAAACAGATTTATGCATATTTTTCAAGTATCATAGAAATTACTTGACTCTGAGTTGAATACTTTTTGTTTGCTTCGGGGAGTTTGGATTTGTTTAGTTTTTTTTCCCTTTAGGAGACCTCTTTTTTCCTGCACATGAAAAATCAATCTCATGTAACGCACTGGGAAACTCTCTCTCTTAAGACTCCCTGCCTTTCACTGTGGGTTATCCTCCGAGCCAAATCCTGCAAGATTATAACTGATTTTAAAAGTCAGCAGCAGAAGTATTTGGTCTTTAGGTGACAAACAAAGAGGAGCCTTCAGGATCAGTGTTAAATGTCAATGAAGTCACATTCATGCTAGGATAGGCAAGTTACAAAAATTTAAATCCTGCTGTAATAGTGACAGTAATAAATGGAAACTCAGCAAAATGAAGCTATTAGTCAGCAATGTGTAATGTCATAAACTTGAACAAATGATTTGCAGAGAGCTCAGGCCTGAATTAAATCCAAGCAAGCTGAAACAAGCAATGGCACTGAGATGGATAAAAGAATTTATCCAAGTGGATCTAATGACACATTAGAATAAAGGCCAACGTTTTAGCTGATGTGTTTAAAACAATCTGGACATCATCACTCAAAATGGACAGCAGCACCTGCATGCACTGCAGCTTGTACCAGAATTTTGGATGTTGAACCCTGTGCTGGGGTTTTTCTCCTCTTGTGGTGCTTTAAAGAATCCATATAGAGAACTGTGGAGAGCTTCACAATGCTCTCATGAAAATGTGCAACTGATTTAGTGTCAAGAGCACCTCAAACAGTGCTGGTGTCAGAATGACAAGGCAGCTCCAGCAAGGAGCAAGGCTGAATGGAACTGGCCTGGCACAAAGAGCAGAAAGCAGCCTGAAGGCACTCAGCCATGGGAAGGGGCTGTGGGACACTGCAGCCTCCTGACACAACCCCAGAGCAAGCAAGCAGAAAACTGCTTCCAGGAAGACAACCTTGCACTTCATCCAGTCTGCTTCCTGAGCCATGGGAAATACAAATAATGAGAGAAATAAATGTGGTTTCTGGGAAAACAGTTGCATAAATAGCAGAGCATATAGTGTTGTGTGGTACTCCTACATGCAGCTTGTTTCCAAACAATGAAAACAGTGTTGGGGGGATTTTAATGATAACTCTATTGATGCCATAGAAAGCTGCAATTTCTGGTAAGGTCAAGTGTTCCAGATTACACCTTGAACAGCATCAGCAAATGGAGCAGATAGTGTAATGCTGATTCTTCAGCAGCAGGAATGCTAAGTGAAAGTACTGAAATAGTCCAGCTATAATATATAAATAGACTGAGAGATACTTAATGCTGAAACAAAAATTTCCAAGTACGCATAAAAATGAATGCTACCAGTGAAGTCATGTGAAGTTTTAGTATTTTTGCATATATGTTAGAAAATTATGTGTTTTCTGCTTTCTTGAATGTTTAGAACATCAGATGGCTCTTAGCAGATGTGAAATGCTTCTGGAAGCCAAACAGTGGTTCTGCTCATACCCTTTGGACCACCCTGTTGTAAGATGTAAATCCTTGTTAAAACAGGGTAGATATTATTTTGTTGTAATCTGAGAGCCTCTGAACATCTTGCTTTTCTAGTCTGTTTGGTTTTTTAAGTGGAAACATTGGCTACTCAGTTTTATTTCTCGCCCAAGTTGTACTTAATCAGGACAGACCAGATTTCAGTTGATTTTATTTTTTTTTTCCCTGGAAGTAGGAAATGGCATGCAGATCTTTCATCTATGTCCACTTCTTTAAATCAGCAACTCCAAAAATAGAAATACAGGTATGAAACTCAACGTAGTGTGTTTGAAGTGCAGCTGTGTAATAGAAGAGTAGAAAGTCAAGTGTGGATTTAAATTCCATTCCAGGCCCAAATATTTCATCATCTCAGAAGAGTAGCCCACTCACAGTAGTCCATTGGTGTGCCTCACTCAGTGGTGTTTGTGAGGTACTTGATCCCCACTCTGGCTGTTGAAGGGCTCTGCCTTCCTCCACCAAGCAGCACGAGTCCAGTTCCAAGTCCTTGGTTATCAGTGCTGTTGGCAGTCTCAGAGAGCAGGGAATTACCTCTGAGAAGCCAATAGTGATGATTCCAGCTTGCATTAGTCACATTCATGGAGAGCCTTCTGCTAGTGCCCACGAGATGATTTTTAAATCTTTCATTAATGCTCTGAAATCTAGGCTTGCTCAGCCCTCACCAAAGCCAGTGGAAGATTTTCTGTTGACTCGAGGAGAGCTGGCTGAAATCAAGGGCTTGAAGATCTGTCTGGCCTCACTCTTCCTTTCCTTTCTTCCTTCCATCTTCATTCCTGTGGTGGCTTTCCCATCTGTATCTTCAGGTGACACAGGGAGATAGGCACTCAACTCAGACACAAATGCCAAGCCAAAATAAGCTAAACTATTCCCATCCCCTTATCTAACGTTTTCAAGCTTGGGAGATGTTTTAGAGGGCATTTGGTGACTTGGAGCCAGCTGGTGCCCTTGTAGCACTCTGACTTGGCCGTGTTTTCACTCCTGTTTCCAAGGGCTTTCTGGTTTGTTTTTTTTTCCCCTGGTTATGCTAAAAGCTGCTTGTTGCCTTGACAAATATTTGTTTCCAATTCTGTAAGTAAACATCTAACACAAAATAGTCTCAGGATTCAGTATGCAGATGACTGCTGCACTGCTGTTTACCAGAGTTCAAAACCTGGGCAAACAGCAATTTGTTTGGGCTGAATAAGTAATACCTTACTTTGTAGGGCCCAAATAGCCATGTAATTATTTTGAATTAAGAAATTACCATATAATTTCAGCTCATTACATGGATATTTATTCTCAGCAGATTGTGTGTAGGCTGTTACAACAGTAACTAGTGTAACTGCTGTTTGGAAAGGGATACAGGGTAGTAATGAGAGGAGGAAGGGGCCTGTGGTGAGCCTGCAGTCCTTGGAATGGGAATGGCACCCCAGAAGTGTGGAGCTCTGTTTTCAAGTGGAAAAGATCTATTGTACTTGCATAGTATTTTAGTGAAGATGCAAACAGCAACAAAGAACTGTTTCTTTTTATTCATGTGTTTCACACAAGGAAACCCAGGAGCTTTGGGAGCCGTGACTCAGCTATTGACTCATTGTCAAAGTACTGCAATTAGTATAAATAAAAACCAGGGTAAAAAGCAGGTAACAATGCCTATGACTTGTGTATTCCTGTTAGGCAGTAGGTGGTTGTAATTCCCTGAGGAATAGTCTTGACATCAGATGGGATGTCCATGCCTCTAGCACTCTCTAACAGAGCAGCTAACTGGCTTGTTAATGCGAATTCCCTTCATTTTCTTAGTGTCCATCATGGCTGGGCCACACTGCACTGCAGTGGTCTTCTCATCCAGGAGAGCCTGACCATGGCCAAGGGGATCAAGAAGCTCTGAAGAGCCTGGTCCAGGGGACACAGGGAGCCCTCAGGCCTCCGTCACTTTCCAGCCTCGACATCCCCAGCCCAGAAGCCTCGGACAGGAGTAAGACTGCTCTGGTTTCCCTCCATAATTATAAATGCTTATTTAATCTCTCTAATCTTCTTAGCACCAGCACACAAAAACCTGAGAAACAGCTGTTGTGAGGTGGAAATTCACCTCGTTGTGAAATAATTGCTTCTCAAGTGTTAGTCATTCATGGCATGGCTCTAATTCCATTATACTTAGGGGATCCTAACACAGCAGACTTCCAAATTTACCCCAGAGCACTTTTTTTGTAGTATTGGGTTAGAAAGTATTGCTAATTTGAATAAATAATAAATGAAATTAGTAACTGAAGACAGACTCTGCCTCTCCCCACTATGTCTCATTTTCAAAAAAAAAAAAAAAAAGAAAGCTGTGTTAAGTAATTAGCAAGATGCTGACATAGTGCAGAAAGTGTGCAGTGGATATTTTGTATTTCAGCTGAAAACAAATTAGTAAAGCAGATTTCTGTTTTTCTGTTTAGGCAAGGTAAGTTCATTTTCAGAAGGGAGAAATTCTTATTTTTGCATGATCAAAGGTAAAAGTGGCAGTGAGAGAAGAAATGTTCATGGAAGTTGTTTATTTGAGAAGAGGAAAGCCATAACATTGAAAAAGCCCTTAGGTCTGTTATACAGATGTCAGACCCTGGTTCTCAGACTGGAGGAGACAAAGGCTGCTGCTCAGCACAAGGAAAAGCAAAAGAAGGATTGAGGGATGGCAGTCTTTTGCTGGGATACACAACAGGAAATTACTAAATTCCACCTTGGCTGCTTCCTAGTTTTCTCCTCCACTCCCAAGGACTCCCTCTGCCCAAACTGCTTTCCTCAACTCGCAGTTTGATCCCTGGCATGTAGGCAGGGATTTGCTGGAGGTCACAGCTCACTTCTTATTCCGAGTCAGTGCATCTCTTGCTTTGGTCTCATCCTGTAAAAAAAATTTCATTTAATTAGTTCAGGTCAGTGCCTTCCTTCCACAGATGGTTGGAAATAGGTTCTTGTCCAAAGGCTGGGATGATTTGCATGTCCAGTGAGGTTGGGCTGATGTTAAAGAGCTGAATGTTAACCAACTCATCTAAATATGAGCTAATGAGGAAAACACAGCTGCACATCTCAGACTGGTTTTCAGAGCAGTCAGTCAGTGACAGATCACCCCATACATGTGGATATTACCCTTCTTGTTGGAGACTTTACCTGTAAAATAAAACCTGTGTGTGCCTTTACCCCACCCTCAAACTCCTCCTGGTATTTTCTTCCTGTTCCAAATCCCTGCTTTTCCTTGCTGGGAAGGAGAAGCATTCCATTCGTGTCCTTTTCTCACCCCTGGTATTCTACAGTCCCCTTAGAAAAGGTACAGGGAAGATGTGCATTTTGTTAGTGACCCTTCACAGTATAAATCAATAGATGGCAGTAGCTGAATCTCCTTGGAAAGAGCATCCCTGGAAAAATGTCATAATTGGCTTTTTCCAAAAGACAAAAATGAATGGTCTCTTTATGGATTAAAAAGAGTGCAAGTTATTTCATAAATCAGGGTCAAAGGACAATTTCCCCTTTTCATTCTCAAAAGTATTGATATCCAAAGTTGCATAGAGCAGCACCAAGTTTGCTTGAAGCCATACACTGAAAGACTCCACGGGTTCAAAACTGGGATCAGAAGCAAGGATCAGTTCAAGTCTGTGCATCTTTCATTGGAACCTGGTTGGAGACTTGCTCCTGATGACCTGGCTGTGATATTCACCTACAAACAGACTATCAAAATCTGCACGATAATTTAGAGTCAGGGAGTCCTGCATCCCTGCTTGGCCTGGGGGTTTCCCCAAAAGTTTTCCTAATGCCAGTGCAATTATTTTACTGCAGTCTTGTAAATACAACCTAATTTAATTTGATCATGTCTATTTTAATATCTCCAGCTCATATGGAAACAAAATTTCAGAATACTCTGTAATCACCATTGTTTGAATGGAGTAGGTCCAAAGAGCTGGTCTGTGAAATCAGTAACTCAAGATTTGGTTATTTCCTATAGAAAGTGTTAAACTAAAGACATTTGTAATTGGAAGTTATCTCAAGAGATCATTTAATCCTTCATTTCCCTTTCAGTGAGGCAGAATCAAGAACGTGCACATCTGATCCCTACGTGCTGACCACAAGCATTGATGTTGCCTGGCCAGTGGAGAAGGTGTCTGACAACAGGGAAGGTTTTCTATGGCCCCAAGCCCCAGTCTCCTTTAGTGGCAATTTATTCTTCTCTTTTCATGGCTCTTTCTTATTTTCTTGTTGTTATTGTATTGCCGGAGAAGTTTTGACAAAACCAAAATCTGTTTGCGTCTATGTATTATACATTTTAAGTGAAAACTCATTTTGAAACATCACATAGATTTTTAGATCACTTAGACTTTTCTCATCAGAAGCAAAATGTTGCTGAAATTAGCATAAACCAGTAAATTAAGGCATGTGGCTGCTGATGGATCAAAACTTCTTGAAGGGGAAAACAGAGCCCTCTGGCAGAACATTTCTGAGCACCTTATCATCTGAATTCCTGGGTCTATGGAAATACTTTGTACTTATTTGCAAGCACAGTTTTTAAAATCTTGATTGTGATTATTCAGATTCTTTTCTTTATGATTCAAGGTTTTCCTGCTTCTCCCTTTCTGCAAGTGTTTACATGATGCTCCAGTGAGAAACACTCAGAACTGATCTATTTTTGTGACACCTGATCTGTGAGCAGTGAGGGGAAATGCCCTGCCTGCTAATGGGCAAGCCAGTATTGTCACTCCTCTGGTTGAGTTCAGAGGATGGCAAAATGCTGGAAGCTCTCACTCAGTATGATCTAAGTCTTGGGAGCCTTGAATTAGCAGAAGGGTGTTGCAGTCCCAGAGAACCCATTTTCCCATGAGATTTCAAGTGCACTTTCCCTGGCTAGGAACCTGTTAGGGTCATTATTTCTGTGTGCTATTGTGGAATGGCTGACTTGTTGCTGTATCCTCCTCCAATGGTCAGTTAAAAACGTGTTAGTATTACTCATTCAGGCTCTGGAGGTAGGAAGCATTGCCAGACCCCACTGGGTTACAGCCTGCCCCCACCCAGAGCTACAGGATAACTGCAGCTTCCCAAAATCCCAGTGTAATGCAAGTCTAGGAAAGGCACCACCAAGGGACAGGGGCAAGAAGGTGAGGAACTGATCTCTGCTGATGGGTCAGGTGGTGTTACCCAACAGAATCCTTGAAATGCAAGAGACTTTGGCTGGGTTTACTGGTAAGATCTATAGGAGGCAGCACAGATAGCACTTCCCTGTAGGAAGGAGGTTCAAGAGCCTGGGTTCTTTTCCCCCAGTCTCCAGGAAAGCCAGAATGCACCTCTCTATACAGTGATTCTGCACTTCTCATTCTGGTCCCTCTGTCTTTCCCAAGATAAAGCTAGCAATGTAGATGGCTTCATGCCTCTGCATGCAATTTAGAGATGTGGTTTCAATCCAAAAGTGACTTTTACTTGCATAGCTGCAAGATTACATGGTGCACTCAGTTTGCCTGCGATGGATGTTTAATGAGGAAAAAGCCCTTTAAGTAGATGGGTGAAGAATGTTATCCATCATTTTCCCCAAATCACGATCCATTATTTCCCTCAAACACCTGTCAGCCACACAGCAGTTAATTTTCCTGAATCAAATGCTAGAGACAGCTAAAGAACAACAGCGTTGCTCAAAGAAAATTAAGCACCCACTGGGCAAATAGTATTGCTATTTTCAGCAGCACAGAAGTCTGACACTTCTCCAGCTGTTTCCAGAGGTGTGTCCCTGTGCCCCTCCCTCTGCTCACAAGGTGGCACAGGCCACGGTTTGTATTTCCAGATCAAAAAGAGAGGTTTGAAGTAGATATGTGTGTTTTTCTTGGTTCTTTGAAAGTCCAAAGCTCAGATATGATCTTTCCTGAAATCACATTCAACCTGTTCCAAAGTCCAAGGGCAGAAGTCAAAGGATTTAGCTTAATTAAATTCTTTATCTGCTCAAGGTATCTCTCTAGAGCAGAGCCCAAGTCTGTAAACTGCACCCAGAACTCAATTCCCATTTTTCAGAGCAATGTAGAGTTGCTCTGTGGAATTCTGTACTCAAAGATGTGCTGTGAATAATTAAGCAGGATTTTTCTTTCCACAGGCCTTTTATATAAGTAATAAAATCTGTCCTTACTTAATATAAAGAGAAAAAAGCTCCAAGCTGCTAGAGGAGACTGTGGATTTCCAAGGATTAAGAAAATCCCAAACACACTTCATAATGGCTGAGCTTTAAAGAAAATTGTCTGATCCTTTTTTCCAAGATAACTGTTCTTTTCAGTAATGAGGTTTTAGAAACCTTTTCCTATAGTAAGAAATTCTCATCCATGGTTGGGACCTTTCTCAAAGATACATATTGTACTATCCTGGTCTGAATTTCTTTGTTATTGCCAGTAAAACCAGAGTTTCCTTTTCATCAGATGGACAGTATTAACTGTACAGACTAAGAGTTCGAGATGTAATGTTACGTGCAGGTGCTCAGAAATAAAAAACTGCCATTTCATTCCAATATGCTTGTTATTTCACACCAGCAGGATAAGAAAGATGGCTTCTTTAAATGTAAATGCACTTGTTTGCAGTTCAGTGAGATGACTGTGTGGCTGGTGCAGACACAGCAACAACAATGTTGTACCTTTTATAAACATTTCATTTTAGCTGTGAAAAATCCCAGCCAGAATAAATGACAATCTGTTCTACCTTTTCTTTGGTCACTCTTCACCCCTAGAAAATTAAACAGAGAAAGGAAAGGGGGTAAACTCATCATATCATGAGTTCTCTTTGCTTCCTATCATTTATTTCCCATCCTGCTATTCCTTGAGCTCCACAGCTACAGATGTTGGTTGCAATGTGGAACTCCTGAAGGAACCTTGTAGGTTTGTGCACGAGACCATCAGAATCGCAGCTGCTGCCTAACCATCAAGTCTTCATTTTACCTCTGCTGATGTTTTCCTCTTACTAATTATTTTTCCTTCCACTAGAGTGGAGTCAAGTTTAAAAAAAAATTAAATAGAGTACATAGATGTGGAAGAAACAGATATTACTACCAACATTTTATTCTCCTTAGCCTACCAGTCTGCAGAAGATTCACAGCCTCTGTTTGGTGAGGATTATTGGGATGAAGACTAAACACTGTAAAGTTTATTTCACAGTCTTGCAGTCTTCTATCAACCTCATTTGGATTTGCAAACTTTCACTGTACTTTGCCAGACGTGCTTGATATTTTTCTCCGATGCCTTTCCACAGCAGCATTATTTAAGTATTTCCTTACACTCACTCACCAGTGGTCATTATGAAAAAATTCTTAACAGGTTCTATTGAGTTTGGCCTGATCCACTTGGTGCATTATTTGGTTCCAACCAAAGGATGAAAAATAGCCATCCTTGTACTCTCATTTCTGTTACGCCACCTGAATACTGGCTTTATCTCCATCTCCCTTCTCAGGATGAAATGGTTCCCAGGACCTGTCCCTGCTCTCCCTGGGTACTTCTGCACCAGCATACTCCAGAGGGCCCCTGAGTTCAGAGATCTTGAGTGCAATCAGCTCTTTGTAAGGTGAGATTTCCTTTGCTCTCCCTTCCCAGAAGTCCTTGGATAGGAGACAGCAAATCCAAGTCTGCTTCAAGCCTGGTGTGGGCAGAGGGTCCTGGAACATGTGGTGGGGGCTCTGCCAGTCAAGTGTTCATGTCTCCCTTATCCTCTCTAGAATAAATTAGACCATTGGCTCAGAAATGACTTCCATCAGTGCTTTAACCAATTTTAGCAGGACAGGTGATGGGGATATGGATTGTTTACTAATGTTTTCTCCAGATGTTTGCCCCAGACTGTCCCCAAACTGACCTGCTGTCATGTTTGGTACCATCAACACGCTTATTTTGCCTTCTGAAAACACACTTTTTTATAATTACAAATTGCCAGAGGTTCTGTTTT
Source organism: Anomalospiza imberbis (assembly GCF_031753505.1). NCBI lineage: Eukaryota > Metazoa > Chordata > Aves > Passeriformes > Viduidae > Anomalospiza > Anomalospiza imberbis. The sequence goes on along the minus strand of NC_089684.1, from coordinate 41,034,608 downwards.
AGTAGTGAGAGAGTTTTGCTGCAGTGCAAGTTGTATGCTGGAGTTCCCAGAGGCTGTGGAAGCAGTTCTAATATTATTGTTTCAATCCAAATAAATATGGTAAAGACATGCAGAAACCCATTAGCCAAGAACCTTGAGAACACATTCCTGTACGTGCTTTCTGCTAGAGCCATGACACTGCAGCAAATCTAAAAATCCTACCAAATGATAATTTTACATTGTGATTAGTTCAAGCATCAGAAGAAACCTGTGGCTTTTCAGCCCTTAATTAAACCAGAGGTGCTTCTTTGTTTCCCCCTCCTCCCTATGTTTGGCTTTTCTCCAGGATGGCAAGGCTGGAATGCTGCAGGGTTGTGCTGTGTCTCAGGAATGGCTGTGACCTGGCACTCTGGGGCTGATGGCAAGCCTGTGGTTTGCTGGGAATGAGCTCAGTGCTCCTGCTGGGACTGGGAGTCCTGGACTGGAACTAAGGTGATTGACCATTCCTGGGTTTAACCCTGTCAGCTTCAGGGAGCCTCCTGCAAAGTGCTTGCTTGTAGTGCATTTTGGAGGGCTCAAAGAGCATGAGGAGAACTCTGTTTCCACACAACACCCCTTGTACATTATTTCAGGCAGGGAAAGGATCTGTCTTCTCTTTCTGCTTTTAAAATCTGGTATGTAAGAGGGACTACATTTCTGTTCTCAGGCTGCAAGAGTAAATAATGTATATTACATCTAACTACTCTTTATGCAGTTTCATTATATGATTTTGCCTGATTTGCCAGCATATTTAAAATATAAAAATAATTATTTCTGAAATTATTTTAAAAGAAAAAAAATGTGTCTTGGGAGAATTTTTGGGGCACAAGTTCTCTACCTTGCATTTCAGGCATGGACACTTCTGGAGCTTCCTCTCACATGGAACCTTCCCAGACTTGTATTTAGTTTGTGGTCAGTTTTGTTAATTTTTTTCCCTTATCTGTTACAAACTCTTGTAAAGCCCAGGCTAATTTAGAGTGTAACATAACCAAGCATTTTGTTTATTCATAACAATTTATTAAGATGTGCAAAGATAGTGCTGTTTTAAAAGTTTTTAGATAGTATCTGTTATCTTGTAAAAGAGCAGAAAATGCAAATGGCTCATACAATCAGCTGTATCTGCTTAGACTTGTTAAATCATAAGGAGTCATGGTACAAAGTGCAGCAACAGTCTAAATTTGTGGAACAGTGATGCCAGATGACAGTGGAATTGCAAAGGAAGTGCTTAGTACATCAAAAATTTATACCTAGGGTGTCCATTTTTGTATGGTGATGATTATAAGTATTGCTTTGTGTGTGAACATAATCCCCTCCAAACAGCAGTTTACTACATGTGCTGGAGATTATTGAACCAAGTACAAGTTGAGGTCACATTTGGGCTCTCACTGGGCAAATCAGGATAGTTTTCTTCTCAATCCCAACTAAAACTGCAGAGTTGCAGGAGGCACTGGGGTTCGGTGCACACCAATGGGAGGTTGATACCTGTGCTCAGAGCAGTGCAGAGCTGTGCCAAGGAAAATCAGCAAGTCATAATGTGCTTCTCTGAGCTGTGGGAACAAGTGTGTTCCTTGACCTCAGGAGCTGTTTGTTCAATAGTGAATCACTGACCAAACGCCCAGGAGGTGGCAGTGCCACTGAATGCCACTCAGGGATGGACAGTGCAGCAGTATGAGCTCACACTGACACAGGAGGGTGAGAAATAGAGAGGGGTATTTACAATATTCACTTCAAACAGAGGTTTCACGACCTCTGCTTTAGAATCCATTTGTTATATAACCTACCCATTTCATTTTAAGTAACAAATCAATTATGAACATTTATTTTTAGCAGTGAATCACACTTCTGGGCATACTTAACCAGAGCTCATCTGTGGTGTGTCCAGTGATCTGTGTGCAGATCTCTTTGTATCAGATGAGAAATGTACAACCTAATCACTTGTAACAATAGCTGTATACCAGGAGGGCTGTTTGTTCCTAAAGCTGAAGAAATCACACTGACTTTATTTGTGTATTATTTCCAACTTAACAGTCTTATGCAAAATGCAAGAGTTTATTTTAGCAGCAATCATAAAGATGAATTATTTGTTTTTAGACATAGTGTTTGCTAATTTGTGCTGCAGTAATTTTTTTTAGTCAATTTTGTGTCTTTAGCCACAGCTCCTCACAGGCATTTCCATCCAGAGCCAGACACACAGCTGTTAGAACTGGAAAAGCAGCAGCAGAGTTGCTGGTGTTGTACAGTGGAGCTTGAGTAATTAGGCCAGCCCTTATCATGGTTAAAGTGCAACTTACCCAAAGTGCAAGGGAAGCATAGAGGGGGTCACTAACTCTTGTGTGTGTTCAGCTGTGAATTTCATCCCTCACTTCTGCCCTCTCTGATGTGGCATTTCTCCTGCCTGTGTAACTCAGGAGAAAATGTAAATGCAGCCTAAGGACATGAATGAGACCAATCCCTCTAAGTTTTAAGGTTTGGCTTTTTCCCCCCAGCCTCCTGTTAATGATGTGACAGTTTGTTGCTACAGGAGAGAGAGAGAATCTGCATCTGTGGTAACTAAAGGTCAGAGCCCTGGGCTGCCTGGGCTGCTGTGCTCATCACACCGGGGAGAAGAGAGGGCTCTGGTTTCTCAGTGTTAAGAGTGGCCTCACAAAAGAGAAGTATTTGAAATAACAATGGTGTGAAGTAGCACGTTACTAACCCTCAGTTCTGAATTAAAAAAAAACCCACAAAACTCTCAGGACCTTGAATACTTAATGATGGCTGAACAAAGTTGGAATAACCCGAGGAAGATGGAAAGTGACAGAAGTTAATGCTCCCAAAATGCAGCACAGCTCAGTAGTCCTTAAAAGCAGTTCAGGAGCTTTCACCATCTATTAAGTAATTACCTGTCATCATTAGTTATTAGAGGTAGGAAATGATGTAAAGGGCACAAACACGATAGAAAAAGAACAGCCAGCTTTTGTGGGTTTCTTGAATGAGGTCATAAAAACGTGGTTATTAATACTGAAGTAGAAAGGCCAAACATTTATAGATGATGTAGCTGCTCTGCTTCTAAAAGAAAAGCATTATGTTTTTCTAACAGTAAATATTTAGCTCAAGTCTTGCACTTGTTACCAGTATGAAATGAAATGTATTATAATATTCATCTCCAAAAAAAAAATCATAGGATGAAGAAGCTTTAAGGTTTCTAAATTCAATGCATTATAACTCAGCTAAAACCAATTATGGAAAAGCCAGTTTGAGGATCATGTATTGAAACAGATTAAAACCAAGTAACCAAAAACCCCCAAAGCTGTGTGTGCTTTTAAGCTGCATGATTTTACATGCAAACATGCACACATGTTTACTTATATATCAGTATGGACTTTCATGGCCCTAATTGTAATTTCCTTTTTTCCAGTTCTTAGTCAAAACAAGTTCCCTACAATGCATTTCTTTCAAGGTATTAGCTGCATCTCTTTAAACATCCTGCAGGAATTTCAGTCTGTAGGTCTGAGGTCACACAGGGATCCTTGGGTAGGTACTTTGCTATTTTTTAGTCTTATTTCCTTCAGCAAGTGGATCCATCTCACTGCAAGCTCATAATACCCATTAGAGTTACACACCCAACCTGCCCTGATGTGAGCTTGGAGACAGCAGCGAGAGAGGCTGCTGAGACCCAAACAGTGCCCAGACACATGGCCACAAAGTGGCACAAACAGAATGGAAACACAGGAAACTGCAGGAACCATCCAGAAATCAAAGAGCAAGTCATGTCCAAGCTGTCCAGGCTAACCCTCACTTGTGGCTGCAATAACAAAGTAACAGTGTGAGAAGTGGAGAAATCTTGTAAATAAAAAAATGCAGACTCGGGCAGCTGCTGTGGCAGATGATGGAGAAAATGCCCAATAAATACCAAAAAGGGGGAATCAGGATGGCAAAACCAGGGCCACTGGGGTAAGACAACACAGGTAAACTGTGTAATGGGGAAACAGGGTAGTAAAAGGAATAAAAACTGGTGCTGCTCCAGGCTCCTTTCGAGCAGCTCAATACTGGCCATGGTGGGAGCCCTTGGGGAGTGTCCATGGTGGCAGCCCCTGGGGAGTGACCATGGTGGCAGCCCCTGGGGAGTGCCCTCCACCAGGAGCCCTTCAGGACCCTCTGCGTGAGGCTGGGCTCTGTGGCTGCAGGCCTTGGGGCACTGCAATGTCTGCACGTGTACGTAAGGCCTGCTTTCTTTCTGGGGGTTTTTGGCAAAAGCTAGTGAATAATATTGAAGTACTTTCTTTTATTAGAGTCACTTTTCCCTGTGTAATTTTTTTGTAATATGAAAAGTGTGCTCTATATAAAATGTGCCACATATTTAAAACAAAAACAATTTTAATTTGGTTTTGCCTGCTGCACGTCTAAACATTTAGGTAAAGAACAGAAGCATTGGGTTTGTGTTGCCAAAATCTTAGTCATAAGGTACTTTATCCCATTATTTTTTCCATCTGTTTCGTCTCTTAGAGATTATTGCAGCATCTTAAGATTTTGATTTATTTCCACCAAGGCATAGGAAGAGAATGTATGAAGAGACAGAAGTGCTTAAAACCTCAGTCTTAACTGCTGAAATATCCTGTTTATGAAAATACTTTCTGAATTTATGTTCAAAATCCTCTGCCTGATTTGCTGAATGAGGAGGAAGAGAGAGCAGGGGAATTTTCTCTCAGCTCTCCACAAGTACAGCTGTGTTGAATATTTAAATCTGGTATTTGCAGTCAGTGCATATTGTGATTTGCTTTTTTGGGGGGAGCAACAATCTGTGAGAGATTATGATTGCCTTTTTATTAGAGTAAAAACAAAATATCAAACAAGCACTGAAATATATTTTCATGTAAGTTGATGTTATTTTCTATTTTAATCAAAAGCTGTTTGTGAGAGCCTCTGCCCTTTGCTGCTTTAGAGCCCAGCAGCAAGTTGGGTAGGTGTGTGAAGGGCAGCGAGTTGTCTGGATGATGGTGGTGGCCAAGGAGCCTACAACAAAGACAACATTTGCCAAAGTGAGCACCTCTTAATCAGTGCTCTGACATCTAACTAAAAGCTGGGCTGCACAGTCCTTGAGTGGCCAAGGCCCTCTTGCTGAAGCAGCTTCATTCTCCAGCACTGTGTGTCTGTGTGGGCAGCTTCCTCTGCTCTCAGCCTCGTCCTGCACCTGAGCCGTGCCTGCAGTCCATGACTAACAGGGTCCTGCTGGCACAGAGCCCTGGTGCTGGGAGCTGATTTAGGCACCAGCAGGAGAGCGGCCAGCCCTCGAGGCCAGAGCCTCACCCCTCCATAGCTCAGTACCCAGGCGGGTGTAAGAGGGGTGGGGCTGAAATGCTGACCTTCTCTCAGCCTGCAATATACCACGGATCAGTGCAATTGTTGGGTTACAGCCAGGAAATCAGCTACTAGTGCATGGTTCACTAGGAAATAAGCAGAAATGCAGCATGCCTAAAATGGAAAGGGAGCCCTGGAACCATGTGTCACCAATTCTGTACACCCAAAGTCCCTTTGGTGTGAAAAAAATGTGCAAAAACAATTAGGTTTTAGGTTTGGGTTGTTTGGGGTTTTTTTCTAGAAAACCAGAGTCAGGCTACCTGAGCAGTTGTTGAGGAGAGCACTGTAACCAGGGCATGTCAATGGTACTTGAAGGTGAGAAAATTACTATGGGGTGAGTAATCTGTGTATCAGAACCAGCGCCAAATCCCTTGATACATTCTCGGTGAGTTAGAAACGTGAGTTCTCAGAATGTTGAAGCAGTGACAAAGAAGGTGTGACAGTTAAAAAGCAAATATCAAAAATCAAGTAAAATAAATCTTTGAGCAAGCTGAACTCTAAATATTTAAAACCTGCAAAAAGTGTAAGAAGTGAAGCAGAAATAATTGTTGGTGCTAATATCCAAAAGCTATGAAATGCCTGCATGTGTCCAGGCACCATTTATTTTCTAAGATGTCAGGTTTCACATGGACAGAAAATTGTCGCCCCCAGACTGGTACTTTTGGAACTGCTCAGTGTCTAATCAGTTAGTGACAGTAGTTAACTGCAAGCCTGATGCCTGGAAATCAAATAAATGGGAGTGCTCCTGCTGTGGGCTGGGGCAGGATGGTGGTGGGAGGTGATGGCACTTGTGGGGCCCAGCAGCTGCCCACTTCACCCACTCCAATGAGCTTTCAACCACCCCTTGGACTGTTCCCTTCTATCCCTGCTGGCAGGGTTTGGATGGGTCAGTGGGAACTCAAGAGCCCAAACAGTAAGTGCTCTCCTGGATTTTAACCCAGAGGCACAACCATTTCACTCTATAAATCTGTAAATATTGCTACAAGCCTGCTTTTGTAACATTGCTTTACATTTTTGTGTTCTCTGGAAAAGCTTTTTTTTGAATATTGAAAATCTGGAAGAAAGCATTGGACTAAGATGATGATGTAGCCAGCAGTGGGGATTTGTGGAGGAAGGAGGGAGAGCAACAGAGCTCTGTGACAGCAGAACTGAAAGCACAAGCAGGGAACCACACTGCAGTCCTAATCCACTAGGAACAACCTGGAATCAGCAGCTGCCCTGTGCAGACTCCAGGGCTGCCACCTATGGAGAGAGAGAGCCCAGAGCCACACGGGGCTCAGCTTTGGAGGGCAAGGTGGGGGAGTGCTGCTGGGTTTCTGAGGGAGGAGAGGTGGGCAAGCAGGGCATGAAGTTGCAGAGTTTTCTGTTGCTGTGGTGCTTTTCTGTTGAGCCAGTGAGTTGAAGCAGCCCTAGAAGGATCCAGCAGAAGGTACAGATATCCCTGAGAAGGCATCCAGGGCCAAGGAGGACATGGCAGAGGTATAAAGAGCGACCAGGGAATGGGAGGAGCTTTGAGGCTGGTTTGTCCCAGCATGTGCAATTCCATCCTGAGCCTGGTGATGCAGAGGCTGCATTGGTGGCCTTGGAGCTGAGGCCTTAAGGTCCTGTGGGTGGCAATGGCTTCAAAGCTGTCCACAGTGGGCAGGGCAGGTTCAGCTGGCATCTCCAGCTCCCATCCCAAATGGGATGGAGTCCATGCACGCTCCCAGCCACTGTTAGGGGAGTGCCAGTGGAGACACACAGTGCGTGGTGCGTGCCATGATGGCAGTGGCTGCTCTGGTAGCTGTGTGCTTCCCTGCCTGTTCATCCCTGCTCTCCTCAGTGTTGATTTAAATCCCTTTCCGTGACATTTGGAGACTAATGGGGCGTGCCAGCCCAGAAGGAGCTCGGAAAGGTTGTGGGATGTGATCTGCATTAACCAGAGCCCATTCACTCTGGCAGCCATGGCTTCTGTGGCAAAAGATGGAGATAAGTGGCAAAAGTTGCTCAAGGAGCAGCTCCCTGTGCATGTTCAGCAGGCAGGAGAGGGATTCATCCTGGCAGTGCTTCCCTTGTGTCTGTTCCAGCGGGTGATGGGAACTGAGCAATGGAGTTGCTCCTTTGCACGGCACTGTGGAGGGAACGGTGCCTGTGTGTTCCTTCCCAGGTGCATCATTTCCAGCTCCAGGGGAGATCCAGCCTGTGGGTGCCAAACAGCTCGGTGGCACCACACACACCTAACACCTGATTAACTCACATGTTCAAGAGCCTTCGCTGCAGAAAGGGAAGGGCTGTGAGTGTCACTGTCTCCCTGAGAGCAGCACAAACGTGTACCCTCCCCCTTCGTGGCATCAGCAGCCTTTCCTGGAGTGCGGAGCTGAGCCCTTTCATTTTACCTTTTTTGTTACAATATGCAGAGAATGAGGGAGGCTTTTTTCCTGCCTCACTGAGTGTGTTGCTGTAGTACTTGTGTGCAGCTTAGCTAAGGCAGAGAGCTCCTTCCATTCACAACAGCACTCGTATTGTTGGGCTACTCAAGGAAAAGTATTTCTCAGTCACTCCTTTTGAATCTGCCATATTTGACATAGGAGTGCTAAACATGAGTGGAATAAGTGGGAGAGAATAAAGAGCTTTGATTTCTCAAGGTTGGTGATGGGAACTCTGGGTTAATTGTATCTCCTTTTTTTCCTCTTTCTTTCTTTCATCCCATAATTGAGCAAGCTGCTAAAGGAACTTTAGAATTCAATATTGAACAGAATGCTTCCTGAGTGAGTGTCGCAGCTGATGCACCAGAGAGTTGTGCTGGTTCTTTTTACACTTGTGCTGTTGAGAAAATGCTCTTGACACAGCTTTGCCTCTCGCGCCTGCAAACACAGAGCTTCAGCAACAGGAGGAAGGATGGAAAGGCTCTGTGCCCGTGCACGAGCTGGTAACCCTTTCTGGGTTGGACAGATCCACTCTGAGGAGAGAGGGAAGCTGTTGAGCTCCCTCTGCAGAGGGGGGTCCCAGGGAACAGGCAGTCTTGACTGCAGAATTCACTACTTAAAGATGACGTCCCACCAACAAAGACTAAGAAAGGAAAAGAAACATAATAAGTAATCTGAAGAGACAGCCATGCTGTGCTGAAAAAAGCCTTTAGAAGTGATTACATAAAAAGTGTGAGCTTCTGTGCAGAGTTAGGGTCCCTGAATGGATTAATTAAAAATAAAGATGCATTTTCTGTCAGAGATCTATCCCAAGTAAAACCAAAATGCAATCAGATTCAGCTTTTAGATGGAAACTGACTGTGCACCAATAAACATTTTTCCTTTTTTAACTTCACAGAATAACTAAAGAAGGCAGATAACAAACACTGCCAGTTCCCCTCACTGTCATCAACACTGAAGTACTTTGCTGAAGCAAAATGTTAAGAAGCTCTGACTAGACATTTAAAAGACTTAAAAGCTACTGAATTTTCTGCCCAACCTGATGGTGAGTAGCCATTCCCACATTCTCTGCAGAATGTGGAGTGTCTGAGCAGGGGAAGGAGCAAGACAGCTGAGGAGCTTCAGTCACAGCCTGCCTTGCTTCAGCTATTGCCAGGGGAAGTCTTTTGCTCATCAGAGTAGTTTGTATGTAAATCAAGAGAGGTTATTTGTGTTTCAGCGTTACTTAGAAGTCAAACAGCCCTTCTAGAAGGAAATTTTACTCTAATCAACACATGCATTCCACCTTCCTCCCAATAGGGAAGCAATTAGAACAGCAAGGAGAGTATTCCCAAACAGCATTGCTTAACAAACAGGTTTGAAGGGTTTGCTTGCCTTTTTTTTTAATCCAATGATAATACTGACTTGATGTCTCTTTTGTCTTTGTATTTCATTGTCTCATGTTTTGAGCATAGACTATCATGTATAAATTTTCTGTTTTGTACCAGTTCATTAGAGTGTTGCTAATACAATTTTTTCTTGTTGCATAGTGGGAAAAGATGCAGAAGATAATGCTTGTATCTTAAGCATTGTGTTCTCAAGAGCTCTATAAGAGATGAAAACACCCCAGAAATACAAATCTAAAATGGTAAGCATTGCTTAGCAGGATCTTTCCTAGCTAATAGTCTGGATGTTGGTAGGCAATCCAATCTGATTACACTGTCAAGGTGGGGGCTGGCAGTTATCCAGTCAGAAATGTTGGATTTTATTAGTCAGACCACGTTCTGTGTGGAGACAGCAATGCTTGGGTGAAATTCCATGGCTCGTGTTATGCAGGAAGGCAGGAGATCAGGTCTTAGGGGTTCACTAAGCTCTTGAGATGCATTTTTGGGCATCTGTCAGTCAGATTGGGAGTCAGGCTCCCAGAGGGTGAGTAGCACATAAATATTTGTCTTTTTTTTTATTGTTTTTTCTCATAATGTGCAATTGAGCATCATGTCAAAGACCATGAACCTTATTCTCCAGGGCAGCTGTGATTGTCTCTCTTCAGTTTTCTCTTGTATACACTTGGGAGCTCATTTGTGTAAGAGATGAGCATATTGAGCCAACAGTGGTTCTTAGGAAGGAGATGAACTTCTATCCATGACTGATATTCCAGTGAAGTACCACCTGTGAGAAGAAGAAAAAGGAAGAGAGTAAAGGGAGCTTGCACTATGCACAAAAAGATGCTCCATAGATCTAATGAAAGCATAAAAATATTGTCTGCCTTGCCCTTAGAGCTGGTTTGAAAAATTGCTGGCTAAGTCAAAAGAGTCACACCTGGAATTTCAGTTGAGATTTTCAGAGGAATTCTTTTTTAATGTCTTCATGTGATGTGGAATTATGGTGTGAGAATAAATGAATTTATCATCGCGTTAGCTACCACGGACGTTATGCTGTCCATTGCTTCATCATCACCTTTTCCCTCCAGTTCCCCCCTGAAATGCTGTTGCCTAATGCCCTCTTTTCTCATCACTAAGGTGGAGAGGTTCACTGCCCAGCTCTGCAGTATTGCCTTGGAGATGGCTCCTTTTGGCTTTTGTGCCTTGTTTCACAGGGAGCCTCTCAACAGAGTGGATTTAACTTGGTAAGTCCGTTTGGCTGTCACTGTTACTAACGTGTTCAAACTTGGATAATTTCATTTTTGTCCTTTTGTAAAACCAGGTTTGTTTTTCAGACCACTTCCCCCTTGAGACCACAACAATGCAAATGCTAGCAGAGCTCTGTGCATTTATGCATACACATGTCCCAGAGCCTGGAAGTACAATTTCCCATCAACATTCCCAAGCTGGGAGCAAAAGCAGGTTTTCACATTAAAAGCACCTTTTTACCTTTGCAAGAAAGCTCTGTGTGAGCTGGCTGTGCTCAGGCAAGTGCACTTCATTAGGTAATTCTGCTCTCAGCTGTGTGGTCACAAACCATTCCTGTTTAACCTTGGAGAAGGATGTGCCTGTGTGAAGTCAATGAGCTCTTACAGCCCTGGGAGTCATTCTTTTGGAAACTATTAACAGCTACAATAATAATATTTTTAAAGCTGCTTCCTGAGGTTAACAGCTAAAGGCCATTGGAGATCCCTGCTCCATTTTCCAGCATATCATGGTTAAAGCAGTGGTGTGGTGTCCAGCCCATGCAGAGATGTGTGCCAGCCACAACACCCAGAGCTGTTAAGTCTGCCAAGGGGCTGAGAGGCACCACAGGTACCCAGGGTAGGTAAGTTTGTACTCAGAACAGCACAACAATGAACAGCAGCCAAGTCCTTGTTCCTCCTCTCTTCCACAGGGGCAATTCTCTGATCTTCCCTCCCAGCCTGGTGCTCCATGGAGGTGGGCTGGCCTAAGGGATTATAGCAAACAGTAGTGAGCTTCCAGACCAAGGAGAGAAAGGCAGCAGGTAGGAGGTGAGTACAGAACATGGCTTTGGCTGGTGGCACTGGAGCCAGTGTCACTGCTGAGTGGTGGTCAGCCAGTGCCAGAGCCACTGCTTTTATCCTTATGTTCTGGTGGCACTGGAGACCCATTTGCAGTGCCAGTGATTTGCTTTGGTCTGTTTATAAGATGGCTGAAGACTCAAGAACACCCAATTCCAGTGACTTTTTAAAACTGTAGCTGTCTTTAGCCTGTTGAAAATAAGTTTATTCTTTCAAAATTCAGAGCTATTGTCTTCACACAGAACAAAAAGCATAAAAAGTCCAACCCCATATTCTTCATCTTATCCTGTGGGAGCTATTCTTGATCATGCAAGACCCCACACGTTATTCCCATGGCTGCTTGCATCTGACAGTCTCTTTTGCAATGTGGCTGCTGTTACAAATCTCCTTTTTTAATAATGACCTGCTTTTATTCAGAAATAGTTGGGCTGCAGCAGCCCAGTCTATTTGAGATAACAAAGTCTGTGCTTTTTAAAGCTGAACTCTTTGAATGCTTTCTAAGCCCTTCTTTTTAAAAGAGAAATCTGATATTCTCCAACACTTTGGATTGTACATTTACTATAACAAACCACATGCTGCTGATGTGCTGGGGTTTTTGACTTTTTAAATAAAATGTTTTCCAAATAAATGGCAAAATTCCCCATGGACACAAGGGTATCAGCAGTAGTGCTAAACATCTGGTTTGTCTCGGTGGACTGCACCACATGGAACCTGGAATATCTGGTTCAGTGCTGTGCCTGTCTCCCAGTTCTATTCAAAACATCAGCTTTTCTTGGAGAACATTTGGTAAAAGCTCCCTTCATTGCTTTAAGCCAGTTCCCATGAGGATATTACTGCTTCAGATCAATGTGAAATTATTCAGATTAGAGAAAAACAAAGTTGTCAACATTGGTGTACGGAACAAAATACTGCATTGCAATTATAAGTGCAGGAAAAGGCAAATTCCAACAGCGGGGAATACATTGTCATTCTTATTTTTCCCCCAACATTTCCAGCTTTAACAGAGTATCCTCTGCTCTGGAAGACTGATTTCTTTTATAAGAAAAATCATTAATGTTACTGAATTCAGTCACTGGTTCTGTCTTACCTAAGCAGACCAATGCTTGTCATGGAAGTACAAAACACAGCCAACACAAACAAGATCTTGATTTTTGTCCCCATTTCAACAGCTGTAAGTCAATATGATATGGTAAAAAAGGGTGAGAGAACAGACTTTCTAATTATAAGGTTAAGGAGTTATTTAGGGAAAAAATTGAACCCAACAACTACATTTATCCAATGTTTGCAACTTTGATAGAAAACGTGCCTGCTGTAAATTATAAACCAAACAGCCAGAGTTATCTGCAGCAATCGGATCTTTCAAAACCTTCAGAGGCTCCCTGAATTACAAATTTTCTTCAGTTGCATTGTCTTCTGATTCAATTGCACAGATTAATGTGATCCATTACTCTTATGTGCATCAGTGTTACTGCATTATATGTATGTTATGAGCATGGTTTGTGGTTGAAAAGGGAATTGTACTGCCACAGGATGAGAGTGAAAAAGCATAATTAAGAGACAAGTCATGAACATCCTTTATTATGGCCTAACATCCATGCTAATATAGTCTCCCTTCACATTTATGTGTAAAAGGCACTTTCAGAGGCAGTGTCTCACAAAATAAATTTACTTTTGACATGAGGATGCTGTTGTAACATACACAGCCTGTAGATTACATGAAATGGTTGTCTGCCATACACCTCAACTGAGAGACACAAACACAGCCTTGACTGGGGGGAAGCATCAAAAACCAGGGCTTTTAGTGCTGGGCTAACTTTTTGTACCCAGAGGAACAATATTTTTCCATCTAAGAGCTTCTCACCTTTGTTTACAGTAGGGATATTATTAATATATAAATGGCGACAAGAGGTTTTCACCCAGATTATACATGTGCAGAAATCCATATATGAAGCTAGAACATCTGTCTCCTGCAAATGTGGCCCAGGAAAGGGAGAGAACCTGTGCAGAAATGAACCTCACACCTGCACTGCAGAAAGGCACCTTCTACCTGTCCTTCCACCCATCTGTTCCAGGAGTCCTTCTTTTGCTGTTTTCAGTGCCTATGGAAACAGAAAAACTAAAGAAAGATGAATGACTTCTGTGTGAAATTTCCTTCCAGGGAACAAAGTGCAAATTGCAGTGGTTATTAATACTAGTATCTCAAGTCTAATCAGGGAAAATTAGGAGCAGACATTTACTCTGCATCCTCCAATCTGTGTTTGGGCTAGAAAACAAGAACACTCTTTCTCTTTTTGGTACTGATTTCCATTTTCTTGATTTTGTTTTTTGTTTAAAGAAAATAATGGGAAAAGGAAATCCATCTCAGGAAAGAGAAAAGCTCTCTTGTCACCTGGGATATAGAGAATGAAAGGTGAAGTCCAGGGTGAGAAATGGGCAGAGGGAGCTCCCCTGCCTGAGATGGAGCTTCTACAGGGTGTGAGTGTGGTGTGGGCTGTTGCTTTCTCAGGTCTGGAGCTGAGAGTTCCCCTTGTGGGCAGAGTTTCGCCCTGACTGCTTGTGCTTCTGTTTGTTCAGTGCCGAACTGGCCAGTCTGTTCCATTTCCTGCCTTAGGGTGGGAATTCTCTTTGCATGACTCATGCCTTTTGCCAGTTGATTGTAAAAGTGGGAGAAACTCAGTACACAGTTTTGAAGTTATCCATTTCCCCATCCAAAGTGGTTTCGGGCAGCGGGGTTCAGTGCTTTCGTTCAAGCAACAGTTTTATGTTACAGATGGAAAACAAAATGGTGGAAGTACAATTTCCTGCCGGATTCTGCTGAACTTGGAGCATGAATGAGAGGACAGATTGTAATAATGTTATTGTTGCCAAATGTTACCTTGTTCCACACCATGAGATGCTATTTAATGCCAGCAAAAGCTTCATGTTCTGGTCTAGCACTGATTGACATGCTCTGACTGAAAGTCAGGTGGAGAAAACCTGTGTACATATATCCTTCCATGAAATAGTTAACTGCCTTGTAATCAATAATATATTCCCTGTTGTTGTCTGTAGAACAGGGATATATTTTAAGTAGCATTCGCCTTTAGCTTTTATTTTGCTAAATTTTTATACTTCCATGTTTCATACACCATTCTTACTGACTGAGCAAGATCAGCAGTGCAGATATTTAGCAAGCTTCCCTTCCAACAGTGTTTTATTTTTGTTTAGGAGTTTTTAGTTTGTAACCAGTCAGTCTGTAATTCTGATGAGCTGCGTCAAAGGCTCCCGATGCTAGATCCTGTCTTTGTGACATTTTTGGAACTCCAGAAATAACAGTGAGGAGTTAAAAATGCAATCCAACAAGACATTGGACCAGACAGCTACCTAGAGAGACTGCAGGAAGTAATAGCCTTTATTAAACTAGAGAAAAAGTAGCAGCTGACTGTACTTTGTCTAGTGCAAGTAATAATGTGTATTATTGTGATAGAACAGCTTTGACAAGCCGCTCAGACAGTTCAAACAGCCTTGTTACACGCAAATCTGACTCTGTTACTGTTGAGGGGCTCCACTGATTTATTAATGCAGTGTTGCCTTACACTTGGTTTATTCTTTGGATATGTTTCCGGAGGGTTTAGTTTCACAGTCTCTTGGGCATCACATTTTGTTGACTGGCCATCATCTAAGCTTGGCCAAGAGCAATCAGATGAGCTTTCTGCCAAGCTCCGTAAGCTACATCTATTCTCAGTAACTGACAGAGCAGAAATCCTCCCCCAGAACTCCTCCTTGGGGCACGCTGTATCCTCACTTGCCCTGCACATCCATCACTTAGTTGGCTCTGCACATCAGTCACCTGCCTTGTATGCACTGTTCCAGCAAAACTTCCAGTGCTGGGGAAGAGGAGATGTGGTTTGGGAGAAAGAGGTGGCATCACCAACAGCAGGAAAGGAAGGCTGAGTCTCGGGGAGCATTTGGCATCCTCTGATAGCACAGGCCCATAGCAGCTGCCCTGCTCTTCCCATGAAAGTCAGGGCATTTGGATCCCAGCAGGTCCCGTTTTCTGTGCAGTGTCTGCGCCACTGCAGAGTTCCCATCCCTGAAGGGGGCATCAGATGAAACTGCAGCAATTCAATCCCATTTTCTGTTTTGTACCAGCATGAGAATCACCCTAAGGAAAAGGAGCTGAGTTACAGGAGAGCAGACAAGGCCATGGCTCTGTGTGAGCACTGCCCAGCAACAATGAAAACATCCCCAAATTCTCAGCAGTGTTCCCAGCACAAATCCAGAACACAGCCCCATAGCAGCTGCTGGGGAAGATGGGTGAGCTGCCCCAGCCCAAAGCAGCACACTGAGGTGTTTGCACTGTCTCCTTCTGCTTTCATTAATGGATTTTTATGTGAGAGCATGGTGGCTGAAAAGCAACCTGCTGCGCTGGCTACGGACATTTGGAAAACTCTTCTTGAAACCTGTGCTCTGAGCTGTGTGCTGTTGTGTGTCCAAATGGATTTAGTGTATGATACCACTCCTAGAAAAACAAAAGGACAGAGAAGATGGGATTGCTAAGGGAGACATTCGATTTCATTTCACACTGGTAATAGTTTAGAGATGTGTGCTGAGCAAAATGGGATTCAATTCTGTGGCACTTTTCTTTTTTATTGCTGCTAAGTGATTTCAGTATCCAGTCTAAAGTGATATTGAGAGTGTTCCATGGAATGGGGATGGAATCAGGGAGCGCTGGAGGCTCAGAGGAGGCCACAAATCTCTGCTTGACTGGAGGGAGCTTTTGGGAGCCATCCCAACTGACCTCAGCAGGTGTTATTTAACCTGGAGGCTGCTGGTGAGCACCTTGCAGTGTGAGGTACTGCTGGGTGTTAGAGGGAGCGCCGTGCCCGGATTGCATTTGGACATCAGATGATGTCACGTGCTTGTGGCTTTGGCCGTGAACTTCCTGCTCTCAGGAGCATTTATGGCTGAAAGTTATTGCCCAGCTGGTGCTGCCTGACAGACCTGTCATAACTGGGAAATGCTTTAAGCCCTGTAACCTTTCAATTTATGGCTGTTGTAGGCCAGTGAGGGTTGCTGCACAAACAAGGAGGCTTACCTGCAGTCCACAAGGTGATGGCCACAAATATTGTGCTGGGGCGGGTGGGGCACTTCTCATGAATGTATCCTGCTGCTGCTGAACCCACAGCCAGAAGGTGAGTGTTGTAGTTTGTTCTACATGTCCTCCATTGTCATGGTCAGAGGCATTTCTCAGTTTCTTGAGTTTGAGCTCAGATGTTCATAATTTGTTTTGTATAACAGTGTACGGTTATACAAAACCGTATACAGGATCCTAAATCAGATGATGACAGGAGGAGCCTGAGGGGGCACAGGTGGAACTGTTGAGAATCTGTGTTTTGGCTTCTGCAAGTTTTGGGCAAAGAAGTGTGAAATGAGGGCAATACAGAAAGATACATCAGACAAAGGCAGTGGCTCAGTAGGCGCACACATTAGGGAGGGTTTCACAAATCTGTTTTTGTTTTCTGTGTAACAGTGTTAAAATAGAAAAACAAGTTTCTGTTCTGCAAGAAGAGGCTCAGGAGCTACACTTTATTTTCCTCCCTATGCTTTTGGAATCCCTTTTTATTTCTAGGCATCATCTCATTTTCTCTAATAAAACAAAACACTGAGTTGCTGAAAAAGTGCTGTAAAATTTAAAAAACAAAACAAAAACAACCGACCTTTGAGAGGATTTTAAATTCTTTGTGTCTTGCGGTTAAACAGCCTTGGCTTTTTTTTCTGGAACCAAATGGCTCCTAACTTATGTCAGCGTAGATTAGTCTGTACAGTTTCTGTGGAGTACTTTGAGAGCAAACTTCTGGGTTTGGTCTTACTTAACTGCATAATATTTTTATGCAGCTAAGTTTAAAAGCGGTTGGAGTAAATAGTGCAGAAAATCAGCCATGGTCGGGTGAAACCTTCCCGTGTTTCCACTTAGTGCACGTGCTGTGTTTCCATGTGAAGGCACAAATGGTGCCGTCACTTGGCACCGCTGGTGTGCGAGGGCGCGCAAGGAGGAGAAGGGAGCTCTGGGCACCGTGCCCTTGGAAGCGGCCTCAGAGCCCAGCACAGCCATGGACTGGCACCGTGTGGCTCCCACCGAGCTCGCTTGGAGCAGCCCGGGCAGAGGGGCGCCCGTGCAGGGCCGGGGGGCAGCGGGCCAGAGCGCCTGGTGTTCCACCTCTCCCACTTCCACCGCCGGCCGGCTCCCTGCTCCGAGGGGCTCCAGGCGTTCCTGTGCCTTTCCCCACTGGGCTTGATGTGAAGTGCCAGCTCTGGCAGCAGACGTGACTTGTGCAGAGTCATCAATGATTGCTGCTAAAGTGCCGTTAGCGGTGCAGGGCACACCGGCAGTGCTGCGCTCAGATTTGAAGCGGCACCGTTTCATTTCTCTGTGTGTGACCAGATAATTTGCTTTGTGCTGAGATACTTTGCCTGTGTAATAATGTATTGGCTTCTAGAGCATCCAGGGACCTTATTTTTTAAGATGCAGAATGCATTGGAGGAATGTGTGTTCCTGGTATTATTATCTTTAATTTTCTCTTGGCAACTGAATTTTCTGCTGCAGAGAATAATGAAGCGAGATGTGTTTGCTGGATTCCAGTTTAGTTTAAGAAATCACAATGGCAATTTACATATGTTTAACCCTTATATGAAGATTTTCACTATTTACCATAACTGGATTGGATTCTAGTTATGTGCAGAAGTGACTGGAAAATAAACTGGCATCCTGATTTGCATTCATTCTGCACCAGTGATTCCCCTGTCAGATTTGCTCAGTGTGGAAGATTTGGCCAAGAGCTGGGCTTGTGTATTACCTGTTACTGCAGGCTAAAGCTCCACGTATGTGTTGGCCCAAACCCCTGACATGTACAAGGAATGACATTCTGTTCCCAGGGAATAGGAATGCTGGAATTGCAATGCACTTAGTGCTCAGTGTAGAAGAGGGCTGGGAGAAGGTTTGTGCCACACTGCCAGAAGCCCTCATTTATAGGGTGTGAAAAGAGCTCCTGCGTGCCAGGTGATCACAGCGTGTGACTTCCAGGTAGCTTCCTGCTCCCGTTCCTGCCCTCCAAGGTAGAGGGGTCAGGTTTGGGGATGTGTTACCAGGCAGAAAAAGGGCTTGCTGTCAGCAGCATGTGGGTGTGCTGAAATCTTCCCCTGCAACTGAAGGTGTGTGATTTCAGGGGCAAACGTTAATTTAGCTGTCTTACACTGTTTCCTCCTCATGGGATTTGTTCGTAGGTGTAGCTAACTGTGGACAACTGTTAGTTACAGTGAAAGTTAAGAAACAAATGCTGCTGTGTGCTTAGAAAATTTGCATTAATACTGAAATGTTCTATGCTAAGAAAAGGTTGTCTTTCTGTACTTACTTTCCATCCTTATTTTTCCTTTGTCATTAAAAGTTTCTCTTCTCAGGCCTAATGCCTGGCTCCCATTCTGGGGTGCCTTTTATTCTTTGCTGACTCCTAGGCAGAACCCAGTCCTGCTCACTACAGGACATGGATTTTCCTCATGTGCTGAGGATGAGCACAATTTGTTTCACCAGCCCTTGTTCACTCTGGTGCCAGACAAATTTTTAGTGGAGAAGTTTACATCACCCTTTACTCTGCTGTTCACTGTGGCCATCCCCGAGCTGTTGCAGTCACACCCCCTGTCCTGATGTACAGGCCAACACTAAAATCTCACCAACAGATTGGTGTTGATATTATTGCAAATTTGTATTTGCAATTGTGATTGTTCCTCTTTCCGTCTGATAGAGGAAGGGGCTCAGAAGTAGATTCAGTTCAAAACGTTTCAGCTTGAGCTAGACAGATTTGTTAAATCCAGAATTAATAAAAATGGATATAAGGCTGTGCTAACACAAATAGAAATGTTTGAAACCTTTACTAGAGCAGCTGCCTGACTTTGCACATTGTGCTTCTTCACATACATATTCACAGCCCTAAAGCTTGGCCTCTCTGGACAGAAACAGAGAACTTTGAGCCATATCCTGATGTCCCAGTCCTGATCATCTCCTGGTGCAGTCTGCTCGTTGGTAGTGAGCTGTGTAATCTCTCAGATCCTGTGTGGATGAGAGCTGGCAGTAGAATCCATGAGAAATCAGGTGGTGTGAGAGGGAATTAACAGTCAGCTCTGCCTGTGTCATACTGAAGGTCCAGCCCCTGCACTCCTTTCCCCAGGGAAAAGTTTCCAAGGCCTCACACAAGGTCACAGCTCTGTCCTGTGTCCGTGGGTGCTGATGTGCATCAGCAGCTTGATGGGCGCTGTTGTCACGTTGCTCAAGCAATGTGCCTTTGGTGTACTCACTTACTGGATTAGGTCTAAAGCTGCTGCTGTCAGTGCTCTGAGAGGCAGGACACACCTTGGGGCTGGTTCCATATGACAATTTGTCTCCATCCCTACAGAGCCTTCGCAGGCATTAGGGATGCAGAGGTGCTCAGTGAACTCCAGAGGTTGCCCAGGTTTTCACCTGTTCAGGTACATCTGTCTTGTGTTCAGTACAAGGGGTTGAAAAATACTTCAACTGGTCATTCAGAAAGATCTTCCATCAAGAGGCAAAATACATCTCAGTTTACTTGAAAATTCAGCTTGTTATTTTTCATCTCCTGGAAGCTGCCAGTGAACCGTTGTTCGCCTTCAGCCCGGAGCAGCTGCACATCTCCTTTCCATGGTGTTTAATTATCATTAAACATGATAGGAGCTCTTGGGCCTCTCCATGCAGATGCAAAATGGTATTAATTGTGTAGGGAGTGCACTGGCAGTGTGTGATACCATCAGCAGCAAAATGAACATGTCTCAGGAGCTGAACAGATTGGTAAAAACTAAAACAAACCAACCAAAAACCAAACTGATAAATATTATGGCAATGGTGTTTTGATATGACCTGATGGACAAGTGACTGCTTTCAGAGATCCCAAAGGTCTCAGTTGCTAATTGATAGTGACATCTTGGTGCTAGTAAGATAATGATGAAGCCAATGGAAGATGAAGTGATGGGGACACACAAAACCAGGGACATGCAAAAGGACATCAGGAAGATCTTCCTTAAGTAGTGGGACACTTCGGTGAGTGGAAAAAATACCTCTCATTGTTCTAATTTCTGATCTTTGGGTTTTGGTTTTGTGTGTTTTTAAATATATGGTAATTCTTTTATCTCTTTTGTGTTTTATTTAATCTCACAATATCAGTGTTGCAGCTGCTTTAAACAGAGAACATTGCTGTGACCTGTTTCAGAGAGAAAGTGTTTTAAATTTTCTAAGCCTTTCCTATTATAACTTTTCCTGTTAAATACCTGTCACACAGAGATAACCTGTACCCACTTGAGTCTGGTATCAGGGCTCTTTGGTTGCTACTGCTTTTATGCAGTAAGCTATGCATGAGCAAAATTGTATTTAGTCATGCTGATCCTCCTAATATTTCCAGGACAGCAGAAGATTGCAATGAAATAAAACTAAAAAATGGCTGTTTTCACTAGACTGTGCCTACCTGTGGTAGGGTAGCTACCACATTATAACCTTCCTGGCTCTGAACCACTGCCAGGAGGTAACAAATGGACCAAATAAAAGCTGTTGCAAAAGTGTGCTCATGGTCTAGAAGTCTGCTGTAGTTTTCTCTAGATACAACACAGTTTGATGTTTCTGTAATTATATTTCTGACACATGTATAAAATCAGTCCTGAAGACTGGAAATTACTTGCTGCTTTTGGTTCATCACACGGGGGCACATTCTAATTCTCCAGGAAGGGTAATAGCTCCATGCATTCATTGTTTAAGCAATTCCTTACATTCTCAATGCTTACATGAGACACTTTAGTGGCTTGTATTTTCTTTTATTGAAATATATTGCAGGAAACACCTTAAAGCTACTTCATTGAGTTCCATTGTAAAATGCTATGTGCCTCAGAAAGAAATACTCATCTGTAATACCTGCTCTCAAAGGGAGACCTCAACTCTGTGCTTGAGAACCTGCAGGAAGTGTCTCTCACTTCATGAGAGACACCAATAGGTGCTCCTGTTCTGCTGCTGCTGAAGGCAGTGAAAGAAGGTTCCCTTCCTCAGGGGTCAGTGTAACACCAGGATTAGAATGAAGTGAGTTAGGGAAATGTTGATTTGTTGGTATTTTCACCTCAGGTTGGGATAATGCTACTCACAGCCTGGCTAAAACAAAAATCCCTTTTCCCCTCAGGAATTAGAATTTCCTTCTTATTATTTTGAGTACACAGAGATGGAAGTGTGGAGTGACAGAACTGAGACCCAAATGAGACTCCAAGGAGTGTGGAAGCTGTTTGTGAAAAGCTGTGCTGTTTGAGATGGCCCTGTGGGTTCAACATGAATAGAAGTGCTTTCCCTGGTGGTGGTTGTGTTTGATTCCTTTTGCTACGGCTGGTTTAGTGCAATGCATTTGATGATGCTGGGTGATGTACCTCAGTGAAAATGTATTGATTTTCTGAAAAGTCCATTTTTTGAAATGTTCTTACACTGTGTTTTTACATACATTTGCTTGTAACTTAATTGCTCTATTTATAAGCTGCTGCACATCCTGCTGATGTAGCTTAAAGAGCCATATAAAGCTGTGAAAAAGGTTCAAGAGATACTTCTGGAGTAAAGAAGGAATTAAGGTTCTTTAAAAGTTAAATTCCTCAGGATTTATGTCAGCTTGTTGCCTATACACTGTTGACACCTCATCTAAAGTATCTATTGACTTCATATTTAAGAGCTTATGCCACTGAAGGGCTGAGCTCAGTGGGTCAGATGGTGCACCATCACTTTAAGACTTTTTCACAGTTGAAGAAAAAACACAAGAAAGGGAAACTTAATGTCTGTTTTAAAACTGTTAAACCTGCAGAAATTCCTAAAGTATAAAATGGAAAACATCATTGCTTGGTGTGCTCCTAAGGGAGCTGTGTGATGGAACATTTCCAACAAGGAAGGGAGGCAGTGTGAGCAGAGGACAGCACAGAGGACAGCAGTGATGGTTATTGTGGGAGAGCTGATTACAGCACTGCTAGTGCACTCTGTGCTTTCTGGTATGTGAATGGAAACATCTCCCGTGGA
The DNA here is from genome assembly GCF_031753505.1 of Anomalospiza imberbis. Lineage (NCBI taxonomy): Eukaryota > Metazoa > Chordata > Aves > Passeriformes > Viduidae > Anomalospiza > Anomalospiza imberbis. Next base: position 41,012,329 of record NC_089684.1, on the reverse strand, counting down.
TTCTCCCAGACTGTGGCACTCAGAAGCACTGCCCAGTACCTCCCCTTGCACAGAGTTTATTTCAATCCCGTTATTTCTTTCACTTTTGAAAATAGGCTTTATATTACACTGCTTAAAGAAATGGAAGAGTGTAATAAAAAGCTGGTGTGGAACAGCAGTGGCTTCCTCTGCTGAAGAAAGAGCTGTGGAACCTGGGTATTGGACAAACAGAGGCAGGTAGATCAATTTTAAAAAGGCTGGCAATGGACACTCCATATCACTAAATCTGGTCTTAATTATTTGCTGTAAGGCTTTATTTCAATTCTCAGGAAATAATATCTCACAGGATAATAAACAAGGCATGTGCACATTGGTGCTCAACTCATCCCTGAGGATTAGGATTTAATCCACATGAAGTTATTTTGTTTATTTGTATTTTTAATCTGCTCTGGGTACTGCTGTTGGCACTCAGGTTTGTTTCTTTTCTTTGTGGGCTTGTTTGTTTCTTTTCTAGTGCCTTCAATATATCCCACTTGACGTATTGTTGAAGCCCTCCACAGTTCATCAGCACAGCGCAGCTCCCAGATGAACTGGGATGAGCTTGCTGAGTCAGCTGGCAGAAGGAAGAGAGGACTCGTGTCTAGCAGCAGCACAGAGGCGCTTTGGCTTGAGGTGGGCATGACCCAACATTTGTCACCTGTTGTTTGTTCCCTTGTCCTCTGCTGCTCCAGGAGACCCAGTGGGGGCTGGTTGGGTGGGAGCTTTTGTTGTTAGTATCACTGTGTATTTAGGGTCTGGTTTGCACTTTGTGGGGCAGGTGCAGAGGTTTATGCAGCGATCCCTGGAGATGTGGTGTCTTCAGGCAGGAGAAGGTTTTCCCACAGGAGGACGTGCCCAGGTGCTCCGAGCACCCACTGCTTGTTCATGGTCATGAGACCGAATGGAGGCCTTGGGACAAATGTCCCTTTGCTGTTCCACTGGCCATGTACTCAGGCATGCCAGGCCAGGGCACACACACAGGCACCTCGGGGTGATGGTGAGGCTGGAACTGGCTTTGCAGGTATTTTGTGGGAAACAGTCATTCCTCAATACCAAACCAGCAAGGGTTCAGACCATGGTACGAGTGAAAGGCCTGGTGAAGCAGCAGGAGTGGCTTTGGCTGACAGCACAGAACAAGATAAATACCACATTACCTTTGGGTCAGCTGCCTGTGCAGTCCCTGTCAGGGCTGTGACATTCCTGCACACTGCACAGGTGAGGATAATCTGGGGTGTTTGGGCTTTTTTCCCATAACCTTGCTGTTCAAGGTAAACTGTAGTGAGATGGGATAGCATTTTGATTGCTGTAATCAGACCTGCCACACTTCAATATTCTGAAGTGGTTTTCATCTCCTAATTTTCAGCTACCAGTAGCATTTATGACCCGCTTTGCTTCCTCTTGAAGTCACAGCTTCTGAAACAGAGCACCCACTGTAAGAGGCTGTCAGCAGCCTCTGCAGCTCTGAACTCCTGTTTCTCAGCACCTCAACATCATCTTTTGTCCCTGGATCCCAGGAAACTCTTTTGGATCATGACTGCTCCTTGTTATTTCTTGATTATACTGAAATTTCAAGGGTAACATTGAAAAAGCCCTAGAAATTATTGGTCTGATTCCCTCCTTAATTTAATGGGCTCTAACTACTAATTGCCTTTGAAAAACCTAGCCTAAACTATTAAATTTTTTATATCCTCCTTTATTTCATCAACAAATTTAAATAAACTGACCACAAAAGAACCTAAAAATATGAGTACAAAAGTTACTGAAGTTTTGACAGACATGAATGTGCTAATTAGGTTTCAATTCAGTACACATCTCTACTGATTTTTATTAAAAGAATTAGAAAAGTACCACTTGTCAAAGAATACATAATAAAGCTTTCAGTATATTGAGACAATATTGGTAAATCTTACTGCTGTGCTGTTTATAGAAAAACTACAGTGCTGATATTCTGATGAGATTCTGCACTATTGAATCTCCCTCTAGTTTTGAGAACAAGGCAGTTGATACTCCTTTCCTAGAACAATTAAAATGCTTTCTTTTTACTGTATGGTTTTGCACTAGTGTTTCTTTTCAAGTTCTGCTTTTGTGGGCCTCCTTTCTCCTTGCTCCTTATTGGAGTGCTGAGGATCATTTGAGTCAAACCCATTGGCTTTGCCATGGTTTTCAGCCAAGGCCTTTGCAAAATGCCCAGTTCCACAATGGCTTTAATGGAAAATATAGATTGCTTCATTTTTGATTTAGACCTCACCCCTGTGCTTGTTTGCTTTTTTTTTTTTTTTTCCCTCAGGTTATCAAGCTTTGCGTGATTTTTCTCATTCTTTTTTTAGCATAAGTATGTGAGCTGGACAATTGCTCTGCCTCTAATTATTTTTGCCCTGCACTGAAAGTCATTAATGCTATTTCTGGTGACTGCAGCTGAAAATGAAAACATTCAATGGAAAAATCCAGGGTCTGCCGGAGTTAAGGAAAATCTCCTCTTGAGTGAACATTTTTTCCTACCCATCTGGGTGTGCAGGTCCAAATATAATTAATAATTAGATCCTGGTTTGTCCCCAGCCCATCTTTACTGGAAATGCTGACAATCTTTAATTGAAATAGTACCAGTAGTTAACCCATGAGAGTGTACTGTATGTGAGAAGGGACAGTCTGGTTTGGAGGGGCAGGATGGGCTGTTCCTGCAGAAGAGGTAATTGCTGTTTGTGTCCCTTACAGGTGTCTCACTGCAGGAAGGAAGGGCACACAGAATGAAGAGGCAGGAGGTGCCTGTGCAGCTGGGATTGTTCTCCCAAGGCGATCTGGCCGTTGCTGCAGGCTGCAGGTGGAAGGAGGCACTGCCCTTCTCCAAGCACTAACAGCATCTGGAAGAGGGAAGGTAATGGACTCGAGGTTTTTGCACAGGCTTGTGCAGAATGTGACAAATACACAATACTGCATCCCTGGGCCTTTGTGAGAACATGGCAACAGTGTCATTTGTGTCCCAGCTGTGCTCTCAGAGCTCTACTTCCAAGCAGCCCTGCACAGGAGTGGGCAGGGCTGGTGATGGGACTGATCCAGGGACGTGTTTCACGTGCTGTGAGATTTGGGAATGTAGTTTTTGTGTGTCATTTATGGAAGTGTGGTTTTTACTCACTAAAAATGTGCCTCCCAACTCCAGCAGGTCTAATGCACAGTTACACTTCTCAGCCTGCCTGCATCCAAACATGGAGCTTGCATGTTGTAGAGGTTCAGAAGAAGGGGAGAGGAAATACTGTCTACCATAAGAGAATTGAAGAGGAAAAAGAGGAGAAAAATAACCTAATGTGGCTCAGGGGTCCCTCATGCTTTGCAGAAGGCTTCTTCCATAGGCTGTCTTTGTGATTATTTTGCTTCATTTTGGCCTCCTGTGTTTGTCAGTCACCTTTTAAATTTTGGCCTGAGAGCTTCCTCAGTGCAAAATGAATAATGCCATGCTCAGAAGGATGGTAACTGGAGACAGTCTCAGTAGGAAAGCCCTCCTTCCATCACTTCCCAGTTTGTGCTGGATGGGGATTTTTATTGTATTTCTCTTTTCGCTCGTGCCATATTTCAGAGACCTGGCCAGCTCAGCTTCTTGGGTTTTCAGCAATGTGGCCTGTTGGTTTTTTTGGGATTTTTCATTTCCCTGGTGAAAAATCTGACATCCCCAATGCACTCAGAGTGTACACAAACCTCGAGAGCAAAGAGCAGATTTGTTTATTGAAGAACATCCCCATGTTACTCCTGGTGGCAGGGAAAGTGTAAAGACAGAAAATTATTCAAACCCCATGTGTCTTTCCTGACTGCAAAGTGAATTTTTAGGAATATAGGGCACAGTAAGCCACATACTCACTAGATGGCTTTATTTTTTTTTTTTTTCTTTTTCTGGTTTATTTAATCATTTCCATTTAACTCTGTTCCCAAGGCACCAGTCTGCCCAGCTTCTCCAAAGTGAGCATGGGCAGTATATGGATGTCACAAGTATGTCTTAATACCCAGCTGCTCTTTGTGTGCCGGTGGGGAATGGCTGCATCGCTGCCCGGAGTACCTGGGTGAACCTGTTGCTTACACAGAAATATTTCTGAGTAATAGCAGTTAGTGGCCATTGAATTTGGGCAGCTGCTGATCCTTGGCACAGATTGTTGAGAATGTGGGATAAGAGAGAAAGCAGATGGAATTAATGGAAGTATGGAAACTCTTCAGAGGGGAGAAAAGTGAGCTCACTCTTTCTTCTCTGCCTCTATAGGTGGAGGCTTGGGGTCACAGCAGCTCCATGTGTGTTTAAGGTCCTTGAGAACGGCAGGAACAGAGTAATGGCTGACTGACACAGAGTGTGGATGCAGCCCTTTGGTCACTGCCCTCAGTGAATGAAATTCTTTGCTCTCTGCATTCCAACCTAGCAGAGCCTTTTCCCTCCAGCTGGATGGTTTCACCTCTGTGCCAAGCAGCAGCCCCAGTGTGAGGCACAGAAATTGGAGCAAATCACTGCAAACCCTCCTGAAAGCACTGCATTATGCATGCACCAGCTCTAAAAAGGGACAATTAGAAAGAACACCTGTTTTAGGAAGTGCGGTTGTAGTGAGTACAGCAACATGATTTCTTCAGGTTCCAGTGCAAAATGGGTGGCTACAAAGCATGTGCATAGATTTCTGGAGACACAATACAAGGGGGATGGTAATAATAACCTCCTTCTGTTGCCAGAGAGTCTGCACAAAGATTCCAGCAGCATTTTGTGTGATAAAAAATGTATGAAATCCTCAGCATCAGTGAAGGTTCAAAGTGAAACAGAATCAAGCAGAGTAAGGTGCCCATAAAGAAAAGAAATAGCTTGAATGATATTAAGGAAGCCAAGATAACCGAAAAAATTAACAGCACAATAGTTTACAGAGTCTGCTTCTGCTAACAAAGGCAATCTTTAGCACCCAGTGTCTCCATTCAGTCTGAAAAGACTGGAATGACCAAAATAGGAAAAGTATGGGTTTACAATGGTCATTTGAAACTTGAAGTTAAGACACTTGAGCTGTGACCTCTCCATAAAAAGAGAGGCTTCCTGTCTCTGCCAGCATCCCATGCTGAAGGATGCCAGTGGCACAGTGAGCCAGCAGGACATGGGCTGTGTGTGGGAAGGCAGGAAGGGATTTCCTGGGAAGACTCCCCTTTAGCGAGCCTGGGATCCTGCAGCAGCTGGCCCTGACCAGGCTGAGTTTGTGAGACACTTCCCATCCTTAAGGGACAAAAGGCACAGGCCCAAAGCCCTCCCAGAGCTACTCAGTCCAAAGTGGAGTGGTGGATGAAGTCTGTCTTCAGCCTGAAACATCCACGGATCTCTAAAATCAAGCCCCAAAGGTTTTGTGTTCATCTCTTGCACCTCCACAGAAACTATATTCTGGAGACTTCTTCCCATGGAAGTCTCTTGCCTGTACCTGAGGCTGAAACCAGCCGAGACAAAAGTATTTCTTTTGGAGGGGTGCTTTGTGGTTTTTTACCATTTACAGCTACACATTTGTCTTCAAAAGCAAAGGTAAGAAGGTTGTGTTCATTAGAAATATTTTTAAATGTGTATCTCTGAGCTCTTGGAAGTCCAGGATAATAAAAAACAGAAATGCAGAAAAGGAGGTTTAGGGAAGATGAGAAAAAAATAATATATTTGTTTTTAGACTTGTTTTAATGATCCACGTCTCTTACATAGGCCAAAGTTTTAAATCAAGCAAACGAAACCTTACCACAGTTCACCTTTGAGCACAGGGCAGAGGTGGAGATGGCTCCAGAGGTCCCTGTGCTACTGCAGCAGCCAGCAAGAGCCAGTGTAATTTTGTTTAAATTCAGAACGTGTTCTGACAACCCAGGCCCATCTGCTCACCCCCTGGCTGAGAGTCGGGTCTGCACAAGTAACAGAAAGGTGCAACTCCTGTTCTGCTCTGGTTTTTTTGCCCCTTCAGATGCCTCCAAGAATTTTTCTACTGCCCAAAATGTTTTAACAATATGAGAAAATGGGCAATGAATGCAGGGAGCCAGGGAGGCAGATTTAAAAAAGGAGAGAAAAAGCCAATAGTTTGTTATTGGAAGATGATGGATGGATGGATGGATGGATGGATGGATGGATGGATGGATGGATGGATGGAGGCTCTGGTGGAAAGGCCAGAATGTTACTGAGCTGGGGGTGGAAAGGCAGTGGTAGTGATTATTGTATCAGTGTGGATGTTGAGCCATGCAGATATTCTGATGGACCTTCAAATGTTTTTGGCAGTTCTGTGGTGTTTGCCTCTGTCATGAAAAAGCCCCACTCGTTCCCCATAACTGCTCCATGTGCCAGAAGAAGAGGCAGTGTCCTTCATTTATCCTTGTTCTGTGCTGCTTGGAACTCACGTTCCAATCCAATGAATTCATTGTGTCTTACAGTGCTACAGCTTGGCTGCAACAAATTGGCTGAGTGTCAAATATTTCAGTGCAGTAATTGCCACAGCTTTGTTCAAAGAGGTTTTTCTGCATAGGATAGGATGTACAGATGACCACAAGTAAAGAAGAAAAAATAACATTAATGCATTATTTTTAAGGAGGGAGAACACACATGGGACGCAGAGTAACACTTCTGATCAATAATGGACAGAGAAAATGTGGGACAAAAGAATTCAGTAAAAAAGTCATTTTGGCACTTTAGAGAGGCAGAGACCACCGAGCAAAGGCCTTACAGACACTGAGATGTGGATGTTGAAAACTGAACCAGTGAAGAAATAAACAAGGGTAGGTGTAAATGCGCAGGTTTTGGATGTGGAGCAATCAGGGTTTTGAGTTAAAGCTCAATCTCACCATGATACCTGGGCAGGAGTTGGTGTACATATGAGTTCAGCCTTCCCTGGACAGAAACAGGGGGGATAAAGAGGACTCTGTCTCTTTGAAGCATTTGGGATGCACTTTGTGGTGCTGGAGAATAAAAATAAAGAATTTCCAGATATCATTATGATTAAATGAATGGAACTAGGATGGTAGGGTTTGAATTTGCAGCTCAATTTTAAAAATGAAACAACAAATACAGAACTGCAGAGGCGGGGGAGGCTGTTTGTAGGGTTTTGTTTGCTTTAGACAGGATATTTTCTTTCCCCCAGTTTGGGCTGCAGATGGGATTTCTTTCTGACATATGGGAGATATTCAGGCTTTCAGATTTCATTATCACTTTCTTCATTATTGTGCCTTGAGGAGCTATAAATAACACATGGCTAATTTGTGAATATGGCATGTTCCAGGGGATGTGTGTTTTAACCAGGGCACCTCCTGACATTTGGTAATTGGTTTACAGATTTGTTATATAATTTCATGAGCATTAAGTTGCTAAGAGGAAAAAAATCTAAATTTATGTGATCCAAAATCTGCCCTCATTGCTCCCCTACAGCAGCTGTGCTCCTTCCAGGTCTAACTGAGGACAGATTTTAAGTCAACAAGCACCACATCAACTGGCATCTCTATTTTCATTTCTTGCAGTTTTAGCAAAGCTGTACTTCCATTCTTCACAGCATCTTTCTTTTAATTATAGTTTTTCTCTGTGTGTGTGTGTGTGTGTGTGTGTGTGTGTGTGTATCACTGAACAGCTCCTAAGGTGCAGGCAGATTGTGTCTGGTGAGAAATGAGGTTTTGGTGCAAGGTGCCTGTTTGTTATTGGGTACGTTTTGGGTGTTTGTTAGAATAAGTCACAAGGCATTGACATTTCTGCATCGGAGCATTGAGAACATCTGCAGGCAGATGCTCACGTGCTCCCTTTCCTTAGCTCCCCACCCCAAATTAGCTTTATTTCCAAAACCAGCGGGCTGTCAGGCTGACTTGTAGTCCTGCTGTCCTGGAGCCTGGGCATCACTCCTTGGAAATGGGCTGGGGAGTGACTTCAGGCTTTGTGTGAGAAGAGAAGAGAAGAGAAGAGAAGAGAAGAGAAGAGAAGAGAAGAGAAGAGAAGAGAAGAGAAGAGAAGAGAAGAGAAGAGAAGAGAAGAGAAGAGAAGAGAAGAGAAGAGAAGAGAAGAGAAGAGAAGAGAAGAGAAGAGAAGAGAAAGAGAAGAAGCACCTGTCTGAAATAACCACATAGGACATGGATTAAAAACGAACATAATCTTCCATTTCTTGTGCCATTGGAATCAAAAGTGCAGAGAAGCTGAACATTTACGTGATTTCAAGGTTTAGTTGTCAGTGTTTGGTTTCTCCCTTGCTCAGGAGAAGATGCACCTGTGTGCATTTCCACAGTGCCCTGGTTTCCCTGGCTGTGGCGTTCCCAGCCGGTGTTTAGGGCAGCTGCTGCTTGGGGAACGCTGCAGCCGCAGCTGCTGGAGCTGGGGCTGCTCATTGGTGTCCCTGCTCCTGGGACAACAGCGCCATCAGCCAGGAGCAGCTGCCAGGGAGCAGCCGGAGGCACGAGGGCAGCTCCTGGCAGAAACCCCTGCCTTCCTTTACCCAAGTGCCAAAATGGGCCCTGCGTGAGAGCAGCCATGGGCATCTCCCCCATTGTGAGTCAGGCCCTGGGTAATGTTGCCATTCTGTGTCAGCCTGTGGGGCACTCTGACATTTTATGTCAGCCTGCGGGGCACTCTGCCATTCTGTGTCAGGCTCTGGGATTACTCCACCATTTAGTGCCAGGCTGTGGGTTACTGTCATTTTGTGTCACGATGTGGGTCACTCAGTCATTTTGTGTCAGGCTGTGGGGCACTCCACCATTTTGTGTCAGGCCATGGTTGCTCTGCCATTTTGTATCAGGCCGTGAGTTACTCCATCATCTTTTGTGTGGCCAGAGGCTGAATAAGGCTCAAGGAATGAGGTGTCTCATAAGAGCTTGAGCATCCTAGAGCTGCTTCGCTGGCTTCCTTTGGCACACACCCCCCATGTTTTTGCTTCCCAAGTGATAACATTATTTACAAGCGTGTTCTCCTGCAGTTCCTGTAACTTTTGGACTTGAATCCTGGCATGAGAACAGCAAATGGCTGGGATGCATGGGCACTGGGAACTGTACCCTCCACGGTATGAGCTGTGGATAATGGATAAGATCAGACAATTGGGGGGATATGGGGGGAATGGAAGAAGTTCAGCCTGGATCTGGAATTCTGAGGACTTCTAAGCTTCTGTTACATTTTTCAAGTTCTCCTACTTAACCAATGCAGTATTGGCATATTTAGAACCGATGCTGAGTACAACAGAAATACGGTGGAAGTCCACTAAACCCTTGCAATTTCCTCTTCCTGATCTGAGTTCAGTTCTGTTGCAGCATGGATCCCATCATCCCAAGCTGCAGCACTGAGTGCAAAGGTGAGATTTGCCTGCCTGGCCAAATGTCCCCACTGTCCATGCGTGGCTCTGGCTGCCCTGTGTGCTGAAGAGCACAGCCACCTGTGGCTTGCTTTGACAATGAAAATGCCAAGCGCCTGCCACAGGCGTTGCCGTATGTCACTGCAGCAGGGATTGAGACAGCTTGGGCTGTAGGAGGCTGGCTCAGACCAGGCCAGGCACCAAAGTTCTGCCTTTCCTTTCCAGAGCTTCACCTCTGCTGGCATGCTGAAAACCCTCAGAGGCTCCAGCTTGATTTGCCTGCGGCAGAATGCTGCTGGAACTGTAGGACACTGCACATCGGTGCCTCTAGCACTGAGCCAGGAGGAGTGAGGAGGGTGCCTGGAACACTTGTGTTGCTGTGGGGCAAGGACACAGAAGGGGCTCTCTCCTTCCCGTGGCGAAGGTGAGTGACTGAGCTGCTGTGCAGCATTGCCCAAGAGAAGTCACCATTACTTTCCTGTTGCTACATGGAGATCCTTGAAGGTGTCTGGAGTCTGTGGCTTGGGAACAAATGGCGTTTTTGCAGGGTGGGATGGGCTAACAGCTCTCCTGCTGAGCCAAGCTCCTGGCCTCTCCTGCTGAATTCTGATGCCAGGCCCTGCTCCCTTGGACTGAAGTGTGCTGCAGCCCTGCCAGCAGTATGTGAGGCCATCAGCTCTCCAGATCCTGGTATAGGTGGGCACGTGGGTCTCTTCCCAGAGCTGATTCTCCGTGCCAGGCAGGCAGGGGTTCCCTCAGGCTCCCAAGGATGTGGTTCTTGCCTCAGGGAGGGCATCTCCTTCAGGAGGTGCTTCACTGGAGTGCACACAGGCCTTTTTTGGGCACCTTGTGGTTACACTGGCTCTTGGTTCCTGCTCACAGTGTTGGGGTTGGCTTCTTAATGAGTCCAGAGAAATTCCATTAAAAAATCAGTCTGGGTTTTTTCTTGAGGAAAAGGCAGTACTGATAGCAATGCTTTGCAAACGGTTTTTGTCAGGTTTTGTGATCTTTGAGGATGTCCCAGCAGTCACTGAGGGTTATACTGGGCTGGCTTCAGCTATGCAATGCTGGAACTTGAAATACTGTGGGGTTTGGTACTTTTTACTGTATATGGCCATAACACGGAGATTTTCCCATAAAGTAGATTCGGGAGGATCTTTGATACTTCCATTCCAAGAACAGCTCTTCCAGAGGGTGAGCATTAACAAGATGGTAGTGTCACATTTTCATGACAGGGTTCTGACTGAGCAGATCATTAGGGAGAAAGGATCAAAGCCACTTGCTCATGTTACATTTCAGGTGGACGTGAGTGTGGCACTGGCACACAAGCTCAAGTAGCAAACTTCACAGGAGGGGAAGCTCACTCCTCCCACCCATCTGTCCTTTAAATTTCCTTCCAGTGAGTCACAAACTTCTGGAGTTTCAAAGGAGTTACATTTTAATCCGGCTGCTAGGGCTGATATAGCTCTGATGAGAGACTTGGACATCAGAAGAGATGTTGGCCCTCCTGCATTGCTAGGGAGCAAGACCCAAACACCATGTTTACCAATGAAGTGTTTAATTCTTACTGGCTTTCCAGTAATCTCCTTGGTCTGGAATTGCTTTTGTTTTTTCGTACGGGTGACTTATCTAACAAAAAAAAAGAAGAAACTGCCCAAACATTTGTAGCCAGTGCAGTAAGCCAGGAAATTTTACTTTGTAAATTTGACTAATGTAGATTGGCAATTATTTAATTCTAATTTATTCACTTAATTGAAAATTCTAAATGTTACCAAATTAGAAAGCTGATTTAATATGTAAACCTCCTCTGCTCTGTGTCTGCTGGCAGGACACTCCGTGCTTTCCTTCCTGGACACAGAATATGTAACCTAGAGCCCGAGGGCACAGGGGGCTCTTAGATCCTGGTCTCAGGGTGCTCTGCAGGCAGGAAAGGCCCTTCCACTGCTCGATGGAATCTGCTGAACTTGTTGGATTGCCATCCCTCACACTGATCTCTGAGTGGGAGCCAGCTCCTTGTGCAGCTCTAAGACAGCAGGAGCTGCACCCAAGGTAAATGTTACAGCACAGGATCATAAGGCATGTACCCAAAGTGCTGCTCAAACTTTCTACAGACACTGCTGCACATTTGAAGCATTTGACAGAAAAGAATAGGCAAAGACAACGATTGATCCATGTTTTTAAGAAAAAAAAATGGAAGCCATATTTCCACCAGGGGCTTCAGACAGACATTGATGTATTTATCGAGAGGGAGCCCGCGAGCGCCAGCCTTGGCGTCGCTAAAACTGTATCTGCTGCAAGAATTTACAGCTGGGATGGAAGATTCATAGCTGCTCCCTTTATTTATTGGAAGCATCTTTTGCAGCTGAGTAAAGGCATAAATATGAAATTAAATCATCAAAACTACTTTGAAGTAGTGCTAAGGATACTTTTTAAACCCCTGGGACCAGGACAACTTGAAACTGGTGGTGAAACACAATTGAGATGAACAGTATTTACTGATCCATTATTCCATCACTTTACAACTAACATGTAAAATCAGAGATTATTGGAGATTGTGTGCTGTATTCTTATATGAAACGCTCACCAGGAGGGCTCAAGGGCAGCACGTGAGATAAAGGTGCATCCACAAATTTCTGTCTTTGTGATTTGTAGTTTTCATGTCACTGTAAAATTATTTTTGTCATTTACTTTACCAGCGCGTGGCATGAGAGAACTTTATATGCTCTTGAAAAGCAGCTTCATAAACAACAACAGGCTGTGATAGAAGCTCTCTGAGGCACAGACAGGGCTGTGAATGCCAGAATTAGGTTAATGTTCTTTGTCCCTTTAGGTCCCTGCAGGTATTTGAAGTGGCCTCAGCTCCACGGGCCAGGGAGCGTGGGAGAGCAGAGCAGGCAGGAGAAAGGGGGCCAAACACAACCCATCTCCAGGAGCAATTAGTGTTGATGTGTTGTTTTGGGTAATGATGATCCTTAGTTTCTACACAGCAAGTTTTCATCTCCACATCTTGTAGCTCCTTAGCTCAATTTTGCAGGTTGCAAAACTGATTAATTACACTAGCAGCAGTCGTATAATTAGTGCTGATTATTCCCTGAGCTTTTTCTTCTTTAATCATCTGTTTAATTGGAACTAAATCCCTATTTATCAAATAGTGTAGGTTTTAGCATCTGAAGACAGTGGATTTTGTTTAAGTCTTTCCCCTTGAATTCAGGCACTGTTATAAAAGCTTTGGGAATATTTCTGTGGGATTATAGTGATTATAACTGGATCAGGACTTGGCATTTTTTAGTATCTGCTCATTTGTCAAATGTTTTGATGTTATAGTGAGCGCTTTCTTTAAAAATCGAGAAGAAAGAGATGAAGAATGAACAGGCTGGAGACTCTTCTAAATGAGGTGCCTATTTACACTGTTACTCCACAGCAGAATCTATGTGAGATCATGAGGGAGAATGCTTTGTGGAGCAACTTGGAGAAGTTGGAATTGTCTTTAATCAGGAGCTGTCAGAATAAAAGAAAATACATGGAAGCAACGTGTGACTGATTTTCAAAACATAAATGCAACAAAATCTGAAGAAATATTGGCTGTACCATACTTGTGCACGAGGTGCTCTTTGTAGTCCCACAGTGTGGTTATGGACAGGACAGAAGGGAAAACAAGGAACACCTGGAGCAGTGGTAGAATGGCCTAAGAAAGGGAAGCAATTCATGCTTGCTTCACCTCAAATCTTTCAGTAGGTCAGGAGCTGATAGTTCTTACCCTTCAATTCAGCTCCTGCTGGGGCCCTCTGCTTCCCTCCCCTCTCCTGCCCCCCACAAACCGCTGTGAGAATAGTTACTAATGATGATGCACAGGGTTTTTTTCTATTTTAAACTTCCTCAGTATGAAGGTCTTTCTCCTCCTATAGTTCCCTAACTACTTCAAAAGCCAAGGAAGTTATTTGTCATTCAAGAGCTCTGGGCATTTTGCCCATTAGAGTCGTTTTCCCTTCATCACTTTGGCAGCTGCAGAACGTCTTGTCCAAGTGAAAGGAGGAGCACGGGGGAGAAAAGTCCCCTCTTGATCCCACCCCCACCCAGTGCTTAGGAAGGGGACTGCTGCAGGCCTTCACCGATGCTTTGTCACTGATTGGAACAGGAAGTATTTGGGCAGTGCCAGGAGCATTTCTGTGCCTGTAACCCACAGTGTCTCCACAAGCCCCTGCAGACAGTGAGGCTGTGCAGCCCCTCACACTCTCACCTGTGTGCAGGGGTGACCCAGCCCCTTTGCAGGCAGCTCTTCACCCACTGGCCTTGGCCTGCTCAGCTGTGCATCTCAAATGTGTTTGGGCTGCATTTAAACTGGGTGGTCAAGGCATTCTCATGATTCTGCTGCTAAAGATGTGCTTAATCTTTCCTCTGTGTGGAAAAAAAATAATCTTTTTTATGGTGACTCGTCTTGATTTAACTTTACCACATGCTGCTGATTGCTTATTGAAGTTGCATTCATGTAAAATGTTGCAGTTTGGTTTCAGTGACATTATTGAGTAGGGGTAGGGCAGTATTTGCAATAGATGATGTGTAACTGCACTCCCTGCAGATTTAGCAGGTATTAATTTTTACCAGAGGAGAAATACTTGCCTGATGAACAAGTTTGTAGCGAGCAAGAAGTGCCCATTTTCTGGTCATGACCTTGTGCTCTTTATCTTCTTCTTTCCCATGACTGTGAGGCTTCATTCTTGGGTGTCACTGCAAACTGAAAACCCAAGCTGGGATTCCATCCCAGTGCAATCCTGACTCTGAAGTCTGAGTTCACTTTTCAGGCTGATGTCTCTCAGCAGGTCACCGCAGAGAAACTAGGGAGCAGTGAGATGGGAAACAAACAGAAGCTCAGTCACACGTGGCCTTTTTTCTTCCTCCTGACCTTCCAAATCTGTGATGCTGCTGAGTTGTAAAGGATAAGCTGCGAGAGGCACCTCAAATGACATCATTAGATTGCTAACCTTTCCAAAGCCAGTAAATGTACCTGGGCTTTGTTGTGCTTTGAGGCTTTTTATTAGATTTCATGTAAAGCCTTATGAACTTCTTCAGTTCTGTTTGTCCCTGCTACAAACACCATCTCATGGTCACCTGTTTTACTCCTTCCCACAGCTGGCAGCGTGTGAAACACAGGCAGTACCCTAAAACTCCTTCATCCCTACCAGTGCCTTAAAGTGCTGGAGGAAATGAGTATCATCTGCAGCAGAGTCCTTTGGTTTTTCCACAGCTGCTGACACCTTCTAATGTAAGTTTGGGAAGGCCTTTTGGCTGTGGCACTGAGGAATGCTGGCAGGACGTGGGTCATGGGTAACAGGGCAGGTGTTTGTTCCTGCCATGTGTAAAATGAGACCAAGCCTGGGAAAGAGGCAAAGCTGAGAGCACTGAGCTGTCTCCATGGCTCTGGGTGGGCCCTGCATGCAGACTGTGGGGTACAGCTGGGGCAGGCACGGGTTATCCCTGCATCCACCACCGCTGCCTGGTGGCACCAAACGGGGAACAAATTCCAGGGGAAACAGGGAAACTGCCTCAGCATCAGCTGGGGACTGGAAGCACAGGTGGAAGAAAAAAGTGTTAGCAATCTGTCAGCCTAGGAAAGGCAAAAATAAGAAAACTATTGATTTTTAACATCATTAGAATCAGTAATGGATCACTTCCTTGTGAGAAATGACCTGTTCTCCTCCTTTCCAATCCTGTTACTTTTGTAATGAGTTTTTATTAGGTAGCCTATTTTCTGTAAATTACAGCCCAGATTTCTCAACAGGTATCAAACCATCTTCTCAGTAAGAACAGGTCTGTTTAAGTATTTATTTCCACTTGGAAAAAATGCACTTTGCAGTAATGTAAGAGCTGTAAGGGGAGTGATATTTAAAACAGAGTTATGGATATAAAAATGTTCTTGCAAACCTTGGTTAGGTTTTCTTCCTTGTGGTACAAATTGTTCAACTTAAACCTCTTCTTAAATCTTTCCCATTTAGGACTTGATGGCAAAGCCCACTGGTGAGGTGGTAAAGGCACGTTACTGGGTCTGGTTCGGTCTCTGAGGCTGATGGGCTTTAGCTGCCTGTGATTAATCTCTGAATTCCGTTGCATCTTCCTGTGATTTTACAGTTGAGGTCATTCTATTTTTCATTGGGGGTGGGGCTGTTACATTTAACTTTGGGCTATTTTTGTTCTGCCTGGTCAAATACTTCACTGAACCTCTGTTTTCTAGTCCTTTTTGGGTAGCCATCAGAGCACTGTGAACTGTTCTGCTCAAAATTCCAGCATTAACCATAACTGACAGAAAGACACCTTCTAAAAGAGTGGCGTCAGATGGATTTGTTTTCAGCCTACAGCTTTGAAATAGTTTTTACTGTTCTCCAAATAATTCTGGCATTACACATCAAAATGGTCACATAAAAAGCATGCTGTGTTTTATCAAAGGTGCAGCATCTTTTTATTATATTCATGTGCAGTTTGATGAGACAACCCTGCAATAGGATCAGTCCCATTAATTTGCAGAGCTGTGTTCTGTACAGTGCTGGCTCTGGAAGAAAAGTAGAACAGGTTTAGAGCTGATCTTTCACCTGCACACCAGATCCCTTAGGCTTCGTTCTGGTATAAATAACAAAAGGTTTGGGGAGTTTTAGCTGTTGTTTTCAGTCCACTATTTACTATACCCTGATTACAAGGAATATTTGGAATTACATAGAAACCTTCATACACCACCCTCTCTCAATGCCTCACAGCTTGGTATTTCATTCTTTTAGTTGTTCTTATTGTATGTGTAAGGAGAATAATACAAATGGTGAGTTCAACTTTGATCCATGCTGGCTCTGGCATCAACATCTCCTTCCCTCAGTTCCCTATTTCAGTTCATGCAACTGAAAATCAGTTTATTCCTTATCAGGGAAGAGCAGTCCTGCTCTGTCCTCCCCTGTCCTGTCCTTTCCTCCTCCCTGGAGTAGCTGTCACTTAAACGCTGCTCAAGTGGATTTGGTCCCAGGGATCCTTCATGCCTAAGAGCCAGGGAGAGGCGAATCACAGGCTTGAATGGAGTCATGGGTGAACAACTGTGCAGGAGGACTCTGCCATGATTTTAGGAGGAAACAGGATTGTTGGGTGTGAACTTTCCAAAATGGACACAGGGGATCAAATTGAGGGGAAGCTGCAAAGGGCAGTGCAGCTCAAAGGGTGACCCTGGCCATGGCTGAGAGGGGTCAGCCAACAGCTTCATGAGCAAGTGAAGGGGGGAGAATGTGATGTCAGGAGATGAGAAAGGTCAAAGTAATACATAAATTCAGTTAATGGCTGCCTGTGCTGAAAGAATAGTGTCTGCTCCCATGACCATGGATATTCAGAGCATGGATTTGGTGCAGCCCTTGGGAGGACTGGGACTGACCTGGGATTGCTCTGCCTCACTGCAGACTTGTCCTCACACGGCTTCCCAGGCTGGCTCCAAGCTGAGTATTGTCCCCTGCAGTCTAAGAGGTGAGGAACAGCCAACAGTCCCATCCTGGACCTTCTTGTGGTCAGTATCCACTGATCCCCCAGCACAGGAGGACAGGCTCTGCTACCAGCCCTGCCAATGGGAATTTTCCTGGAAGGCTGCAGTGAGCTCAGAATTCTTCACTGGAAAGTGAATGCAATGTAATGCAGCAGCTCTGCTGCTCTGTAGTTTTGGTTAGCACCACGTGGTTTTATATCCCATCCTAACAAGATAAAAGAGAGATGGATGAGCAAAGAGAACAACATAGAGGGTTTTATGTGGCAATTGTTAAAATCAGTTGCTTCTACTTCACAGAAATTTGTAACAACTCTTCTCAGTGTGTTCCTTGTTATGCTTCTTTTTCCCCTCTCTTTTGTACGCCACAAAGCAACAAACGCTTCCTCTCCCTCTTGCCATTTATCTTCTCCTTCCTTTTCCTTAAGGGATAGAAGAGAAAATGCAGAAAAGAGATGTGAAAAGTAAAACATCCTTTGAACATTGTGTGTTCCATTAAACCCAGCAGAACCGGGGAAAAAATCCAAAATATTGTCAGTTCTGAGGTATCACCCCGTCTTCCTTTTTGAGTTAAAAGACATATCTGGATCTACTATGTCTCCTTTTAGCAGAGCTGAAACTTGGGAGAATATGTTTGGAACCACTAAGTCTCAGGGAAATCTGCAGATTTCAAAGCCCTCATCTCTCAGGAGTTTGTGCCTGAACCCATCACACAGTTTGGTCTTATTTTTGCAAAAGGACTTCAGACACTTTAGATTATAAGCTTGATGATTTATATCCTGATATTTTTTCTCAGACAGCATCAATTGCTTCAAGTTTCTGAACCTGACCGAGCAACTGAGTAATTTATTTTTAAATATAATTAGGCAGAAGCTGTTTTTTAGCATTTCTATTTTCTTCTCCAAAAGGCATGTAACATCAGCACATCTGTACAAATGCAAATAATTTACATGAGAGGACAAGCTGAAATCTGGCATTCCCAGGCAGATGACATTCATCCACCAGCATTCACATATTATCAACGCATGTAGGCACTTATGGTTTTGAAAAGCTTCATTTATCGCTTGTTGAATGCTTGAAGCTGAACTGCTCTTTCTGAAAAAATTGTTTCTTAGATTGATGGATTCTGATGATAACTTTAAAAAAAGTCATCAAAAAACCCCGACCCACCTGTCTGTGTCTGCTGTGCCACACAGACACTGACAGGGCCCTAGAACCAGCAGAGGGGTGCCTTTCAAATATTCAGAGTTTAAACTGATCAGTTGCATATGAAGTACATTAGAAATTAATACTGAAAGTTTCCTGATTAGAAGAAATTGTGGTTACTCAACAGACACATTCTATTTCCTGTTGGTTTTACAATTAGCTGGTTTGTTCCTGAGAATAATTTCCTCCTCTTTATTTTCAGAAGTTCGTATATCTTTCCTAATCAGCCAGCACACATATTTATCCTACAGACAAATGCATTATGTGCTACATGTTTCATCCCTGAGTGGCTGCCAGAAATGCATTTCCATATCTACTCCTCATGAATCAGCAGAACACCACTATGAATCTTCACTCCCTATAAAACCTTTTCTAAGAAAGGTGTATCCTCATTCTGATGTTCTATAATCAGCTTTGTCAGAGACACTGTGGGCCCTCTTTCCTTAAAATACTGGCTTACTAAAGATTTCAACCATTGTTTATAAGCAAGAGAGAGAGAGAATCCACATCTTCTGTCTAAAATCATTAAAGGACAGATGAGCATTCATACCTGGAAAGTTCTGGCAGAAGAATGGTTTCTTTGCAGCAGCCCATGTAAGTAAAGAGAGGATGACCACTGGTAAAAACATGACTCCTTACTCTCCTCTCCTGCTCAGTGCAGGAGGGTGAGGAGTGATCACAGTTTGCAAAGCTGCACTCCCCTGGCTGGGCTGGCACAGACAAGTGGGTCAGCTACAAGGAACCAGAGCCACGGGGCTCAAACAGTCGCACCAGGTCCTGGGACACAGAGCCTGAGGGAGTCACAGCCAGCCCAGGAATGGGTGCTAGGATGGAGCAATCCCAGCCACTTCAATCCAGGGTGTGGGACAGCCAGAGGGATGAGGGTAGGATGACAAGGGCAGCCCCCAAAGCTCTGTGGTGGCAGGAACAACATGGATTTTCTGGGAGCATTAATGTTTCCGTAATTCACTGGTGCACAGACATGAGGAGCATTGGTGTGGCCACCACTCCCTCCAGCAAAGAGCTAAACCAGTTTGAGAGTCACTACTAAAACCAGTCTGATTGCTGTTTTCAGCAAGAGGTCATGCTGCCTGCTCCAAAGTGGACATGCCTTCAGGTTCCTGCTTTAAGTTATTCCACTTACTGGCATATGGAATAATAGAAGAAACACTCCATGGCTTAGGGCAAGAGCAGCATCCCAAACGGACTGGAAATGACAAACAAATTGGAGCAGACATTTGTATCCACATGAGCCTAATGGTACTTACCTCTGACAGTAAATGCACAGAATTACATCTGGCTGAGAAATCCCTCTGGGCTGGAAGTAATTGGCAGGTGGAACAGGACTCAGAGGAGCACCATTGCTCTGTCCCACTTGGCTTTGGATGCCTGCTTGTGCCCCCAGCAGGAGAGAATGCTGGGATCTCAGAGCAGCTGTGCCAGGCATGGTTTTTTAGGATATTTTCAAGGTATGATATAATCTGTTACCGTCTGCCATTCTTCTCCTTGAGTCACTTCAGTGGCCATTCTGAATGAACTGCAATGCCAGTTCTGGGTTAAGTTAGGTAGAGGTGCTTTCAGTGTCTGCGTTTGCCGTGTTCATTTCACCTCAACTTTCTGTGGCTCTTTCCAAGCATGTCCCACACTTCCCTAGCTCTGTTTAGTCTGGGAAAGGTGTAAGAAAATGAGCTGGAGGTCATATGGCTGCTATCTGTGCATAACTATTTTTTTGTGGGAACAGATGTGAGGTGAAAAGAAAGTGAGTGTCTGACGTTGCAAAAGGTTTGAGGGAAATCTGCCTGGGAACAGCCAGAGCTGAGTGCAATATCTACAGTGAATCTTTGCTTACTTCACTGAGGACTGGTGGAAGTACCACGTGCCAACGACATTATTCAAATCAACGTGGATTTAAAATCAGATGTCTGGGTGTGATCAGTCCTTTCTGTCTGGAACCTAAGGAGGTTAATGTAAGTTCCCTTTGTCTAAAGCAGGCACAGCCCAAAACAGCTGTACTGGACTATATTTCTGTGTAATAGAAACACAGTTTTCATAGGTGTGATGAATAGTGCTGACAGTTTGCTTTAGTAAGCCTGAGGAGTTTAAAGCGTGTAACTAATCCAAATTGTAGGATTTCTTTGGTGTACACTATCTGCAGGTTTGGTGGTGACTGGGTGCTGTGGTGATGGGTCCTTCAGAAGTGCTGAGAGACAGATAAAGTTGGGCTGAGCTGATGGATTTCATGTTAGGAGCAGCTGGATGAGCCCTGAGCACCAAACCCCAGCGATTCATTTCTGAATGGTGCTGAAAAGAGAAGGGGGTGCTTGAATAAATCAATGTCGATCTTAATAAACAGGGAGCTTCCTGGTACTAAATCTATCTGCATCTGATCTGAATTGCAATGACCTGTCAGAAATTCATCCATCATGGCAAGTTCCAGACAAACTTTCTGGCAGCAGATGTTTCAGGGAAGCTGTTTGCTGTGGGAAGTTCATTGTTTAGGGTGCAGCGTGCCCAGGAACAAAAGGCAAAGCAGAAATCATTTCCCGAGTAACAGCAATAACTTCTGTGTCACACCTAAGCCGAGTTTATGGGTGAATATAATCTGTAAATGTGGATTTCCAGCATAAATCAGTCAATGAAGTACTACTCGTAATCCAGCCCATCTCAAAGAGATGCAATAATTCAGTATTTGTGTACTTGTGAAAGCCATGCTATTTCTAATAACTTTAAATTCAGCATTATTAAACCCCCTCTCTGAGGCTGCAGCACTGGGCCTGCCCAACAAACGTGGTGTGTTCCAGCAGCCAGGCTGTGGGGAGAGCTCCAAGAGATTGCCCAGAGAAATGTGTCACACTCCCTCAGGTCTGGATTCAGCAGCTCTGGGGCCACCTGTGCAATCCACGCCTCTCTCTCACCAAAACCCAGAAGAAATTGGGGAGAGAAGGTATTTGCCTGCCCCTTGCTATGGGTTCATTGACTTCCTGTCATAAGAGAAAGGGCTGAGTGAGGGCTGTGCGAAGGATTTCGGTTCAGAGTACCTAAACTCCAATTTTTCACTGACACCCTCCCCACCATCTGACACGTGGCTGGTCCCTTCTGTGGCAAGAAGGCAACATAATGAACATTGCTTTGCAGCCATCAGAAACTTGTCACATAGTACTGCTATTTCTCATCCGAATGTGCATCTTGGAAATGGCCTCTGGGGACAGGCTGGACATATGATGAGAAGATTGCTGTCCCAGCCAAATTACACCCCAAAAGCTGTTACACTGTCACCTCTATCCAAACCCTCCATTCCCTTTGCAATGGTAACAGCAGAATCCATCGCTCCTTTCAATTTTCATTATATCAGGAATTTTCTCTGCATGTTTTCCTCCTCTCTGTAATACTTTAAATCCATGTTTCATTAAAAGCTGTTCCTAGCATAACTGGGAGCAATTCACTTGTAAAGTCACTGCTGACAGATGGATCCATTTGTATCTCAGGCATGCTGTGCTGGGCTCCTTTCCTTGTCCCTTGCGCCTGGTGTTTGAGGATTCCTCTTTTGTGCGGGTGGCTCAGAAAGCCCCGGCCTCAGGAGCTGCTCCAAGGGTGTCATTCCGAGCTCTGGACAGCTGATGGCTGCCAAAGGCTTGGAGAAAACCTCCTGGTCTGCCCTACTTCTCTCATTCATCAGTGCACAGTGTCACTGGGGTAGCATTTTCCACAGAAATTGGGAAATATTTCATATTGCTTGTCCACTCCTCTCCTTCATTTCCTTGTTATTTGTTTCCTTCTGTTGTTTAGCTTGGAAGGGCTGTGGGTCCTTTGTGCAAATCACTTCTCAGGCCTGTGACAGGAGACTGTTTCCCCTCCAAGGGGTTTACTGCCTCCAGGGCCATCTGTCCATTCCCCTGTGCCAAAGGCATGGAGGAGAGCCAAAGGACAGGACATAAATGGTGGGCTGCTGTCCCAGGGTGCTGCAGGGATGCACGGGTCCTTCCCTGGATCCTCTATGAGAGGTAATGAGTGGGAAGTGAATGCCAAGGAACCTTTAAAGTGAGAATAAATAACTTTCACCAAACGCAGTAGAGAAGCTGGAGCTGGCACAGGGAAAAGAGAAGAACTACCTTAGCCTTCAGGTCTTCCTCGGGATAAATAATGTTGCCTGCAGGTCTACATTGGGGATTAAGTGTCTGCATGCTGAATAACTCTGGAAATAAATTAAAGGAAGGGAGGCACAGCCTTTAGCTCTTTTTCTGGGGCTTCATTTCACACTGTGATTTTTACACAGCACTTTTGTTTCACCTATGTTTGGGGACAAAATATAAAATGGTTTCAGCAAATATCTTCCTTTGCCTTTCCCTTTTCCATTTTCCTAGTCTAAACATGAACTTTTTTTTTTTTTCCCAGCTCCCTCAGAATGGTGAGGCTGATGACTGGCACTCCACATGGAGCTGGCTGCTTTGTGGCTCACCTTGGGTCTCTCAGCTCTCCAGAGATCCATCCCTTCTTCTCTGGTGAAGCTCCTGATTTGGGCAGCACTCGGTGACTGACGGCTGCAGCCCAGGATGGTCCCCTCCTACCTCTGGAAGAAATTCCACCGGTGAATTGTCAGTTCTGTGTTCAAGGTACGAATGTTCATTTCTAAGGGTAGGGGTCTGAAGATCCAACCAACATATTCCCATTTTTCTTACACAAAAGGTTGAATGGATACTGGCAAGAAGAAGCTGTATTTATTTTTAGGACAGTAGTGTGGGTTCTACTTTTAGAGCCCTCTGGACCAGCAGATCACCATGTGGTCTTTCCAGAGCTCCAGACTTTATCAGTGGAAAGGAGGGCACACGTGAAGCAAGGAAATGTTTCCTTCCACAGTGTTTAACTAGAGCAGGCAGATGTTTGTTTACATGTGGTATATTTTTACCCTTGTGTTTTTGTGTCCTCTCCTAAAGTCAGCAAGGCTGAGGACTGATTCCAAATATTTCACCCCCTATCTTTTTTTTTCTCCCCTCTGACTTTCCTTGGGTTTAGATGTTTGATTTGAATTATCCGTTTTGCTTCACATTGTGACTAAGCAGGCTTTTAATATCAACACCCTAGCACAAAAAAATCAAAATTAAGAAGCTGTTCCGCTTGAATTAAAGCATCATGGCTCCTGAAGTGGGATACCTGAGGTCTGGGACACCTCAGCTGTACAAATCAGGTTCTGATCATTACAAATCCTATAGGAAATTTCAAAATGAATTGTGTTTCCTCTCAGTGAGGGCTGTGTAGTGTTTGACTGCCTGTTTCATTGAGCTGAGGCTGCTCTTAGGGCCCATGAGTCATATGAAAAAAAGGCACAGCAGCTAAAAAACAGTAAAAACAATACTTTGTGTGATTTACCAGCCTGCTTGGAAACAGCAAGCAGAATTCTGTTTAGCTTTATGGCAGAGGAAGAGAGTTGGTTTTGATCTTTGAAAATACATACAGCTCTGATTTAGCATTCAAGGTAATAAGCAGCCCTGACTGTAGAAAAGAGTATTTGTAGGATATCTTTTCCTGCCTTTTTAAAATGGAAACCGAGTCGCTACCACTGGAAGACTTTTCCTTATCTAGCCTGCAGCCTTTCTTCTTTCACTATTTCAAGCTCGGGGGCAGGAACCAGCAGTGCTGCACCTGTGTCTGTGCCAGGAGGGGCTGGGAGCAGGAGGAAGGGAAAGGGACACCAGTCCCTGTTCCCTTCCCACATCTGCAGCATGAGCCTTATGCTGTGGTGGCTCAGGCACCGATCCCTTTCCTTCCACAGGCCGAGCTCCAGCCACGGATTCCTCCAGACCAAGGCTTCTTCCAGAGGCACCGGGGGCAGATTTCCCTGCGGGAAGAGGGCACTGAGGCACAGCAGGGGCTGACACAGGCCTCAGCAGAGGCTGGTGCTAGCACTTTTATGGGTGCACTGCTGCCCAGCAGGGCATGGCAATAAGCTGCTGCTGCTGCTGCTGCCCAGGGTGTCACAGGGTATTCCTGACAGTGCCATGGGCTCGGTTGGCAGCCTGCATAGAAAAGGGACTGTTCTGTGGGCTCAGGAGGAGCGTCCCCTTAGACTTAACCCCTTAGGTTTGACAGTGACAGTGTGCTAAGGGAGAAGAGAAGGACTGAGGAATGCAGAAATCACTCTGGCACATCCGGGAAAAACACCTCTGTGTTTCTTTCCCTAAACACTGCAAACAGGTGAGAGCTGCAGCTGTCTGCAAATCTTCATCTTATTTCTATAAAGAATTTTGATTGTTTTTTTTAGATAATCCCCACAGTGAGATTTGTCAGTTTTCAGTTCATTCTGATTTGCAACAAATGCTGTTTAAAAGACAGAGGGAGACCGACACTGTAAAGGGTAAAAAACTCCATGCAAGCAGAATTTGCTAAAAATCCCCAGAATTAGGATGGGACCATACCCTGACAGAGACAGCCTTCCAGCAGCGCTTTCCAACGTCTCCCTTGGCGGATGTGCCACAGGAACTGGAAGTCATCACATCCAGTGAGACTTCCACCCTTTACTTGGAAGGCCACAGTAACTGCAGTGCTCGTGGTTTTATGGGATCAGGAGGGAACTGTCACCTGTCACCCCTGTCATAGGTGCTGGCCTGTCTTGGGGCTGACGCTACGTGAGGATCTCTGTTCTGTCCTTGTAACCACAACCTGTGGATTAATACTGAGGTAAGTCTTAAAGTTCTGAGAGCAATGCACCCATATGGACATAAATGACTTTAAATGCACCTTGAAGCAATTGTGGAAATTTCTGTGCTAGGAACTTATTTGTATGAATTGTTATGCATATGAAATTGTGATAAAGCTCTGAACATAAATTGGAATTTGAAAACCTTGGCTTTTGGCTACCTTTGAGGAAAGGCATTTTATTTTCACCCTGTGCTAAGTAAACCAGAATGAAAATCTAAGTGAGATGGAAGGGTAACTGCCATGGCCGTGTTGCACTGACTGTGGAAGTTATTTCACACAGCTCTGGGAATTCTGGCACAAGGTGCCATCACCTTTTCGTGCTCTCATTTATAAAGTCTTGCCCAGTGAGGTGGCCGTGGGTAGACGCTGAGACCAATGCCTGAGGCAGCTGCTCAGCTTGTTCTGGCAGGAGCGCAGGCTGGATGGGCAGGGCTGTTTGCAGAGCTGCTGTCCTCAGTGGGTTTGCCTCTTCTCCCTCAGTTCTGCCTTCATCCCCTCTCCTTGAACTGTCTGACTTGGGAAGTCTCTGCTTTGCTGCCTGTCCAAAGAGCAGGCTGAAAACTGACAGAGAGAAATAAACACCACCAGGTATTCATTGCTTGATCAGTTACCTCGTAGTTCTTGGCCTTGGGGATGACTGTGCTGGCTTGTGCACAAGGCAGCCCTGCAGCTGGCATCAGAAATTATTCCCTGTGAGCCTGCAGTGAGGTGTCACACGTGGGCCACCCTCCTAGGCGTGCCTGTCTCTCGTGTGCTGAGTGCCCCCTGCCAGTTAAAACTGATTCTAAAATCAAAGATAAACAAAGTGCAGGCAGGTGCTGGGGGGAAAACCTCCCTTTTTCACGTTCCTGTGGTCCTAGTGGGTTTTTGTCTTTGAGCTTCCTGGGCTAAGGATAAATGGATGATTCTCTCCCTCCCTTGCTTCTCCTCCAAACAGCAACAAAAAATTGGTCCCTTGAATTCCAGTTCAAATTACTGGAAGTCCGGGAGAGAAGAAACAGACAAACAAACAAGGAAGTGTTTTATATTTGGGATTTCCTTTCCATCTCGTGGCAGATGGGTTTGGTGTGTTTTACAGCTGCCTTCTGAAATCAGTCTGTTGCTTTGCCATTCCTTTGTAGGAGAGTGGCCGTGCTGAATCTTTATCATATTGATCCTTTCCCAGGCTTTCATCTGGGGCCCAGGATAATACACAGCGTTGTTGCTGCCTTGTTATTTTTCATTTGTATCCTATTGATTTGCTGCCAGGCACTTACAGGTCAATTTGCAAAAAGATAGGCTATGATTTATTTTTTTCTAGGAGATGATGTCACGATGGGAATGCTTTTCTGAGGCTGTCAGGTCTTTAGGTTTGATTTCCTCCTCTCACGAGTGCAGCACATTCACAGATGGGAGGCAGGGTCCCATCTGGATTTACACCCGGAGTATCCGTGACTCTCAGGTAACTCCTGTGGATAAGTGGCTGTGCACGAGCCCACACCTGAACTGGACCTGTACTCCTGGGGAGTGGCTCTGCTCTCACTCCTCTCTGTACAGCTCAGAAATAACAAAGCCAGGGCACCTACACTGATGTGGCAGAGAGGGGAGGTGGGGAGGAGGCACTTTCTCTAGGTGTGGCCACAACGGAGCACAGGTTTAGCATCCCTGGGGGGCAGGTGCTGAAAACACACATGAAAAGTTATTTTTGGTATGTATTTTTTGTTTGCCCTGGTAACATCAGTTCCCTACCAAGCAGTAGCAGCCCAGCTCCCAGCAACCCTGTACACAGAAGGCCCACCTTGGAAACACAACAAGGACTCAAATTCTCCTCATCTTCATTTGACTTAGTGCTGCTAGATTGTAGCTACTGGGAAAGCAAGGATATAAAAGTCTGTGAAATTGCACTTTAATTCCTTCAGTACAAAACTCCTGCTGCACAATTTACAAGGGGTTAGTTTTGAATTACTCCATGCAAGATGTGCTAAGTGCAGCCGGCTGATGTATCCATACACTGTGTTGTGTACTGTTATTTTTCCCTGGAACCCATCCAGGTAAATCAGTCCCGCAGTGAGGGACTCCCAGGTCATGCTCTGTTTACACTGTGTTGAATTTTCCTGGCATCCTTTCAGCAGGAGCCATTTGACAGGGAATTTTTTGTAGCACAGAGCACCTTTTCCTGCCAGTGGAGATTGTCAGTTTCAGGATTGGTGTGACATGGCATCCTGGTTTGTGGCACGGAACTGGACGTTGGTGTTAAACCACACTCTTACCAGCACAGGTCATGGAATTGCCTTCCCAGGCTGGGAGGTTTTGTTCTAAATTACAGATCAGCCATGGAGCTCCAAGTAAGACACAGCCCAGACCAATGCCTCACCCACAGTGTCTCCCATGGCAAAGTAACTGTCAAGTAGCTGAGCTGCTGCCCTTACCCTATAGGAGAGTTTCAAAGAATGTTTTCATTTGTTTTCCTCTCCTACTTGTCCAAGTTTTCCTTCACATTTTGACAGCATTAGGATGTAACTGTTAGACAGGAGTGAGGTCAGATGAGATTTCCCACTTTAAGGGGAGGTGTGAGGTGACAAAATGTGCTGTGTCTGCCTGCTAAATGCCTGTGAAATCTGGCACAGCAGCATACACACACACACATACACATACATATAGATATAAATACTTCAGTATGTGTTTATTTTAATATCTGAGGAAAAAAGATTACCATGTTCCAAGACTGCTGGAAACTGTCTTCAGCACTTGTTGTGTACTAAAGTGCTATTTACAGACACCAAAAAACATTCCTTCTGGATAGTAATCATAACATTTTGAGTTGAGATTTTTTTTTTTAATTGGAGAATTAATGAAAAATGCCAAATCCTTTCAGTAGTTACTAAGGAATCTTTGATTTTTACATGTTTTTATATAAAATGTTTCTGAATATCAGATATAGAACATCTAAGTTGTCATTTCAAGATTTGTTCTCCTTCAGAAGCATCAAAGGTGTTACAAAATGGTCAAAGTCTTCTGTTTCAGTAGAGCTCAGTCAGAGTTTTTCCATCTGACAGCTCAACAAACACAAGGAGTTTCATGTTCTGCTTTAATATTAAATGTTGCTTTATAAATCACACTAAGCTGACTTCTGCTTTATTTCAGAGACCTGCCAAAGGAAAGCCTTGCGTCTGTCAATAACTTGTGAGAAGTGATTTCTCATTTCTGAGATCGCTGCCAGGAATGAGAGATTTACCGAGAGTTTCTACGTTCCTCAGACAATCAGAAAATGCCCCAAGCCCCTTCTGCAATCGTGAGTATGGAAATTTGTTTCTCAGCTTGGATTTATTGATTGACTGAGACATTCTGACCGCTCCAGTGGCACTTTGAGAAGCTAAGATGTTTGTGGGGAATCAGTGAGCAGAAGCTTGAGCTGAGCTCATAGCCACTGCACAGCCTGCAGTCTGTGAGCAAAGCCCTGCACAAACCCAGAATTTCGGAGCTTCTCTTCACATCTGGCAGCTACACCAGATTTAGATTTGCCTCGCTCCTTGTAGAAAAGGGAGAACAGCAGTGAAACATGAGTTAGGTTAGCCTCTGTCTGTGCAGACTCTTCCCGGGTCATCAGTAATTAACTCATTGATTGCTGTTTTTCCCAGCACTGTTACACGGTGCCTGAGTTAGGAGGTGGTTCCTGTCACAGCTCCTGACCTGTTCTGGGGGAGGGCTCTGTCTGAGGCAGCGTTTGTGGTTTGGTGGAGCCCTGGCCGGTGTCAGTGGGTCAGCTCCTCCCAGGGCTGCTGCACCCTTGCCCAGCCAGCAGTCACTAAAGGGTCACTGATGCACCATCTGCTGCCTTGGCTCTTGGAACGGGAATGATCCATGGCAGGAGCCCAAAGGATGAATGAGTGCTCAGCCCTGGGCTGGGGACAAACACGTTCCATGAAGCCTGAGCGCAGTCACTGCGTGTTAGCTCCCAACAGTAAGGAGCCCTTTTGGGCACTTTGTCTGGGAAGGCCTCCTTCCTTTCTGCTGGCTCATGGAAACACATGCCAGAGCTCTGGCATGCCCCCACCTTTTGCACAGTGCTGTTCCAGAACTGCCCAAGCAAATCCAGCTCCCCGTGTGTCCCTGGAGCCTTGGGGATGCAGGCTGTGCTCTCACAGGCAGCAGCAAACACAACCTCATGTCCCAACAACCTCTCACCTGAGGTGCTGCTGCAGAACAGGGTAAAACCTGCACCTGCAAAGGGCTTTGCTGCTGCAGAGGCCAAAATTCCACGCCAGATCAGATCAAGTGGGTTAAATGTCAACAGCCATGACCTTCCAGTGGGACTTGGAAATGCAGCCACTGGATTCTGCTGGATCAATCCAATTCTTCATCAATCTCTTCTCTGTCTTTTGACATCAGTAATGAATGTATAGGATAATAAATTATTCTGTGGTAATATAAGTATTTTAAAAGTACCCCAAATGCATCTTTTTAATATAATCCCTATTAGGAAGCGTGCTTCCTTAACATGAAAATCTGTAGTCACAACCTGGAAGTGGTGAATGGATGCATTCCTGAGAGGAGTTAAAAAGGCACATCCTGACTGTTGGGCTGAGCTTGAGCTCACACCGAAATTCAGCAGCACTGGGGCACTTGCAGCTGGGGCATCCCCCGGCTGTGCAGTCTCACAGAGGGGCAGGCTGGCTGTGCAAATTGCTCTCTTTTGATACTTCAGGTTCCAAAACTGTTGCTCTTCCATGCTGGTCTGAAATATGTTTACAAAATACGTGTATGACGTGTGCAGTTCATATGGCAAGGACTGGGGGCTTTTCCTTAGCAAAACACAAACTCTGTCAGAAGTCTGTGTGAAGAGCTTTTCTCTGCACAGTGGATTTTATCCAGCAAATTCAACTGCTGCAGTTGCAGCTGAACTCGGTGGCCAAGTCCATTCTGACAGTGTCTGGCCTGGAATGCACAATCTCTGCTTTTTCCCCCCCAGAATATTCCCTACTCTCCTGGTATTACTCCTTTTATATGATCATGCTTTTCTTAAAACTTAGAGTAGGCATTCAGAAAAATCCCTTTTCCTTTTCCCTCTCTTTGGGCAGGATGTCCTCCGGAGGACGATGTGTCACCACTTGCAGACGGATCTCAGGAAGGACGAATCAATTCTGAAGTGAGTCCTGGTGCTCCTTTTAACAATCAGCATTCCTGGTTCCCAGGGCTCTTCCTTTTCAATAAGGCCTAAACACCCAAGTCATTCCTGCATGTTCCCTGCAGTGTTTTGCTGTCTCAGACAGACAAA
Organism: Anomalospiza imberbis; assembly: GCF_031753505.1. Classification (NCBI taxonomy): domain Eukaryota; kingdom Metazoa; phylum Chordata; class Aves; order Passeriformes; family Viduidae; genus Anomalospiza; species Anomalospiza imberbis. The sequence continues at coordinate 40,982,388 of NC_089684.1, read as the reverse complement.
GGGATCTTCAAGACTTTCCGAATTTATTCAGCATGAGGTAACAATGCACATTTTATCCCCAAAACACCACTCTAAAGGCAGTGTCTGATTGCCCATTTCTGAGGGACTCCAGAGCAGGGCTTGGTGCCTTACTGCACCCATCTGACACGAGGTGCCTGGATGGACTCCAGGGCCACACACTGGGGTTACTAACCATGTGCTGTACAGGGGCTGAGCCTAAGCCATCTGATGATCCCAGAGAATCTCTTACTCTGCATAATCCCTGTGTCCTTTTCCTGGGACACTCATCTATCTGCACTGGGAAGAGGCTGGCATGTGGCTGGTTTTATGGACGGCGTGCTGCATGTCCTGGGATCAGCCCGAATGTGCTGTGATTCTTCCTGCGGTCGTTAAAGCCCTGTTAGAGACCTCAGTCCTGGGCTTCACACGGCCACGGGAGGGGTTTTACAGAGGCCATTACCCTGTTGCTCTGTCTCAAACTGCTCAGCAAGCACGAGGCAGCAATTACAGAAAGGGCTACTTGGCATCCAGCCCGTGCACATCGAAGTGGGGAGAGAGATTTCAGAGACACCATCCCCCCACCCACAGAGCACAATAAAACACCTTTATTTCTCATTTTATTGGCTCTGTCTGCTCTCATCTGGTGCCTGAGCATTTTATCTGTTCACGCTGCTTTTTTCTATGCAATAAAAAGAGCAGACAGGCTTTTGCCCTTTATTTAAAATATTTTGCCACATTTAGAGGTAAATCACAGCCACTTTTCCATGTTGTTTATTTTCAGACTCATTGGAGAGAGACATGCTTTGACAGGGAGCGTGCTCTACGGGGTCCAGCCACGGTCGGACAGGAAGAGTCTCCCGCTCCTCCCACCTTCCTTTTCTTTGCTCTGATACAAACCTGTCCCTGTCTTCCCATCTCTGGGAGTCAGGCACCCACATTCCTTCGTGCACAGTGAAGGAAGAAAGGAGAGGAAGATCTGGCTCCCAGCCCCTCCACAGGCAGAGTCTGAGTCATTTACACGAGGAATTCAGCAAGCGGAGAGCTTCACTTTCATCAGATCTGTCTTTTCAGAAACAAGCTGACACTCTGGGCACCAAAACTGATCATCACGGGAACTGCCACAAAGAGCAGTGTTCTGCCAAAGCTGCAGGCAGGAGTCTGTCAGGGAGAATGAAGGAGCAACAAGAGCGGAGTTCTAACAGACAGAGGGGGAAGGAAGGAAGAGTGAAAAGTATAAGAAACTGGAAGAGACTTCAAGGGACACAATGCTGCTTAATGGGGCAGAAACTGAGAGACAAGTGAACTGCAGTGCAGGGTGACTGGCATTTCTCCAAGGTTTTTTGTAAAAGGGGAGAAGCTCTAGATGAAATGCTTTGATTCACCTTTCTCTGGCTCTGCCTGTGCACTTGTGTCATTCATTTCGTGTAATAACCTCTACTAAACAGTCAGAGGCTGCAGCATCATTCTGGTGACCTGAAATTAAGGCAAAAAGCTGCAGTTCTGGAATTTGGAGCTCATAGTACCTAACTGGCTGAAGGGCAAAATAAGGAAGTAAAGATCAATGACAACATTTCGTGTCACATGAAGAGTCAAGGCTCATGCATCAGGGAACTTCAAAACAATGAGACTCATCTAAGTTCAGCCTATGTCTCAATCCTAAAATTGTATTAAAATTAAACTCCCTGTTTCTAATTCTCATTCAGTGGAGCTTAGATGAACCTCAGATTTTAGGTGCTCCCAGGATGGGAGTTATGGGAATTGATTTCTTTGCAATGTGAAGTGCCAAAAGTGGAAAATAGTGGCAGTTCTGGGGGCTCTTTCTGCTTTCTTTCCTTTTATTCCTGCCTCTCCAGCATGGCAGAAATGCAATCTAATTGAGTAGCAGGAAGGCAACCTCCATTAAGTTAGCAAGTGAGGGGAAAAAAGTTCATCTTTCAGGCTTTGAAGGAGCCGATACCAGGAGAAAAACTGTGCCTGCAGCACAAAGCCAAAAGTTATCAACTACCCTGGGAGATGTTTTCACAAATCAACAAAGAACGCAAGCCAGGGGAAAAAAGAGCATCGCTCTGGTCTGTGTCCTCAGAGGAGAAACTGAAAAGCTGCGAGTACAGAGCAGGTAGGAGCTGGCTGTCATTGGAATGTCAGCTTCCAACAGAACAGGAAGAACTCACAAGTCTCGGGATGAGTCTCTGCTGCCTTGCTCACTGTGCATTGTTTCCATCGAAGCCCAGAAGGAGCAGAGTTTCCAGCCAGCCACAGAACACCATGCCAGACCGTGCAGAAAGAGGATTGCAGCAGAAATGGGCCTTCACCAGATCTGTCCAAGACCTAGAACTGACACTAGATGAGGCTCAACTTGAATAGTTGTCTTCGTTCCTTCTTTGGTCCTTTCACCCCAAATACGTTTAGCTTGTGTTTTGCTCCAGCATGCTTCTGTAAATCCTCAAAGGATCCATCTGGGAAGCACTCGCAGGATGGAAATGCTCTGACCTTTAGATGTTGACAGGTGAGGTGCATACCCTCATGTTCTGTACTATTGACAATAATGGCAGTGCTTCCTTTTTTTTTTTTTTTTTTTTTTTTTGTGACCAGTGTAATTTTTCCATGTTTGTATGACTTCAGGATATAGTTACCCTCCTATAAAACAGAATATCTATGCCAATGCTTTTATTCCAGGGGTGTAGATGTGGTACTACACATTGAGAAGCACGTGATGCTACTTAAGCCAGTGTCTGCAATGTCACCCATGACAAATGAGAGATGCACAGTGCTCTGTAGTGTGAGACCATGGATGTACCCACAGGGGCAGAAGCACCCATGGCAGGACTGGTAAGGCAGCTCCTGTCTCCTGTGCTCAGAGGTGATTCCTCTTCCAGATCAGCTCTGTGCTGGACCTTGCTTCTGCAGGTGTGGCGGCTGGTGCCACCTGATGTGTGCCAGCTTTTTAGGGGGAGTCTCCTCTGATGAGGACTGCACAGCAGCAGCAGCAGCAGCAGTCATCTCACTCAGCACTCTGACAAAATGTAGGACTGAACTCCAGAGGTAAGAACCACTTGTTTGTTATTGCACTGTCTGAAACCTTTTCCTTGGAGTGTGTTCGGGGAAGGACGGGAGATAGACCTTTTTGCCTTTCTGCTTCTGTCTCTTTCCGTGGTACATCATATCCATCCCTTCCATAGCTGAACCAATGGGTCTGTACTTTCTGAGAGGAATTCAACAGAAATCTTTTTCAATCTTTTGTCCCCCTAGAAGCAGCACCAGGTTTTGGAGCAATCCCTCTGAAAACATTTCTGCAAAGTTTTCCTTTTAGTTCTTGATGCTGCTCAGACACATGAGGCTGACACAAAACCCCCTAAGTAACGTCCCCAGCCTTGGTGGAATGGCTGCACTCTCTGAACTGCAGCCTTGCACTGTCACACCATAATTCCATTGCAATTATAGAGATAATCAGGGCAGGTTCTAGGCCATTGGCTCTGAATGCTCCTGCTCAGGGCTGACCGTGGTATTTGTCTGTGTTTTCCTGTCACTGGGGCTGATCAGTCTGTGCTCCCTAAGGGACCAACGCTTGATCTCCACAGCTCCCTGGAGCTGAGGGTCCTTGCCCACACTCAGAGATCGGTAAGTGGGACTGTGTTATGTCTCCTGGAGCAGATATGCTGCTGTGACGGAAATTTCTGTTCCAGCACGCCTCCGTACAGAGAGAAATAAAGAGAAAAAAGGGAAAGGAGTTAAAAGTCAGAAGGCAGCATTTCAATGCCAGCGTGGCAACCAAAGAGGTAAGGGAATGAAACCCCAACAGAGGCAGTAGAGGAAGGTCACTGCTGCCAGGGACAGCAACACCAGATGGCCGCAAGCACAAATCAAGTATTCTGCAGACAGGAGTTTTACTCTCGCCCTTTGATTTTTTTTTAGCACAACTTGCATTGCAGTTTATCCTCACGGCCACCGGAAGGTTGGTCAAAGGCCAGATGGCCCTAAAGTGAGAACAGCGTAACATGTTCATGCAGTGGCTGGCCAGAGGTACTGCCAGCATTAAACCTGCTCAAATCAGTTCTCTCTGCTGGGATGACAGCAGCAGTCAAAGAGCCACCTGAGGATCTCCTCCACCTGAGATGCAAATACTCTCTCCCTTTCCTTGTGCAATCCTAAAGCTGGCACAGACATTTCCTACATGGGGCTTGGACACTGCTTACACTTGGATTTCATTGCATTTCTGTGCTGCTGGGTGGAAACTTCCAGAGGCCAGGTGAGAACACTTTGGCTTTAGGTAAGAAGAGGCATTTCCTAGTAATGGTGAGGAGCTGCTTCAGACACAAAATAAACACTGACTGCACATCTACCCCGGCAGAAATAAAAGAGCTGACCTTAGTGGTGCTTGCCAGGGAATGTGCCCAGATTTACACCTGAGACACTTGCACTTCCAGCCCTTTTTGCCTCCCTAGGAAAAGCTAATATTGCACAAAGAGCACTCAGGCAAACTGCTGTCCCTATTAGCGTCAGTTCTGTAGAACTGAACCACCAGTATTCCACATTCTGTTTCACTTCCCCACCTTTGGAGTTTCTCTTGTGCTGCACTGCATTTATTTTCTGGACAGACTCAATTTTGCTGGCACAGGACATAAAAATAATAAAAGAAAGCTTAGGACAGAAGAGCAGGAAACAAATGCCACTTGTGCATTTGTCATTGATCCTTGAAAAAGTAGGTGAGCCCCAGACTTAGCTTTGGATTTATCTCTGCTGGTTGTACTCATGGGTTAGGGTGTTCCCAAAGAACCCTAATGAAAGGAATTCTCTGGTTTGCCTATTTGTGGGAGGGGCAAAGAAGAACAAGATGAAATATCAGATTTAATTGCTTTAAAAACTGATAAACCTGTAGGAGAAAGATGTTTTCTGCTGCCTTGTCATAAACAAAATTAAGAGCTAAAAAAAACCCACAACCTTAGTAGCCTTTGCCAGAAATGAGACAGACCCAGTAATCTTGAGGCAGTCATTCCCTCAGTCTTCCTGAACTCTGAAGGCAACAGAATGAACACAGAAACCAGAGCTGTCACACCCCCTGCAGCCAACAGCTCCCAGAATGGTGAAAACCCTTATTGCTTCAGTTTGTAGCAAATGCTGCCCTGGAGTAGAAAAGGTGACTCTGCCCTTCTTTAGTCCTTTTACCTTGGACTGAGGTTTGGTTTTGCCCTGCGTGGTCCCGCTGCAGAGCAAGGGAGAGCAGTGCCAAGGCTTCCTTCATCCTGGAACCATCCAAGCTCGTTCCTTGGGCAGAGAGCAATCCTAACCCCAGCCATAGCCTCCTGTCAGCTACAGGGGCCAGAGCAACTGGCTCTGCCCTGAGCCTCGCTGAGTTCTTTGCTTATGCAAAGCCTTTGGGCTCCTTCCACGTGCTGTCAGCTCTGTTGGGATTGCTAATTATTTAGGCTCCTAATTGGCTTTGAGGAGTTCGGCAGTGTGCCTGGGGAGAGTCCTGGTGAGTGGATCTGGAGCGATGGATGGAAATCCAAGCACTGTGCTGAGCCCCCTGCCCCAGATGTGCCCAGCTCCCTGCGCTCCCCTGGGGAGCAGCTGCTCCCCTCAGAGCAGATCCCTGGGCCGAAGGCTCAGCTTTCCTGCTGCTCTGCAGCCTCAGCAGAGACCCTTTCCCCCTCTTTTCCCCCCAAGATGGAGTTTGAACGGACAGTGGTAAAGGCCTGGTCCAGGTGCTGCACGTGTCTGCAGAGGAAAGGAGAGCTGGGAGCAAGGAGCAGAGGAGCGCTGTCTCCAGGGCAGAGCTGGCACGGAGGCGCATACTTGCCTGCGCTTGGGAGCGCCAGGAGCCATTCCGTGGCAGCAGCTTGTGGACTTTATCTATTTCTTTTACTTTTTCCCTCTTTTCTCTTTCCCTTTTTGCTGTTTGTTCTCCCCTTTCTTTCCCCTTTCTAAAATATTTATTTTCTGCTGTGGGGTTTTTTCCCTTCTCTCACCCTCACTGCTTTCCTGTCTTTTTTCAGTTTTTCTTTCTTCCCCATCTTTTCCTCTCCTGACCAGAAGCACCAGGGGCAGCTGCACAGCTGGGGCCGCTCTAGCTGGGGCTGGAGGGCCGCTCCTGGCTGGTACTGGTGCCAGGGAGCTGACTGCTCTGCAGGCTGTGCTTGTTCCTATCTTTGGGCCTTGGGGCTCTCTGGCATCACGTTTTATGGAATAAAGGTTGTGTGCCATTCCCAAGTTTGATGGTGGTGTTATGTGGAATGGGCCAAGCCCAGCTTCCCAAGGAAGCAGCAGCATGGGTTTCCTTGTGCCGTGGACAGCCCCAGAGCCGTGCAGCACAGAGAGAATCCGTTCCTAAGCCACTTCTGATGAAGTAACCAAGCTCAAATTGGCAGAAATGAGGAGTCTCGACTGAAGCTGACGTAAAAGCAAGTTTTGATTGGTTTTCAGATCCTCCTCCTTGGTACACTTTGCCTCAGGTGCCAGGAAAACGGCTCCGATGCCCCTCCCGGTCCTGCTGCTGGCGCGGAGCTGCTGGCTGGGGTTCATCCACCCCGGGTCGGCTCCGGGGCTCACAGAGAGACCCAGCGCTGCCTTTGGGGGCTCGGAACTGAGACCGAGCCCTGCAGCTTTGGGCTCACAGAGACGCCGGGCTGTATTTTGGGAGCTCAGAACCAGACTCACTTGATCGGTTCTTGGGCATCACCAAGAGAGGCTGAGGGCTGAGTTCGGAGGGCTTAAGTCAAGCCCCGATGACGTGCTTTGGTGTGCAAACCGGGCTTATCTGGCCCAGCGTCAGTCGCAGCCGCTCAGCTCCAGGGCTGTCTTGGGCACAGGCAAGTGCCGGGCTCACCCGGCACTGTGCAGAGCTCAAAGGCAGCGACTCGGAGCTGCCTCTGGGGCTGGCGGCGGAGCCCTGGTGCCGCGTTTCGGGGCTCGGCCCGGGACGGTTTCAGGGCTCGGAGCCGAGCTCGAACCGCGCGTTTGGAGCCACGGGCAGAGCCCAGCCCCGCGCGTCGGGCTCGGCACAGGACCCCGGGGGCTGCCCCGGCTCGGCAGAGCCCCAGCTCCCCGCGGCCGGAGCGGGAGCGGCAGCGGCAGCGCCGGACTCGGCTCCGGCGCCCGCCCAGAGCAGCTTCTCGTGCACGGGGCGGTGCCGGTGCCGATCCCGATCCCAACCCCAACCTGGTCGCGGTCCTCCGGTCCCGGACCCGCGCCCCGCCCGCCGGGGAGAGGCGGCCCTGCTCGGGACCCCGGCCGACACTGGCAGGAGCCGGGCGCGAATCGCCGGCTCCCGGCCCGGCCCCGCCGCAGCGCCCCAGGCTCGGAGCGCTCCCCGCCGGCCGGGGCCTGCACAGCGCAGAGCGACGGTGACGAGAGATGGCCCCGGGACAGCGGGGCCGGGACGGGATAGGGACAGGACAAGGGAGGGGCAGGATGGGACAAGGGAAAGACAAGGGCGGGACAGGGACGGGACAAGGGCGGGGCGGGATAGGACAAGGGCGGGGCAGGATGGGACAAGGGAGCCACAAGGGCGCGACAAGGATCGGACAAGAGCGGGGCGGGAATCGGACAAGGGCGGGACAAGCTCAGGTGCGCGGGGCGGGGCCGGGCAGGTGCGCAGGCCGGGCCCGAGGCGATTTAAACCCCGGACGCGGCGCCCAGCGCCATTTGCTCCCCGGCGAGCGGCGGTGCCGGCAGCGGCCGGGCCGGGCTCCCCGGTGGGGCCCAGGTGAGATCTCCCCGTCTTCTCCCTCTTTTCTCCCCCTCCTAGCCCTCACGCCGCTCCCTCTCTGCTCCTGAACACCCCTTCCGTCCTGTCCTTGCCCCTCTACACAGCCTGACCCCCCCACTCTGCCCCTTCTTCCTCCCCCTCCTGCGCCTTACCCGGCTCCCTCTCCCCTCCTGAATCTCTCCTTCCCTCCCTTCAACTGCTCCCCTCCATCCTCTCCCTGCACACCCCGACCCTCCACTCTACCCCTCCTTCTTCCTCCTCCTTACCCCGCTCCCTCTCCCCTCCTGAACCGCTGCCCTCTCTATTCCCCCATTCCCTCTCTGTCCCTGTGTCCCTCCTGACCTCTCCTCACTCTGCCCTACTCCCCTATTCTGTCTCTATCCCTGTATCCCCTCCTGACCTCCGCTCTTGCTGCCCTCTGCCCTCTCTATTGCACCATTCCCTCTTTGTCCCCTTCTGACCTCTCCTCTTGCTGCCCTCTGCCCTATTCCCTCATTCCCTCTGTCCCCTGTTCCCCCTCCCTGTGTCCCCGCAGCCGCGGGGTTCGGGACGCCGCATAATAAAGCCCCGAGGGCCGGTGGCGGCGCCCCTGGCTCGGTTCAAAAGGGCCGGGATCCGCTCTGCGGTCCCCCCTTGCAGATGCCAACTCTGCCCTACACTGCCGGGCTCCGGCTCTCCCTGCATCACACGGGGGTCAGGGCGGGCCCCTCCTCAGGAAGGGTCCTGGGCTGGGCTGGGTTAGCGAGGGCTGGGGGAGAGGGGGTTTGGGATGGGCCCCCTCATTATGAGGGGGTCCGGTGGGAGGGGGGGTGAGAGGGAGGGGGTCCTGGGGAGGGCCCCCTCCGGAGGCGGGGGGGTCGTCCCCCCCCTTAGCCCTTCCCAGCCCAGACCCTCCCCTCCGGGCGGGGTCTGCCCCGGCCCCCTCCTCGGGACCCCCTCCTCCGGACAGGGGCCCCTCGGGGGTGGGGGGAGGGGGGTCAGGAAGGGGGGACACTGCTGTTGTCCGACACAAATGTGTAATTACGGTTCAGAGTGACGTGACCCCCTCTGCTACCCCTCCCACCCGGGTCAACAGGGGCCGTGAAGGTGGAAGGAGATTGAGAAAGAGGAACAGAAGCGGGGTCGCCTTTTGTAGAGAAGCGGGGGAGGGAGGTGCAGGTAGGAAAAGCAGAGGGGGAATGGGGGGCGGTCGGGCTGGGTGCCCGGGGGAAGGAGAGGGGAGGAAGGGGGGCTGAGAGGGGTCAGACTATGTAGGACAGGGAGAGGATGGAAGGGGGGTTCAGGAGGGGAGAGAGTGTGGGGTAAGGAGGAGGAAGAAGGCGAGACAGAGTGGAGGATCGAGGTGTGCAGGGAGGGGAGGGACAGGGGAAGACCAGGTGCGGGGAAGAAGAGGAGAGCAAGGGGGGAAGAGAGAAATGGGGGCTTTGCGGGCGGCAGGGTGGAGAGAGAGGTAAGGCGGAGAAAGGAAGGGAGAAAACAAGGGAAAGAGAGAAGCAGGGGTGGGAAGCCGAGGCTCCCGCGCCTCACCTGGGCCCCGCCAGGGAGCCCGGCCTGGCCGCTGCCGGCCCCGCCGCTCGCCGAGGAGCAAATGCGGCCGGGCGCTGCTTCCGGGGTTTAAATCGCCTCGGGCCCGCCCCGCGCAGCCGCCCTGGGCCCCGCGCACCTGCCCGGCCCCGCCCCGCGCACCTGAGTCGGCCCCGCCCGCCCCTGAGGCGCCGCCGCTCCCGGCCCGGCGCTGCCTCGCGGGCGCGGCCGGCGCCGCCCCCGCACCGTGTGCTCGGGCCTGCGGTGCCCGCACCGGGGTCCCCGAGCACCGGCCGGGACCCGCCCGGCCCGGGAACAGACACCGCGGCTCCCGCACCGCCTCCTGCCCCCGGCACCTCCCTGCCCGCCCCGGGAACGGCCCCGGCGCCTCCAGCACCTGAGACCGCGGCGGGGGCCGGGTCCGAGCCCCCGAACGCCGCGCTCCCGGCTCGTCACCCACCGCCCCATCGGCGCCGGGGAGAGGCCCCGCGAGTGTCCCGGCTCCGGGAAGAGCCTCGGCCGGAGCTCCCGCTCCGCTGCGGAGCCCCACGAGGGAGCGCCTGAGCGCTGCTCTCAGCCCCAAGCCGCCTCCGTGAGCCCGGGGCCGGGCCCGGACAGCGCCGGGCCGGGGCTCCGTGCTCCGAGCACTCGCACACGGGATTTGGGCTCGGTCCCTGGGTCCCAAAATGCAGCACCTGGGCTCTGAGCTCGAGGCCTGGGCGAGCCTCCTTCTGCACTCCCAAAACACAGCGCTGCAGTCCCGGTTCCACAGCCCTAGGCCTGGCCACATGGGACTGGGTCCAAGTGCCAAGGGCGGAGGACTTTGTCCCTGAGCCCTCCTCACCTTCACCACCACCAAATAAAAACCCCCACAGGACTTAAGACTCCGATTCCGAGACCGGGAAAATGCCCAATTTATTAGTCTCACTTCATAGGGTCGTGGAATTGACTGTGGACATCCCCACAGATGGCGACAGCAAATGGACCTCTCACACATGTGATTCTGCTGTGAGAACTGCTTCAGACTAGCAAAAAAACACACGTGGGAGAAGGAGGTAGGAAGCGTCCCTTGAAACGAAGCCATAAAATGTAGCCTATCTGCAATACCTTGTTATCCCAGCAATGTGATATCCCGTTATCCCCACGTCGGGTTTGCTGTGCCGCCCCCCCCTCACCGAGCGATGCCGCTCGTGGCTCCAGGCGCTCCCGCGGCGCAGGGAACACCCACGGATCCGCTCGGCCCAACGGAACCGAAGGGCTGCCGGCTGCCCAGGCCGGAGCGGGCAGCAGCAGGTGACGATCCGGGCGTTCCTCCCCAGCGCCTGAGCTCAGGGTGAGGGAGCTCCCACCTGCCGCTGCCATGGAAGGAGGATGATCCCCAAGGATGACCGCGCTCCCGTGCCGTGGCAGCTGCCCTGCCTCTCTCAGGGACGGCGTGTGCTTTACAAGAGGAACCGGAGCCCCAGCAGCCGGGGCTCGGCAGCAGCCGGCGAGCCCCTGGCACTGAGCGGGAGCAGAGGGACGTGCCCGAGCCCAGGACTCACTTCCCGCACAGGGATTCGGTGATGCGAGGTCTCTGCTCTCCTCCGCCAGGAGGTGGCGGATGGGAGTGCCCGGCTGGAGCCTGGCTCTGGCAGCCGACAGGGCTGGTCCTGAGGGGAGAACTTGCTCTGTGTTCGGGATTAAGGGATGGCCAGAAGCTTTAATATTCATTTTATAGACTATCACACATCAGCCGATACCAAAGTGCATTATGCAAAACAGCCACGATGTCTGCAGGCTTCAAACACCAAGATAAACAATACTGCTTTCCTTTCCTTCTTTTATGCAATTACACGTAGGTAAGATCAATAAAACCTGATGCCATTCTCTTTTTAAAACTCTGGCCAATGCCATGCCACTGACTAGGTTTCAGAAGGAGAAAGATGACAGTCATCAATTAAACCCGATGCCGGATCTTTGCATATTTACCTTCCCATTACAGAAATCCCTGGATGGATCCACGTGCTCCTCTGCTCCTATTACCTTGGATTTTTTCTCACTCTAATGGCATTAGGATGCCCTAAATCCAACCTGTTCTGCTTCTCAGACCAAAGCCTGCTGCCATCTCTGCTCCTGACATTTGCATGCACACGTTGTTATCGCACAGATAATGGCAAGACAAATTGCATCTTGTTCTTTCTGCAATAAATAGCACAGCTTTTGGGGAGCTGGAGCTGTGAAACTCATGAGCAGCTCTCAACATGATCTAAATGTGGATGGAGCTGCTTTTTTTCAAGCCCTCCCCTGTAGAAAATATACATTGTTGTAAAATGTCACCAAAGCAGGTATTACTGCTGAAGCTCTCTCAGCACAAAAGGGAAGAGCCATTCATGAGGCTAAAAGTGTCTTATTCCCACTTTTCACTGCTCTTGATCAACCTACGTGTTAATTTAGATCTTTCTGAGAAGTCTTGATCTCTTGTGGTGGAATCAAAGCAAAGCAGAGGTAAGCAAAACCCCACCTGTTTGCGTGATCCTTCCAACTGGTTCAACTGGTTTTATTTATGTTGTTCCAACTGTATTTATTTCATTACTAAAAGGCAAATTATAGAGTCTTTTTATCTTCATGGTTTAGGTTGTCTTTTGCTTGCTTGGACTTTTGCTTTCTGCCCTTTGCCAGTCTTGGCACGTTCACCTTTTAGGATTCCCATGCTCTGCCTCACCCGGGCTGCCTCTGGCTCAGCTCCCTCGGCAGCTGCTGCTTTCACATGAGCTGTTTCACTTCAGCTCCTGTCCCCTTCCTTCGGCCACAGCTCCTAAGTGCTCCACCCGGGAATTCCCACCCGTGAACAAGCAGGGGTTCCGTACTCTGGCCCAGGGAAGCCTCCACCCCTGCACCCATTGCCAGGGGTCAGCGGGGCTGCTCCAAACCTTTGGCGTTCCAGAGCTGCCAGATCACTGCCAGGGCAGAGCTGGGGGCTGAGAGCCTGTCCTAAGGACCGGGACTGACGCACGTGGCGACTGGAAAATCATCCCTGGATATTGGATCCGGTTGTTAGGAGCAGGTGAGCCAAGGCACCCCATTCCTGCCCACTGAGATATCTGCAACACTTCAGCCTGGTACGGCTGGCTGACACACAAATGTCTGCTCTGGGGCACAGCAGTAACTTCACGCGCCTTCAGGAGAAGGCAAACACAATGATCGCAGCTCTCGGGTTTGAGGCTGGGATCGAGATCCATTTCCAGTAATTTTAAACAATTACTTCACCTCATTGCCTCGTTCTTTCTGCAGCTGGGGCTCCACTAAGAGGAGAAAGGAGACACTTTACTGGAGCCCCTTTCCTGCCAAACTCTGAGGCTCGGTCAGGTCCTGAGAGAAAGCACAGCCAGGGAGAGCTGCCCCTGCTCTGCTGGGACTTCACCCTGCACTCACGAGGGAGAGGTGTCCTTGTGAAAATCGGTCTCATTATTTTTATGCCTCATAGTTCCCACTGAAATTGTTTTGACCAGAACTGAGACTGCTGAGCATCACTGAGCAGCAAAGGAGACATCCAGCAGTCCCCAAAACTTGGCAGAAATTATTGCTGGTGATGGCCTGAGCCCTGGGCTGAGAGTCACAGTGGTAACAGCAGTAACAGCCACCCCGATATTCCCCAGAAATAGGAGAAACTGCCTCTTCCCTTTGTTGGGAGCATGTCTGTTGTGCGTCTCGCAGCTACCCCCTCAGCACTCACCTGGCTTCTACAGATATTAATTCCCTATCCCTTCCTCACAAGGCATCTCCACCAGTTCCATCCTCTGCCTGTTGGGCAATGCTCCCCTCCTTATTCCAAAGGTGAGAGTGAGGAACTCTGCAACTGCCTTTCACTGAGCTCCTCTCACATCATCTCCCACTCCTTTCATTTCCTTACCAGCAAGGAGAAAGTTAAAGGGAGAAAAAAGTGTATTGTGATCTAGGCAAGGCCAGAAAGTGGCCTGAAGAGACAGATTTTGGATTAACTCTGGCTGTAGAAAACCAAAGTCAATTACAATTTCCCCCCTCCCCCCTCCAAAAAAAAAAAAAAAAGGGAGGAGATTATTAAAGCTATTTATAGAGTCAGATTAAGGTCTGTTCCTCAAGGTTTTGCCTTTGGCACTTCTGTAAGCAACACGAAACACAGACTGTGGGCAACTGTGACAGACTGCACAGAGGAGGACTCGGAGGAGGAATTCATCTCCCCATCCAAATCAACTGAACTGACCTGGACAAGGACAGGAATTCCCTTTGGACTGTCAGTGCTGCCCAGTTACTGGCAGGGTGGCTTGCGCTGCCACCATTGGCACCTCTGGTGCCCAGTGGGCACGGCTGAGGGGCTGTTGGGCCCTTCTGAGCTCGCTCCTTTGAAGGGAACCTTTGCGGAACTGCTGAGAAGGTGCCCTTCCCTATTTTCCATGTGTCTCCTCTCCCAGAGAAGCCCCTGCTGTTCCCACAGGGCCCCTGCCTGTCGTTCTGAGCCGGCAGAGCAGAGGCCTCACTCCCCCTGGCAGTTCCCGTTCCCCTGCTGGGATGTGGCACCCCAGGGGCCGAGCGGGGAGTGGCACGGCGGGAATGACCTGCTCGGGTGTCCCTGCAGCTCCAGCACAGCTCTGCTGCCAGGGGTCAGGAGCCGGGTCCCAGGTGGCTCTGACGCTGCGGCAATTCCTTGGCACGGCATTGTGTGGGTGTCACCTCAGCAGCACAGGGACTCCACAAACTGCACCCAGCACTCAGCCTTGGCAGCGGCTGGAACTCCTCAGAACGTTCTCGTACAGGAAGTCATTTCACTGCATGGCTCGTTTGCTTTAGCCTTATCTATCAAGTGGCCCAGTGAAGTTTTCCTGTGTATCAGTTTTAGGTTGAACCTCCATAGACTGAGATTATTTTTTTTGTACAGGATGATGAGTCACATCACTCCTGAGCCGGGCTCAACTTTGAACAGCCTCAAGTGCACGGCGCTGCCAAGAACCAAGGCATTAATTTCTTTGGAGGCAGCCCAAAGCCCATTTAGTATTTCACCATTGGACCCAGTGATCATAAGGGTTTTTTCCAACCTAAATGATTCTATGATTCCACAGGCATATGAACTCAGAGGAATCCAGACAAACAGATATCATGTAGAGAAAGTACCTTTTAGGGGAGGTTATGTAAATTACAATTATTTTTCCCCCAAAAGATGGACTATTTTCTGCTCAGTATAAAAGGTATGTGTGTTCCTACACAAAAGCTGTAATTTACCTGACGTCTTCTACCATCCTAAACCAGAGCAGTAAGATGCAGCCACAAGAAGCATGGAAAACCAGCCAGCCACAGCACTGCCTCTGCCCAAGCCAGGGACGACTCCAGAACTGGCTCCTAGGAGAGATCTGGAGAGTTTAAGGCTTAAATCACCTGACTCTGAGGACTGGCCTGGTCTCTCCCAGTCTACAGTTCCCTTTTTATTGGGAATTTACTGGGCCATGGCAGAAAAATCTGTTTAGCAAGTATTGACTTCTTTTTCTCCCCTGCCCATGAACACCTGATTGATATGTTCTTTGAATTCCTGAGAGCTTCCTGCATCAGCAGCACTGTCTGCTGCCACTTTCAGTGGGTTAAGGACCTCTCGTTTTTCAAACTGTCACATGATAACTCCAGCTGCTGACCCAAGTCCTTGAACTGAGGGAAACAAGAAACCATTCTTCCTGGAGATGTTCCTCATCAAGTGTTGTGGGCCATTTATTCTTCCTGTTCCTTATCCCAATCAACCCTGTTCTCAATCTTTGTACCAACGCTAATTTTACTATGCCAAACACTCCAGCTAGACCTGCAGTGCCACTGTGGACATACATGGAATAAACTGAGTGGGTTCAGGGTTTTTTCAAAATATTTTAAAATTCCTTTGTCTATTTTTCAGCTCCAAAAACAAATATTAGAGCAACACAAAGTACCTCTTTTGACAGTGAGGTCCTGCAAAACCCGTTCTGTCTGGAGGGCACCTGTGCAGACTTAGTTATGCAGTCAGGTTCATTGACAGAGTAATCCTAAGTGACTGGGAAAACTTGGCATCTGCCTTGATCCCCCAGTATTTCTCAGCTATGACATCGATCACTTTTAGTCTGGTTCAGCAGAAGCTCAGGCTGAGCTTTTGACAGCCTCAGAAGTGCTTATGGTGAATCTCCCCAGCCACTTCCCAAGAGCACCCTCGCAGGCTCAGTTGATAAAGAGCAGATTAACCCATCACGGATATTCCCGTTTGTTGGATGTCGCTGGCAAGGAGCAGCTCTGACCTTTAAGGCAGGAATGTGTCAGGTGGTGTCAAAATGAATCAGAAACCCAAAACAGATGTGACACAGCGTATCCAAGACGGGAGAGAGAGTTCACTCCTCGTGGCCCCCAGAAGACTCCGTAAACACCAAGAAATCCCTGCTTTACTCCAATATATCTGGTGAACTTTACTGTGCTTGCAAGGAGAGGTGACAATAAAACAATGAGTGGTGCAGACAAAGCTCTCTCCCCTGGCAAAGGGACCTGACCTCGTGCAGCTCTGGCACCTCAGCCCTGGAAGATTCCAGCCTTGGCCCTGAGGATTGCTGTGTGCCTCGGGCAGTTTGTAAGGTGAGTTACAGGAACTGGCATGGAAAAGCTCTGCTTGCTCAGCTACCACCGAGTTCCAAAAATCCTCAGGTTCCTGTGGCAGAGTCTGTTTCTCCTGGGACTGAAAGACTGAGCCTTTTGTTTTATACAGGAAGCAGCATTCGCCATTACCCCATTACGTGGTGCTTGGGAAGGGCACAGGTTTGAAAATTCCCTTACAGAGGATTTCTAGAAAAGAATCTATGAGAGACTGAAATACCAGTGGGGAGGTTTTATTTCATATCATCACCCATCATGATCAAATGTAATGATGAAAGTCCTGGCTGTGTCTGACTAATTGCACCCATCTTCCAAATGGGTTGAATGATCATTTACTGTTTCCTGCTTTGGATGATCAAGCATTTTATTGCTAAAGCTCATACAGCACTGGTTCAGAATCACAGAGAAATTCACTGTCAAATCTGAAAATTGAATAGGTGTCCCACAGACACCAATCACACACCTCCTCATCCAACCAAACCATCCGCCCAAGACAATCCTCTACCCAGGAATAAAATAGGAGCTGCAGTCCTGGAGAGGGTCAGCCCTCGGTCCAGGGCTAGCTGTGAATTCTTGTACTGGAACACAAAACCACAGGCACTGATTTCACCTACACCCAAATCCATAGCTCTTGGGAAGGCCTAAGCTCCTGACAGAGTTTCAGCTTCTGGCACTGATTATGGTTCTTAGTGAACACTGTATCCCAAACCTGCACCACCACCCCCCTTTCTCTGCCTGCTGCCCCTGCTCTGACTCTGGGCCAAGCACAGAAGATGCAGGATGGAGTTTTCTGAGCAGGAAAGGCCCATCAGCCAGAGGACGTCCCTGCATCCTCAGTGTGTCACAGAGGTGAGATGGAGATCAGCACTGAGGCACTCACTCAGAGACAGGTCACCTCTGCCTGCTCAGACTGCTTCGGTCACAGGACCACTTCCACCCCTACTTGCTCAAAACCTGGCACCAACAGCTGGAAGAACAACCTGCCCATGTCCTGTCTACCTGGATCCCTCCCGGGAACCTCTGCAACAGCACTGTCCTAGGCCCGTGCTTTTTGAATCTTTGCTAACTGCAGCTTTTTCAAAAATAAATCAGAACACAGATTTATTGACTCTTTCCAAACCTGCAGCTGCAAGATATTTCTTCTGTAGGAAGCAGAGGCACCAAACAAAACCACTGACCCAGCAGCCACTAGAGTTAAGGGCAAAGTTGTGACAACAGGGAGAAAAACGAGCACCAAGATTTTTTAAAGACAAACATCTCAAAGCTCCATCCTTTACACGCATGCCCTCGCTGATGCCCTGTCATGGAACACAGCCCTGCTCCCAGAGGTGCAGAAAGGATCGGTGGCAGCGCCGCCGAAGCCCGGCTCCCAGCTGGAGCTCCCGGCTGCTGCAAGGGCCGGGATTTGCGGCGCTTCCCTCGGCACCGGGCACAGAGCAGCCCCGGGGCGATCCCGTTTGGGCGGCCCACGGCCCGGCCCGGGCCCTGCCCACAGGTACGGCTGGCACAGCTCCTTGGCTCCTCCTGCCCCTGCCCGGGGCTCCCTACCCCCACGCTGGCTTTGCCCGCTGCCCCCCGGTTCGGTGCCACCAGTGCCTGCTCACAGCAAAGCCCATCAGTCCAATCATGCCCAGGCACAAATCAAACCCTGAGAGCTACGGCTCCTCCCTTCTGTGCCGGAGCACGTTCTGCTCCCGGGAACAACGCAGGCCCAAAGTCATCGCACCCTCTCTGCTCACCTCTTCATTACTCAGGCAAAGAAAGAACACTTAAAATTGCAGTTTTCAAATAACTTTCCCTCTTCAAGATATTTCCTCAGATCTGGCACAAACTGTCTCAACATAATAAATTATTCTAATTGGCTTACTAACAGAGGATTTGGCTGTACTTTTCCCAATAAATCCAAACAGTTTTGGTAGAACATGTTCACGGCCATTTTTCTTTTCTATCCCTTGCATCATGACTTGCCTCTTCACTTTATTATACTCAGTTTTATATTTCAGATTTCAAGCTGAAGAAAAATCCTCTCTCTGAAGAAGATTTGCCCATCAAGTGTGCCATATATATTTTTAATAGGGATATCAAACCCAGCCTGATGGAACAAACATCTTGAGACACCTTTTGGGCATAAATGTCTCTTAAAAATATTAAAGCTCTAAAGGCTGAATTGTTTGCAGGTTTAACTGAATTGAAAGAATAAGAGACGTTGCAGTAGGACAAAATGATGACTCGGGTCTCTAGGACATAATCAATTTTATAGGATTTCTCCAGCAGCCCTCGTCCATAGGGGTTTGCACTCCTGTTCACCCGTTTAACAGAGAAAATATGTACACTTCAAAAAGGTTACCAAAATGCAATGCCCTTTCTTTAATCTGTTAACAAAAGCTGAATTAGATACTTGGGAAAATCCTAGTGCAAAGAAACATTTTGAGTGTAGCATTTTCCTATTGAATAAGCCCTTATTCTCTCAGCCAGATTACTGGGGTGGAATCTGGCCTTTAATTGATATTTTTAACACTAATATTGTGTAAGGGGACGAGAGGACCTTTATTTCCAGCTGCCTCTGCTGGTTTCTGTTGACCCTGTATTGACACCAAATAAACACAGTACTGGGTTTACATACAAATTAATGTAGCATAAAGATATCTGTCATTTCTTCAGAAAGAGTCCCCTACAACAACAGAAAATTCCTTCCCAAGCCAAGGAAAGTTTCTTTCCCCTCTGGTAATTTTAGTGTGTGCATGCTAGGTGGAAATACAGAGCTGTGAAAAGTCTCATTTTAGCAGGGATGACAGCTCACAGAAGTTATTCTGAGGACAGGGCTGGGATGAATCCCATGCCCATGTGTGTGTGCTGGCTGGCAGCAATCAATGCTTCCTCTTAGCAAGGCCACTCTGGGGGATGGAGAAATGAGAGCTGTGAAAAACCCAGCAAACCCTGCCTGGCAGCTTCTCCAGGCAAAGCGCCCTGCTGGGGCACTGGGAGCACGCTGGGATGTCGGGCCCTGCGCTGCTGGGAGCAGCCATTGTACAGGGGCTCCTTCGGGATCCCTGGGGATCCCAGAACCCACTGCCCTCCCCGGGCCCAGGGCACAGAGCGGACTGGAAGCTGGGAGCAGTGCAGATGTTGGGGTGACAGAGAGCTGAGGAGCAGTGCAGATGTTGGGGTGGCACAGCTGGGGAGCAGTGCAGATGTTGGGGTGACAGCTGGGAAGCAGTGCAGATGTTGGGGTGACAGAGGGCAGGAGTCCAGAGGAGGATGAGGTCCAGGTGCTGCACAAGCAGGCTGGCACTGTCCAACACAAACCCAAAAATGGGGAGACCAATAAGAAAAGCGAATGTGAAGGGAAGAAAAGCAAAGCCTGGTGCTCCAAGAGGAACAAACCCCACTCACTGATGCCCCATCCTATTAAGATTTCTCCCTGTGGCCCAGCTCAGCACTGTTGATGCCAGTGCTGCTGCAGGCTTTCCCTGCAGTGTCCCCTCCAGTGTGCAGGTGGAATGTGTGCAGGCTGAGGCAGCCCAGTTAGTGGTGGTGGTGTTTCATGGGCCCCTTTGAAAACACTTCCACTTACTGAGCCCTGCTGAACAATAATCCTGCCCAGAGTGGTGAGTATTCCTGCAGCCACAGCACGTGGCCACTGCATCTCCAGCCTTCAACAGCCCCTGGGGAGCAGGGGAGAATTCCTGTTTCTGTCTGGGACATGTTCTCTCCTGGAAGGGAAAAAGCAGCATTTCCTTGCCCATCACCGACCATGGCAGCCCCGCCCCTCTGCCTCCAGCACGGACAACGGCGCTGCTGTGGCTCGGCAGGGAGCGGAGCAGAGGAGAGGAGAGGAGAGGATGGAAGGTGCTGCTCCAGTGGGCAGCCCACAGCTCCTGCACTGCCTCTGGCCCTTCTCAGGAGAAGTGATGGGATCTGAATTCAGTGCCTGACGCAGCCCTGCCCGACTTCCCGGGACTGGAGCTCACTGAACAAACGGAGGGGAAATCGCTGCAGTGGCCGCCAGGCTGATACCGCAGGAAGGAAAGAACTGAGTGGAACTGAAAAATTATACATTTAACCAGCAGCCGGAGGGCAATAACTGCTTTAGGCCAACACCAAATTCTGTCTGGGGCCATTAATTACCTGAGTCAAGCTGCTGATCTGAGTGGGAGGGAGGGGTTTGCAAACCACAGACAGCACAGAAAGGATCCCTCCCACCAGCAGCCTGTGTGCTTCTGTGTGCTGACCAGCTCCTCAGTATTTACAAAAAAAAAAAGTCCTTCTCCCTGTTGCTAAACGCAGCTTGACAGCACTCAGTGACCCTGCCAGCCCAGCTCAGTCTCTGCAAACACATCCCTCAGTAACGCTGCAGACAAATCACAGCCAGCAGAGGCAGCTTTGAACTCTGCAGCCACTGTCATCCACGGTCATCGTGATGTGAGATGAGTGAATGGAGCCCGATTGGTGACGATCCCTGGACAGATGCCAGGGAGTGGCACCAGCAGTTCCCAAAAGAATCAGAAATGAGGCTGAGGAAAACACTGGGCATCTTTGCTCCTTGTGGGTCTGTGCTACAGAGATTGGCATTGTTATTTTTCATTGACCATCATGCTGATGAGTGCCTCCAAACTGCACCTGGAATTTCCACCAGGATTTCCATGGCACAGCTTTGCTCTCTGTCCCATGCTCAAGGCTCCACTGGACCCACCAAGAGGCTGGGAAGGAAGGAGGAGGCCCTGGAGCTTCCTTCTGCGGAAGGAGCCTGGAGGCTCAGGAGGGACTTGGAAATGAGTGGATTTTGAACAGAGAGGGAAAAGGGACTTTATTAGAGTCCTGTGTGGGAGGCACAGGGCATTAAGGTACTGCTGCAGTTGGGGTCAGGCAAGGAAAGGCCAGAGAGTGCTTCAGAAATGCTAACATCGTAACAAATAAACAAATACATCTCTTGGAAGTACCATAAGAGACAGACTTTACACACATTACGGTTTAACCCCAGCCAGCAATAAGCCTCACACAGCCCCCCCCCCTTCACTCCCCCTCAGTGCGATGGGGGAAAGAATTAGGAAAGTGAAAGTGAGTGTGCTGCTCAGCAGTAACAAAGTCACTCAATTACCAACTCTGTTTCAGCACAGATCTAAACCACAGCCCTGCGCCAGCTGCTGTGAGCAAAGTGAACTCCTTCCCAGCCAAAACCAGCACACCTGTCAAAAGCATCTGCACCCAGAGAGGTGGATTTGGTGTGTACTGACCAAGTGTTGTGATTTTATGCTGACTTACAGAAAAATACAGCACAAGAAACCTTTGGCTTCACAAATACCCTTTCCATCACCTACCTACAAAGGGAAATGTATTAGTTGTGAATTCAGCTATAAATATTTCAGTTGTTAACATTTTAGTTCCTACTACAGCTCTTGCTGCAATGACACCTTTAGCATAATCCTTCAGCTTCAATAGATTTTTAAAACACAGGAGGTCTACTTAACACAAGGTTTACTACAAGGAGTGACTTCTGGATTATCTGTACACTTTTCAAATTCTCATCAAAATTCAAATTGCCTGATGAAATATGTGTTCCTGCCCCTGAAATGCCCACATGGAGTGCTGAGGGGGAAATCAATTACTACACCACACTTAGTACCACATACATGAAACACACTGGAATAATGACATACAAAGAAAAAAATCTGGACAACTCCTACAAGTTACTAAAAGCATCAGAAATCTTGCTAGATTTTCATAATCTCTCAATGAAGGATGTGCACACATCCCAGCAGAGTTTTCCATCTCTGGGTCACTGACTGCAGGTGAGCAAGGACCAGCTGTCTCAATACCTCTCCTAGCTTCTTCTGTGCCTTCATACCAGGAACACAGTGTCCAAAATGTCACATATCTGACAAATCCGGAGGGTGATGCAGGGTGCTGCTGATTTTTCTGTGTATTCAGCTCGCAGGCCATAAAGCACACCCTGACTGTGCTTCACAGTTTCTGTCCAAAAGCCAATCAGCCCTTCCTCATAAACAAAACAAACCAAAAAACTGAAACATGCCACAGTCTTTGTCTTTCTGACAAATCCCTTGATTTCTCACTTTTATCCACAATTTCTTCCCCTCATTTTTCAGCTTACGCAGCCTGGATACAAATCCTCTTCCAGAAAACATGAAAAAACGAGTAGCAGCTATTTCAGAATAAACATTGACTGTCACATCTCTTCAAAGCCTTTTCTGAATTTCTGCCCCATCCTGCACCATGCCACCAACACCTGCAGAATTCCTTGCAGACCTTCCAAGCTGTGATCCTTTTCTAGTCCCTCTGGCCAGTATCCCATTCAACTGCGGTGGTCCCACCACCCAAAGGGGGCTGACAGCATCTCTGGTGGCACTCAAGACACATCCTGCCATTTCTGTCTGCACGGCCAAGCTGAAGAGGAATACTTCACAAGGATGAAAATATTCTCTCTTGCAAATGCCCCAGACGCATCAGCCCGGGCTGCTTTGCACTCTGCCTTTCCCAGGGAAGCACTGGCAGAGGATGAGGCAGCTGTGAAACACTGCCCTCGTTGGCGTGCGGAGGGGCCGCCGCCCTTCCCAGGCACAGTCCCCGTCTGCTTCCCCTCCCGGCCGGAGCCAACCACGACCGCTCCCAGCTCCCAGCGCTGCCTGCAGCGCCAGACCGAGGGAACGCCTTTCCCGCTCTACTCCCGGAGCAGACACCAGCTGGCACCCACGGCAAGGACACAGCAATGCCTCCCACCTGCCATTCCTCAAATGCCACATCTTTATTTAAAGAGGAAAAACCCGGCAGCCTCATCCCCCAGAAAGTCACATCCAGACCTCTTCCAAACGCACCAAACCATGTCCACCTTCCTCTGAGAAGCTCATGGCTATTACTGTTGGAAGATACTTTCTAACTTCCCCGCTTTTATGTCCACCAGAATGTCTTTGGGAAGGAGGAGCTACTCTCCCTTTTTTAGCACATCTCTGTGCACTGTGCACGAGGCCTTCTCACCTTCCCAGCCACCTTGCTGAGCCTGGAAATGTCCCTGCTGCTGCCCCCTGGCAGCGCTGCCACTTGGCAACAAAACCAGTTCAGGATTGCCTTTAAACAAAATGCCATCAAGTGGCTTGAAGTTTGTAATAAGAAGCTTCTGTCACTCAGTTTTGTAGCTAAAATTTTCAGTTGATGACATATTTAAGAAGATGACATGAGGAAAGGGTGCAGTCAGAAGCAATCACCATTTGTGTTTCAGAGCTCCCAGGTTCTCCACCACTTACCATCACTTTGGTAAATGCCGTTCCTCACTGCCTGTCAAGCACTTGGCATTTTCTGAAAACGAGGCAAATTATTAAGGAGCCTTAACAAGGTCTTCAGGATGTACCTGTCAGTCTCTTTTTTTTTCTTTTAAATATCAGGAGCTGTTTTAATTCACTGCATTTCCCACATAGGTGGCAGTTCTCTTCTCAGCTACACCAGGCAAAATCCCAAACTTCCCTGAAGTGCAGGGCAAATTGTGTGAACAGTGCCTCAGCACCACATACAGTAAAATTTAGGATATGGGAAGGTGAGTGTAAGGCTTATTGAAAAAAATACAGACACTGAGATTTGCTTCAATCACTGCAGTGTAACTGGAAACTCTCATGTTTAGAAAAACTTACATCTGAATTTTCCAGTTAGCTTTCAAGTAATTAAAAATAATTTTTTTAAAAATGCAGTTTGATGCTCTAATAATTCCAAACCTATGGAAAGTCTGCCAGCTGGACAGAACTTCAGGACAAACTGCGAGCACTTGGGCAGTAGCTTTCCTCATCATTTTGAGGGATTTTAATTAAAGACATCTCTTGGAGCACAGCTGAAAGGAAGGCACCTTTCAGAAGCTGGATCCCTCATGCCAGAGCAAGGCCTGGTGAAGACCTGCTGTGCACAGGGCTGTGGACATGGCAGCGGCTGTGCCAGCAGCGCTCCTGCAGGAAGGAGCTGCTTTGGGCTCTCCTGAAAGAACATTCTCTTCAGTTACATATTTAAACCATCTGAGGAAAGAAAGTACGAGACCTGAACACCCTTGGAGAAAAACCTTCAGAGCCTGCTGCTGCCTGTAAAGCTCACACAACAGGAGTACAGATGAGCATCAATGAATGCAAGTGATTTTTGCTGCAGATCTGTAACACCCTTCCCAGGGACAACACCTCACAGGTTAAGGGTGCTCCTACACCTAAGAAACACTCGGGATTTATTAAACATGCAGAAGTGCAGGAAGAAAAATTGATTAATACAAACTAATAAGGCCAGAAGAACCTGATGAAAAAACCCAATAGTTGCATTGTAGGTAAAAATAACGTTCCTTCAAAGATAGCAGATTAAATTCTAAGGGATAATGCAGCAATATCTTGCTCTGAAAGGCATCTCCTTGTCCTGGTAATTTGCAAATATGGCAAAAAACCAGAATTCACAATCCTTACAAATGTATAAAACTGAAACACTGATTGCACTAAAAAATGTATTACAAATTGCACCTGCATAATTTTATTAACTAATGTTTAATGCCCAACAGAATGTAGTTTTGGAACTGATGGATTGCTGGATTGTAATCTCCCTTAATTTCTTTTCAATAAATTAAACCCCACCAATCTGCTATGGACACCCTTATATGTAGAGGGAAGGCATTTAACTGATAATGTTTCTGAATAATGGCACTGGGATGAATTACCACTTCCCAAGATAAGGAGATTATTAGGTTGTGGGCTCCATTTCCTACTTCTTCACTTCTAAAGGTATGATTCCAAGAAGAAATCCTTGCAGATGTTGCTGATTTTACAAGAAAGGTGATGTGGGGTGATACTGAAAGTCATGGTCCTCTCTTTCTAGTTATGGGCAAACCAGGAGTATTTTGGCAGCCTGCAGAGAAACCTTGGGAGAAGCAATGCCAGGCAGAGGATGCAGGACAGTCCTTAATCCAGACCAATGCACTGCATTTATGGCAAGGCAGGGGCTGGATTTTACCATGAGGATGGTGCAGGGAGGAAAGGAAGGAGAGAGGATGAACAGATGTGGGCCCCTGACATTCATTTCCAAAAACCCACTGAAGGAGTTTGTCTGGATGTGCAGAAATGCCTGGGCGTGGTTTTGTGCATTAGGAGGAAATAGGTGGAAAGGACCTAAACCATCAGCCTGGGTGTTCATCTTTAGAAACCTCATCCATGGCCATTGTTTGATCCAGTATGTTCGGTGACAGAGATCTCAAAGCTCTTCTAAGCAGACATTGCAGTGCTTGTGTGCAAAGCATGTGCTAACACAAAGATTTCTCTTCAACTTGGTTGGAAATAAGTACTTCAAATCTGGAGTTTGCTATTTAAAACTGCTCTGTTAAAAGAGCAGTAAATTAAAAGACTGAATGCCACTTTTCAAACTGCCAGTACTCTTCAGAAATGAATTTTTAATATCTCTAATGGCATCTTTTCCTATGGATTACTAAAACCATAGCCAAGGGGAACCATTATTATCAACATGAGTCCAGGGCATCAGACAGCTAATTAATAGCAGATCACTCTTCTCCAGTTCCATGTTTTTTCCAATGTGAAGATCTCCATAATTGAATGCCATACAAAATATTATGCAAAGCATCCAGCTTTTCCCCAAGATCAGCAGGAGCTGAGTGCCATTGAGAGGATGTGCCAGCACAGAGCTGGAGGAGCTCTGATGTTCACTCATTGAAAGGCTACAAATGCAAATCACAGTAGGACTCAGAATAGAGCCTGAGGGAATGTGAGAATAACTGAAGCCCAGCTGGAATGAAAAATCCTCTGGAGCAACAAATTCAATATGCCAGGAAAAAAAATAATAGGTCTGAATCAAATAAAGTCTTGCAAGCAGACTGGCAAACACAGCAGCAAAAGTTATGCTCAGAGATGGAAACCAAAATAAAAAGGGTGGGGGTTTACCACGGTGGGAATGGAGACCTGAAACACATTCATTAATTGCATTCTCCCAAATTAAAACAAGGACACTACCATCCCTAAACTCCTGCATGGAAGCAAGTGCCTCAGCCTTCTGCTGTCCTTGCACAACCAAGCTTTCTCTGTGTCTTCCTAGTGAAATATGTGCAATATCCAATAACCAATTAGTGGCAGATTAAAACATTATTTCCCAACAATGTGATCCTGCTAACTGAATTTCCACGCAGCCTTGGCACCCTGGCCTGTGAGCAGCTCTGCCATCCAGCACTTCTTGTGCTCTCAGCTCTCAGGATGTGCCCAGCAGATGGCCGAGGATGCTGCCTGAATGCCAACTGCTGGTTTCCACACAGGCAGAGGTGGAGGGGGTGGGAACAAACATTTCCACGTGGAACACAATTAAAATTGACCCACGAGGTGTCACTGTTGCTCCAGAGAAATTAAGCAGCCAGGGGGTTTTTCTGGGCACAAGCTGAGACTGGGAGTGGGGGACTGACTCCAGTGGGGATGCACCAACAGGAGCTCTGGTTACTTTTCCTCCCTTTCCCAAGCTCCACACGTGCCTGCACCTTTAAAGAGAAATCCAAGAGCACCACCTACCCAAATGCCACCAGTTGCTCCTTCCTTCTGTCACTGGCTCCCTGCTTGCTGTCCTGCTGCCTCTTGCCAAACCCCCATGTGGGATGGACTCAGGCCCGGCCATTGCTCCAGCTGCTGGAGCTGCCAAGTGAGGGCAGCGGGTCCCAGCTGCTTTCAGACCCCACTTTCAGCTGCCTCGGGGAACCAGAGAGCAAAGCCAGCAGGGAGCAAATCCACTGCTGGTCACAGCACACACCAGTGACCATGGGCTTCCTTGGGCCTGGCTGCTTCATCCCAATGAAATATTTACAGCAAAAATAAATACTCCAGTAAAACCTTCCAGAACACGCAATTTCAGAGCATGATTGGCTGTATTCAAGCCTACATATTCCCAATTTTAACCAAAAAAGGGATTCATAGCATGTACCCTGTATGGAAACACACCTACTGCAAATATCCCAATGTTTGTAGGAGCAAAGATTCAGACTAAGCAAGAGCCCATCTCCACAGTATCAGTGTCAGGCTTCCCTAACAGCTGTCCATGGATTAACTGTGCCCATTTGTTTTTCCCAAGCTCTGAGAGAAGAGTGCTCAGTGGCTCCTGTGTGTGTTGGGTGATTCCACTGGAACTTCCCAGCACTGCTGCTGCAGGTGGATGTCCAGCTATGCCCATCAGTGCTGCACGTGTGGGATGAAAGAAGAAATAACTGTTCCTTGGGAACACTGAGCTTCCCTTGGGATGAAGACACTGGCATTCTTAAAAAGAAAAATTCTTAATTTTCATGTTAAACCAATCCCAAAAGAAACCCCATCTGCACCATTTTGCATCTTTCCCATCTTTCACCCTTCAGGATCCCTCAGGATAATGGGCTTGTTTGAAATAGAAGTGCCAAGGCTTTGTGATTTCCAACACCCCCAAGGACCAGCCACACTCTCTTTTACTACACTCTCTTTTAACCTGAATGCACTAAAAGCTGTCCAGAACCAAGCCAGTGTCTGTGCCTGGATATTTGTGCATTTATGGGGCACATGAGACTTCCACTAAACAAATTCTGGGATCTCTCCTGGGCTCAGGAGTCCCTGCAGCTCCTTCCCACAGTGCCAATGGATCACAGCTCCATCAAGCAGGGAGCTGGAGCCCAGACTGCCAGGACCTCCTTTACTGAGTGGGGACATGAAGCTGCACCTGGCCCCTGCCAAGTGTCCCAGTCATGTCCTATGCCAGGAATTCTGTTTTCCTACAGCAGTTACAGCTTACAGCCATTGTCCCCTGTGCCTGCAGAAGTGGTCTGAGGCTGAGGCTGCAGGTGCTGTGCTCAGCCAGGCCTTGAGCCCCTCTGCCACTATGGACAGCCAGGAAAGGAGGAGGAAAGGAGCCAGTGCCAGAGTTATGTTTGGAGCTTGTCTGGACAGAGGGATTCGTGCCTGCTCCATATGCAGCTCCAGTTCCCTGAGCTGTTCACAGCCTCGGCCTCTCCCAGCATTAGCCACAGAAATCCTGCTCAGAAAAAGGGGCCATTTCCTTGGCCCAGCTGGGAAGAACAGCCCCTCTACACTGGGAATACCTTTCTCCTGCCTGATTGTCCCAACACAGTAAACACAGCTTTGGAACACACCTCTGACCTCTGAACTGAACAGTTACATACCTAATGCTAATTAACTTTACTTTAGAGACTACCCAACTATTGCTCTACATTTGTCAGCACTTCCTATAAATACACCTAGTACTAGATTATTATGGAAAATGTTTAAAATTGGGTTGCTCCACTTGAATATGCCAGGTTATCTTTTCTGCAGACAAAAGACCCACTGAACAGTGAGCTTTCCTGGAAGATTTACCTGCTGTATTAAAAAACACAGAGGCCACTCGAGTCACCTCAAAGACATGGGAACCTTCTCTTTTCTAAAGGGAAGAATGACCCATGGACACTGCAGCAGGAATTGCTCTTCTCCTGCTCGTTAGCCAGGGGAGGTCATTCCCTATCACATTACAGAATCATTCCATTCTATTTCAGAGCTCACTTTCCCCCAGGTGCTCTCCAGGGTGCCTGACATGAATTATTTGTGGTAGTTCACATTTACTGAACAGCACTGTAATACCCCTGGCCAGCCATGGGGAAAGGGAGCCAGTACCTCAAGTAAACACAAAGGGCTTTTCCCTATGGAAAACCAGCTGTGCAATGTGTGGATCACTGATTTCAGCAAGGGCTGGCTGCTCCACACCAGCCCTGACCCAGGCAGGGCTGCCTGTGGGGACCTGAAAGGAGCAAAAGCCACCACCTCCCTCAGGCTGGGCTGAGATGCGACACAAGGAGCCAGCACAAATCTGTCACACTCTGGATCTGCCTCCCTTTATGAGCCTCCAGGTGTTAAAGAGGTCACAAATCCTCTCAAACCCTAAATATTTTTAATATGTCCAACTCATACCAATCTGAGAAACACATCTCTCAGTCAGGCCTTCCCTGACAGCAGTGATGTCCTCCTGCACAAATAATTAAAAATCAGGAAACAGCAGGCTCTATTTTCTCAGAACCCCTCACATTTACTCATTTTTCACTGAAGCTTTTTCCAGCCCCTTACATTCATTGTGTTTCTCTTGGGATCACTGCTGTAGATTTGAGAGGGGCTTGGACACCAAAGAAGCTCAGCCCTTGCTCCTGTGAGCTGAGGAAAGGCTATCCTAGCTCACAGCACAAATCTGCCCTGGACACTGCCTCTGGAAACAGGCAACAGCCAGGTGTAAGGGACACGGAGCAAGCCCAGAGCCAGATTGCTCTTCTGTGCCCCCCAATTCCCAGCATCCAAGAGACTTCACAGTGCAAAGATGGGATCTTTGAACCTAGGAGACAAGGAAATGGATACTCCCTTCGTGTGTTTGGGTGATCTCTCTGCCACCCTTAGGAAACCCCAGAGGGAAACAAAGTGGGCGTGGAGCTCCCACTGCAGCAGGAGGGAAGAGCCAGAGCTCTGGGGCAGTGTCCTGGGCCCAGGCACTGAGGGGGAACAGGAACCCAGGCAGGAGCCAGGGATGGAGAAAATGGATGTCAGCTCCAAGCCAACATCTCGTCTGTCACTTTGTCATTCTACTGGTGGGAGGCAGAATGAACCACAGTTAATCACCCCAGTGGTACAGGCTAAAAGAGCAATGGACTGCTGCTTATAACCAACCCCTTCAGCTGAGCCAGCCTTGCTGATACCAATTAAAAAAAAAAGATAATTACAACTTGATTTCTAAGTTGTTCCTAATGGCCCACAGTGGCCTTACCTGAGAGCACTTGTTATTCATAGTGCAAGCAGAGTTTAATCCCAGGTGTGAAATGATAACTGATGAGCAGTAAGTCCTTGGGGTATAAAATCACAATTTATCCTGGATTAATCATCATGGACTACCTGAGAACAGTTCACTGCCATGTATTTTAAACACACATTACCCTTTGAATTTGGTTTAATGCACTTTTCTGAATTGAAAAACACACTCCCTTGTCATCCAGCAAGTCACTTCCAATATTTAAGTACCTGAAAAATAAGTTCCCTAAACTTCAGTAACTTCAACTTATTTACATACTTATTTCCTTTCACAATAAATATACTTTCTAAAATGCTCTAAATATACTTTCTAAAATGCTCTAACACTAATATCATTTCATGGTGAATTTTCCTGCCATTCCCTTCAGGCAGCGGGGGGAATGTTATTGAGTGCAGCCCTGATGCTTTCCCCCCTGTCAGCCCCCCTGAACTGCTAAGCTAGCCCAGCCTTGGGGGACCTGCAGGGATACGAAGCTTCAGAAACCAGGCGAGATATTTGCAGAGGCTCAGTTTCCAGGTGTTTATTCTCTGGGGAGAAGGAGGAAAAAGAAGACGAACAATGGCTGTGGGGTTTTTTATCTAGGGTTTGGGAGGTCTGGGTTATCTGGCTCTGGGCCAATGGGGTACAAAGAGGAAGTAAGGATCATTCTAACAGTCACAGCTGTAGGGGTCTTCCAGGAGGATGATACCATTTCACAGGGAAATGCAGCACAGCCCCAGTTGTTTTGTGCTTTCCCAGGAATCAAATCCTTTGTCTTGTATTTGATTTCTGGATCCAAGCAGGTTTTGGTGGGATGGCATTTATCTTGCTTAAACAGTGAGCAAACACAGCTCAGAAATGAAAGTATCTCAAATTATTCACAAATAACTGTAGGAGGGTCAATGCAAAAGGAGCTCAATAATGATTTAAAATAACATTACCATTCCCAGTTCCTTATATGTGGTACCCACAAACGCATTTCAAATTGGCATTACAAAATCCTGACCATCAGCAGGAACTCAGGATTCCCAGTGAGTTTTTCTGCCCAGAAATCTTAAAACCAGAAACTCTTAAAGACAAACAAGTGGGAGTTAAGTGCTGGTAACACAGATATTGCTCATGACTTGGTTTGAAACACACACACACACACACAAATAGACAAAAAGAAAACCCTATCAATAAGACAGTTCTGAGTTGTCCCAGCTGATTAAAAAAGCCCAGCCCAGCTGGCACATCAATATCCAGGTTTTCTACTTGGTGCCATAATTGTCCTAAAAGGCCACCAAGGGAAAGTGGTTTTGCTGCATTTCCCACAAAGGTACCTGTGAACAGAGTTTAACCACATCCTTTATTTGAGCTGGAGCAGCAGAGATCCTGCAGGTCTCTCTAACCTGGAATTGGGTTTAAATTTCGGCTGCTCATACTAATCTAAACCCAGGGAAGTGCCAGCAAAGTCAAAAGCCATCAGAATTTCAGCTTTAGTCTGGGACAGAAGCAGTAAGGGCCCTGTCTTTCATCTCCCTACAATTTCAGAACTTCAGCACTTGCTAAGTATCTTACTTGGGATGCACCCAAACAATCTGAATCCTCAAATAACACCATTACCTGGGCAATAAAATGGAACTCCTGTAGATTGTTTAGGATCTCCAGAGAGTACACGGCAGGGGAGGGAAAGTGAAGCCTTGTGAATGGAAACACAAAGTGAAATTGGAACTGAGGCATTTTGGGAACATTGCTGAGCTGAATGGCAGTTCAAAGAACCCTCACTAAGTGATGGATAAAAGCTCCAAATAGCTTTATTTTAGGCTTGGCTGCACAGAGAAGTGTGTGCTAATAAACTGAATCATCAAAAATAAATTGTTTCCATGTTGATTTCTTTAGAATTAATATCTGTAACCACAGTCTCACCACATTCACTAAAGCTTGTGCTCTGATGTTGCACAGGACAAGGTTTGAGGAACTGTATTCTCTCTGGAGAACTGAGTACTTGCATTTCTACAGGCAAAGTTTTCCTCTCCCAGAACAGCAGTTACCCACAATGATGGGTTTTAATTAGGGACAACTTCATGTACAGTGTTCAGTATTTAAGCTGCAGGGGAAAGATTCTGAGAGGACACTGAGGAATCCAAGCACATATTGCCATTAGCTGAAATACTGAAGGACATTGATGAATTCCTTTAAAATAACCCCAAATTTACTGGCTAATGGTACTTGCACCTCGGTACCTGTTAGAGGATCCAACTAAGCCAAAGTCCTGTTTGAGCAGCCCTCGTACAGCAGAGGAGAGGAGAAAAGAGAACATCACAAATGTGGAGCTACTTCAGCACCAGCTGTGTGCACAACCTGGAGGTGAGAGCCACTGCTCTCAGTAAATGGGACTGGGAGGAAGGCACCTTCCTCTCCCTCTCCATGCACAGCCCTGAGCCTGGCCCCAGCCTCTGTGCCTGTGGGCCCCACAGGACACACCCTGCAATGGAAACTGCGAGAGGCAGGAACGGCAAAGCCGTGTCGGCTCCATGGCTCCACCTCGCAGAACCCAAACCGCAGGTACACATCAGCAACCTAGCCAGAGCCATGCATAGATTTTTGTTTTGGTCAAGCACAGCTCTAAGCATCTTTCAGTTAGAATTCCACAGCATATTAAACAAGAGATAGCTATAAAAAAATGCTCTTTTAAAACCTGGCACAAACAAAAATAAACATCCCACCCCTCAGGCTGGAATGCTGTCCATTTAACCCCATCCCTGAGACCCAGGCACGCCTGTGCCTGGAAGTGCTGCTGAGGGAAACAAACTGCCCACGCGGGCATAAATGGTCCCACTGGGGCAGGGCAGAGTCCATCCTGGCTGCACTGGAACAAAGCCTTCATTACACTCCTGTGATGAATCTCTGCCTTGCGCTGCTGCAATTATCAACGGCTGGGTTAAGGGGCTGATTTGGATGCAAACAGCAGAACTGAGCCATGAGAAAAAAGGAATGCATGTGGCCAGTGCAGCCTTTCAGTGCACTACAAACAGATGGCAGCACAGGTAAATGCCACTAGCCACAACTCATCATGTTGCCATTCTCCTTCAAATGAAAAAAAGACAAGAGGAGATTTGCATTTCTGCATAAAGAGTTTATAATTATCCAACAACTGTGAGGGCTTTTTGAATAGCCTTCAAAATTTTCAAATGGATAATTTTTTTCAGTGCACTCATAAAGCCATTACCTGTATTGGCTGGGATGTGAAAAAAAGGGTAATGAACATTTAGCTAGAAGCCCTGTTATGAACAGCAAAAAACAAGAAGATTATTGGAATAATACTTCAGTTTGTTGTCATTTTCTAGTGAGTGGGGATAAAAATCAAAGAAAGATCTGGAACTTTTTGAACTCCTGAGCTCTGATTTCTGCAGCATTCAAAGGATATGAAACTTTACATGGAGTGCACATATCAAATACCTGGGACACCTCTCCTTTATTTACTACAGTTTCACCCTGCATTGACTTGAACCAGCAGCAACCAGAGTGTCCTTGGTGCATTTCATCCTCACACTGCCCTGTGCACAGCACCTTTGGGAGAGGTTAAGTGAGGGCACTTCATCACCCTCACCTTAAAGGTGGAGAAACTGCAAAGTGAGCTGAGCAGTTATGAATTGTTTGGCTCAAGTGAAAGAGGTTTCAGTACTGGGTCTAGCTTCAGCTAAGAGACATCAATGTTGTATGGGCAGCTTAAAAATATATAATGTCCTTAACTATTTAGCTCTGTGCACTGCAGGCCTCGGGAGGGAATAAAAACTGCCACAGGAAGTGCACAGTGAGGAGTTAATAAACAAAAGAAAACAGAATCTCTCATGTTTCATTACGAGTGCACCTTGCAAAGGGTAGTCCCCAGCCTGTTCCTGTGAGCAAACTGGCTGATGAATGTGGTTAACGCACAGACAAATGACAAAGCTAATACAATGACTGAAATGGCATCTACCCTGCATCCTAGAATTGCTGATGAAGGATAAGTGACACTGTCTGAAAGGTAAGAATATTAATAGTAATGCCTTAATTTGTTCTGGAGCACTGGGAGTCTGCTGATTTCCCTGTATGCACCCATCTGCTCCCCAGGATAACATCATACAGATTTGCACTGTTTTTATCTCAATCTCAAATAACTCCTGAAACCACAAACCAGACAATTCTCAGGTGCATTTACATGAGCTTGACCAAGAGGAATGAAAAATGTACACTCAAGCCAGTGCATGATGGCTGCTCAGTTTGTGCTGGTGCCATTCCCAGCTCTGCTGCTACAAGCCTCACCTTCAGCATCACTTAACCCATTTCCTTTATATTCTGACAAATAAATCTCTAAACCACCATCATTTTAGGTCTGTGTCTAACCAAAATACAATCAGATTTTTTAAAAAATGAAAAATTGACACTGAAAGCAAAAAGCCCACAAAACTAAGACTCTGCAACTATTAACCAATAATTGAGGTATTCTGAAAGTCTCAAGCCCTTTGTGGCAATTCCAACAAGAAAGAGAATCACAGGACCAATACCAAACACCAAAACCACATCAGTGCCATCACAACAGGAAAGGACAGGAAAAGCCTTTTTGCACTACGAAGTGGCTACTTCAGGGCCATGCCAGAAAATCTTCAGGCCATTTAGAAACTAAATTATGGCCACTGAAGGGTTGTAACTCTTCAACTGAACAAAAAGCACAGCTCTCCAGATGTATTTATTACACATTTTAAAATGGCTACAGAGATAGAAGCCCTTTTGAAAAAAGGTCTCATCTGAAATTTCATAAAGACACGTGAGTTACAGAAATGTGGTAAAATGACAGTATTTTACCTTCATGCATCCCAAGACAGCAGCAATAGTGATGCATGCTTTGAATATCTCAATTTCTGTTCAGACTTCAAAAAGCAGTTAAAGAGATGTGAGCTGGTGATACAGCAAAACAAATCAAGCTTATGACAAAATATATTTTTCCCATATTGAACTGCCTGAAGAATTCTGGCAGCTCTAGAACTGAAATGCAGAAACAATTCCCTTCTGAAGAGCTAAAAAAGATACTCTTACTCAAAATTCATCAAGTCCACTGAGTTCCTGGCCTCCAAGGAGGACACAGTGAATGTCAGCACATAATTCACTTATCAGACCCTCAAAAACTGTCCTGTGCCATGAGTCCCCAGTTTCCAGAAACATTCTTTGCCAGCTGGACTTAGCTACTGCTGTGCAACTCAAGTGTCCAGACAGCCAGGGCTGCTCCTGTGAGCAGCCACTGCAGACAAACACTCCCTCAACACACTCAGTGACGAGAGGGGGCACACCGTAGCAGAACATGGTCTCTAATGACTCAGCTGAAAGGAAGGCATCACTATTTTCTGCTTTACAATAAAGTGAAGTATCAATTGAAGTGGCAGCTGGAATCCAGATCTCTCCCTTGTCTCAGCAGATCTCTTTGAGTGCAGGCATTCATTCCCACTGTCCTAATAAATATTCACATATTTACATAACCTGGGGCGCACTCACTGCAAACAGAGACAAACAACCTTTTGAAAACCTATCTACGCATTTCTGACAGGGCTTCCCATCTCCAAAGGTGCTAGAAGCAACAGGCTGAGGACAAAAGACACAACTGTGCACCCACAGACTGACAGAGAGCTCTAACTGTAAACTTCTGAGTTCCAAAATGGCCATTGTTACCTGCAGGCAGCAATGTGGCAGCAAAGGCTTGCTTGATTTTCCGTAAGAAAACGCCCAGGCATAAAAAAGCTGATTTATGTTCTGGAGTTTGTGACTGTGCAATATTCAGGTTGATTTCACCAATCAATAATCAAACCAGCCCTGGACAGTCAGTAGTTACTGATGATCTCCCAGCTTGCAAATGGATTCCTGAGACAACACGGAGCTGTGAACAGCAACGGGGCCCTAATGTGGTAGGAGGGGACAGAAAAGATGGGGCCAAATCAAACTGATATTGCTTGTATGATACAGAGTGCCTGAAATCCTGCTGCTCAAAGAAATGAACCAGCAAATTCATAAGTAGAGGAGCTCTTAAGTGGCTCAGTTAACCAGCCGTTTAAAAAGAAATCCAGCTTGATGGACTTAATGTTTTTTCAAGCCAGAGCCCTTTTGTTACTGTTGATTGTCATGATTAATACAACTCTACCCAGGTTTCCCAGGCCATTTATTACCACAGAGCAGGGATAAAACTGAGCAAGGGGAATGCAAATTACAGAGCTTAAGAACCTTTTACAGCACAAAGCTCTGCAGACAGAGGTCAACTCCCCACCCTTCATGCCACATCTAACAGCAGTGCAATACACCAGCTTCACTCCCAGCAGCAGCTGAAAAATAGAGACACCCCAAACAATTCCACTGCCTTGAGCTGAGCTACATGAAACCCAGTTCAAACAATCAGGAGATGAGGAGATCTGAAACTCCAATAGTTTCACTTTGGGGTTTAACTCAGCCTGAAAGATCTGCAGGAATGCCTTGTCACCATCTGCCCCCAGTGATGTGGTACCAGAACACAGCACAAGGACTGGACTCCATTTTCTGCTCTCTTCACGTGGGGCTGGTGCCCAAATGCATGGAGTGGAGGCACCTTTCCTTCTCTTTAGACAGAGGCTTCTTCGCTCACTTTCTTCTCTTCGCTGTTTTCTCCTTTTGCCACCTTTAAGCATTTGACGATTCAGAGCTTAAACTATAAAATATTTATAATGTGCACATTCAGAAGAATGAAGATGCTTTGGGGCTAGAGAGGCTGGTAACTCTTGAGTAATTCAAGCCCTGTTTTTAAGGGGAACACCTCAGGTATGGCAGCAGCCACCAATATCCAGGTGCTCTGCTCCTGCTGGTGTTTTAGCTCCTTCTCATCTCCAGTTGCCCTAAACAGGCTTAATTTACCCTACATTCCCTCCCACCTGCTTCATTTGCAGAAGTGTTTCAGATGAATGAATAATACAGAGGAGGAGGTAAATGCACACAGACAAAGCTGACAGTTGTCAAGCTTCCACCTGCACCACACATCAATGTTCTACATCTCTTCATCCACCTTTCTAATGTGTTACTGACTTTTGCACTGAATGTGTTGAGCACAGATGTGAAAAGGCCACTGCAGGGAAGGCAAAGAAATATTCAAATGCCAAACAACGATGTCAAACCTGCACATTCTATGTTCAACTTGGGCTTCCAATTAAAAAGAAAGAGAGGAAAAAAATTAAAAACTGAGAATCCAAAAACATACTAGCATTGCCTGCTAAGCTCTCAGCTGAAACACTGGCCTAAAGCTGTCATTAATAAAAGGAGTGACATTTGCTCTAATAGTGATAAAGCCATTTAACTGCTAAGGAGAGCTTTGGAAATATGTGAGCTGCCTTGAAAATGTCTGGCATTGGATGACAGGGGCTCTCACCACAGGGCTGGAGATGCAGCTGGACGCTTTAGAAACCCAGATTTGGATCTGGAGATCACCAATCACACTTTAAACTTATTTAACAACATAAGAAAGAGTCAGAGAGATAGACTAGGCTATTTTAAACATAGATTACACACATCTACAACTTTGTGTGTGTGCAGATTGACTGTTAGCAATATATTGAGTTTTCTCTGCCTCTCTGCCCATCACAAACACTCCTGTGTGTGTCACATCTAAAGGAAACAGCTGAGAGGAGCAATTTTGAATGCTCCAAGGATCAGGCACACAGGGTACACAGGTACCGTGCAAACACCCAGCTCACTGAGGCAGAGTTCACAATTATTCTCCTCCTCTCTGGTTTCCCACACCTTCACTGTGCCAAAGTGGGCACTGGCACCACTGGGACAGCTGCTGCTGCTGGAGGCTCAGACCCTGCTGCAAAACTGCATCCACCAGTGCATTCTATCTCTCTTTCCATTGCTCTTTGAGGAAGAAAACGAGGAAAATATTGAGGCAAGTGGGCAACTTGCAAAGAGAAATCTAAAACATAGCTGGACTGTCCCACAGGAAGATTTCCTGAACATCTCTCTGTGCACACTAACACACATCAGGCATCATCCTTCCTCAAGGCCCAGGGTTAGCTTTTGCCAGTGAAGCTCTTCCTGTTCTGATGGTTCCCAATGTTTATGGCACTCCCACGTGCACTGGACATGACATGATGCCAGGGGAGTTTTGACAGACCTTTTCCTATGTCTCCAGTCAATTCCCCTCTCCCCTCAAGTTGGCTTCCCACCCTAAGAGTGAGGTGACATCCTGGACAATATCCTAGGTGATATCCCAGACAAAGGAAGGGAAATCTGGAATTTGTGGTGGCTCCACAGATCCCTGACAGAAGAGGAAACAGGAGGAAATGTGGGAGGAATGAGCAGTGAGTGACATCCATGTCCTGGCATGGCTAGGAAGGGGGAAAGGGCACGTCCACAGGGATCCTGGAGCTGAGCAAACATGAAAGCACAGAGAGCTTTAAACATGGATGAGAGGAGACAACCCGAGAGGAGAAAAAGCAACAGCTCAGACACAGCCCCGAGCAGCCCCTGCTCCAGCAGCACCAGGGTGTGCTCCTGGGGATCAGGGACACGCAACTGCCCTGTCCCATGGCTCAGTGTCACTGAGGCTGTGACAGCACCAGGCACCACTCAGAGGCCTGCAAAGCTCTGCTCTGGGCCCCTCAGCACAGCAGAGCTCTCTCACGGCAAATACAAACATTTTACCCACTCCCAGCAGTTTGCCAAGTGTCTTACAAAATTAGTAAGCCCTGTCTCCCTCTCCAAATTCAGCTTTCAGAAAGTTGAACATCATGTGCCACATCAGTGGGGTCCCCATTTCTTAATTTAAAAAACAGAATAAAAAGTATGGGTAGCCAGCATGAGCCTTGCAGATACTCCTGAGGTTCTCCTGCCATGGCTACCATGCTGCAAGTAGCTGCAATTGATGTTTGTTGTTTCCTTATTTAACCTGAGAACTAATTAGCTATCATACGTCCTTCCACAGACACATCCAGAATGGAGTCATAATGTAGTCCATAAATAAACACAGCAATAGTTCACCAGCGTGATAGTTTGACATTCTACAAATGAAGAAAAAAGGACAAACAACCTAAAAAGGTTGTGCGATTACTTTTAACCTGTAATTAATTACATGTGTAAATAGATTAGCAACAGCAACAGCTCTGGACAAGCAATTAGACAGCTAATTACAGGGAAAATGCAACTGAAGGCTCCAAGAGATTACCACCCCTCTGCTCCCCAGCCCAGGTGCTCAAGAACTCTCAGGTTTGTTTGTTCAGCTTTAAAAAATCTGCTCATGTGGCTCAGACACAGCCACCAACTGCAATGCACAGAAGTAAAAGAGAAGCTCAGCTCTCCCACAAACAGTTCCTTTCTCCTTTGTCCCACCACTGCTGTCAGCCCAAGGAACAGTTCTTGTACCCACCCAAGAAGAGAAACTTACAAGTGAGTTCTGCTCCCCTTCTCCCAATATAAAACAACTTCCCTGTTGGAAAAAACTTTGCATGACCCTTTGCAGGGAACATGCCAGTTTTTCCTGGATTACTGCAGCTCTTTTGAGATCTGCTGGTTTTCCTCACTAAATACAATATTTGAGAAGGGATGTTCTTCAGTAATTTATTCCTTGAGAGAAGTTTACAGCAACTAAACTGATTAGACATGAGTCTAAGTAAACATGAAAATGCTGATATGCTTCCAAGTGCCTGCACCTACTTCATTAGGTTTTGGTTTATATTTATCTCTCAGCCTGTATCAAAGTCTCCCACGTGACAGGAGCACTTCATTTCCTTCCCCTGTTCGATGCCCCCTCACCTTCCACAGCTCCTGTCTCAGTCGGGAGGGGAGAGGTTGTCCCAGTCTGTGCCCCAGCAATGACAAAAAGGATGTGGACTGAGAAGTGTCAAACAACGGCTGAGTAACTGCTCCCAACCCGGCTCTGCCTAAATCATTCCAGTAGCTCAAACACTTCTAATACCGGGGGTTATCCAACACAGCTCAGCTCAGCACGGCCGGCCTGCGGAGAGGCTCCAAACGCAGCTACGCTGACAGGTCTGAGAGGCGGGGATTCCAGGGAAGGGCTGGGAACAGCTGAGGATGAGCTGTGGAGCAGCAGGAAACCTTTAACACAGGCACAGAACCCGAAACGGCCACCTGGCAGCGGTGGGACCGTGCTCCCCCAGCCTCACATTCCAGAGAGAGGCACAGCGACCATCGCCGTGTGGCTGGCAAAGCCCCGCGCGGGGAGCACCAGACGCTGCCCGCCGCTTCTCCCGGCCGCATCTCCCCCCGCGGGCCGCAGAGCTGCAGGGCACAGCGACAGCACCGCCAGGGACAGGTGACAAACCCCGCAGGGACAGCGGCGGAGGCCCGCGCAGCTCCCTCCCGCTGCCCTCGGACACACCCGGCTCCGCGGGACGCTCGGGACTGAGGAACAGCCTGGAACCAGCCTGGCTCCAGAGCAGCTCCAGGGAGCTTTCCAAGGCACCCTCGGCTCGCCTAAGGCCTGCAGTCAGTCAGGAGGGAAAAGCACGGCCGGGATGGTTGGAAGAAGCAGCCCCTGCACGTGTGCAGCAGGACAGAGCTGATAAAAGCTTTTCCAGAATGACCAGGAATACTCTTCCCTGCCTCTGCTGTGCCACCTCAGTGCCTCTGCCCAGGGCCCTCCTTCCTCCCTCAGTTTTAGGAACCTTCCCAGTTGCTCCAGGGCCGGGAAACGCCTCTCAGAGCCCCTGAGGAACTCCTCCCTCCCCATCCCTTTCCCTCTCCTCTCTTCCCAGCAGCTCCTGCCAGCCCGGAGTCCGAGCCCAGGACACCGGGGCTCCTGCTCCTGCAGATGCTTCTAAACCCGGCTTTGTCCCAAGGCTCTGGTAACAGCACCCAGAACCATGACCCCAATTTCTCCTTTGCTTTCCTTTTCAGAAAATGCCACAAAGTTCTCCATATCAACAAGTGAAACTGGAATCCTGTAACTCATAAATCCCAGCTCTGCTATTTCACATTTGTCACAGTTTTACAGACAAACAGAAAAGTATCACTTAGCTGAATACCCCCAAATATCTCTTTTGTAAAGATATGTAACACAAAGTCAAGAAACGCAGAAGCAAAAGAAAATAAAAATGCATTTTTGTTGGTTATTTTCCTTTCAACTGTATTAAAAAGCCCACAAAGGTGCTCCCGAGGACACTAAAAGATTGAATTTCTTACCTAAAAGATGTGCAGAGTCAGGGATCAGGTGCCTTCCTCCTTTTCAAAGTCCTCCTTGATACTTGGATTCTTTGGCAGGTTTCCGGTTAATTTCAAACTGCTTACATGTGTTCACCTCTTTTTTGCCAACTATTAGCTGGCACTAATACTAACACGCTATACACACCCACTGTATATTACCTTAAATCCCAAAGGGTAAGATTGCACTCTGTGAGTGTAAGTTCTTTATGGAAAAATGATCTCTCCTTTTTTCTACCTTCTTATCATGCTCTCACCTAAATACCAATCACTTTCATAAGTGAATAAACTATTTTTTCCAGCCTGTGACTCTCAGCCTTGCCAGGAGAGATGGTGGCTCACAACGAGTGGCTGTCAGCAGGGACCACTGTTTGCAAAACAGTGACATACTTAGGGCAGGGCAAGAATTTACACAATAAAGCTTAATTTAAAATCTTCCCTTCTCAAAATAAAAATATTATATGGAAACAGTTGGTTTAAAGACTAACATCAATTCTAGGGGAAAAGATCTCTTGATATTTTCAAAAGAAGAATGTTATTTCATAGTCAGCCTTGTTTAAATTGTAGTTTACACTGGCTGTTTGCTGGAGATTGAGGGATGGGAGACAATTTGGCAATTAAAGCCTGAGCCATTTTC
Source organism: Anomalospiza imberbis (assembly GCF_031753505.1). Classification (NCBI taxonomy): domain Eukaryota; kingdom Metazoa; phylum Chordata; class Aves; order Passeriformes; family Viduidae; genus Anomalospiza; species Anomalospiza imberbis. Next base: position 40,940,929 of record NC_089684.1, on the reverse strand, counting down.
TAGCTACCTGAAGTTCACATTCCATGAATTAGAAAAAAAAACTGGCACAATGCCTGTTAATGATTCAAGGGTAGTTTTACCACTTTTCCAGCTATAAACTCAGTTAAACGTTTTTTCCTCCACACGTCACGAGGAAATTCCCGCTCTGGAGCGGGACGGTAAACATTCACCGCAGCTGACCAGGCTGCAGTAATGGCGGCAATCCTGAGGCAGGGCCGGACGGGCTCACTGCCGTTTGAACGGCAGCCAGGGTTTTCACTGCACCCTGGGATTCCCCCATCCACAGCGATGAGGTTTCCAGGGAGGCAGCCCGGAGCAGAGCTGCCAGGGACGGCAGCTCCCACACCTCGATCCATTTCCATACGGACACCGGGAGGGGCTTTTGCTCTCGAGGCCGAGGCGGCTCCAGCCCAGCCCCAGGGTTCGGCTCTTCCCGGCTGGGGCGGCTCCGGCCCGGCCCCAGGGTTCGGCTCCTTCCAGCCACACCAGCTCCCGCCGCCTCAGAATCCAAGCTTTCGGCATCCAGCATTAAAGTACGCTGGGGTTTTTAAACTTCCTCCATGGAGACTCCCAAGCTTTAGGTGGAAAACACGAGATTCTGAGCAGTGTCACAGAGCCCACCTCTCTGCCTCCTGGGCTGAGCCCTCAGCGCTGCCCCTCAGGCCTCAGAGCCACCCAGCCCCTCAAACAGCAGGAACTGCTCTTTCTATGTCCCTGGAGCAGGTTTTTAAAAGTTCTTTTCCTCTAATACTTGGCATTTTATGTTCCTGATCATCCTGGAGTCTGAAGTAGAGGGCAGTATGTGTAGACCTCCCATACACCAGCATTTACTCACAGGGTTTGGACTGATACTTTCAGTGTTCTTTTTTTTTCCTTAAAAAAAAAAATCCTAATTGAAAGTCCCACAGAGAAGCTGCCAAGTTAAATTTATGACAAAAGGTAGCTGCTTCTGCAGGTCAGATTTCAAATCCATGGCTTGAAATGTGACTGACAGAGTGACACACGATGACAAGAAAAGAGCTCCTTTGGAAGAACTTTTGAAAATCAGAGTTTTTATAATTGATCTGAAGATCGGGAAATGGGAAGACAAAGACGCTTTGCTGGTTTTCCATGCATTTAGAGGCTGTGTTCCAGAAAATTCGTTCATCAGGAAAATGTCTCTAAGGGCAGCATTTAAGGATTCGTTTAAGTCCCACAGAGATTTCAGCGACACTGAAGGCTGAGTACAGATGTAAATGCTGCTAAAAGGGTTGATTTTTCTGACAGGCTTTCAGAATCACTGTGAAGGGAATGTGCTTTTAAAAAGGGGCTCATACCCCTAAGCTGTGCCACTGTTGCCAGCAATAATAAAGTGCTGGTATGCAGGCATTTCTGAACCACAAAGTTCCAACATTTCTTTTTAGCTGAGATTTGCTCCTTTTTTTGGTCTGAAATCTTCTTTCCAAATACTCACTTTAACTGAAGTTAGTAGATTAGCATATTTTATCAACTGCTGGAGTTACACCTTTGACTGTAATTAAGTTTAGGTCAGGTCCTGAAAAAAAAGTACAGGCTGTTTCAATAAATTAGTTTTAAAACTCTTCATGTCTTAAAAGTACTATGTAACAGTGCTTTAAATATACCTTTTTATATAATTATTCTAAACAGAAAATCTGTTTTTTATTGTTTTCAAAAGAAATCACTAAGTCTGAAGAATTTCCTTAAAGAAATCAAAATTGCTCTTAAAACACTGTCTTTGTATTTCAGGATTGTTTTATTGCCTTTTTTTTTTTCTTCTGCATTTCTTAAACACTGACCGAAAACCTACTTTCAAAACTTTCATCTTCAAGAGTTTCCTTAACTTTAATCAACACATGTGTTTTCTCCAGAGCCTTTCAGAAAACTCATAACAATCAGAACTTAAATTCAAAATGAAGAAAACCCAAAACAGGTAGGTATAAAAGGGAAGGGCAGCTGGAGGAAGAAATCAGCCCTGACAAAATGCAGGTTCTTTCAGCTGTTCCTTTACCATGGCAAACAAGTTTTTTCTTTTCCCAGTGCCCAGGAAAGGTTTCAGGACTGCTGGATCCTCAGGCACAGCCTGGTGCTGCTGGAGAATTGTTTTTCCATCCCAGTCTGTTGTTGGAGGGTCATAGCAGGACCACAGCCTTGCTGAATGTGTTCAACCCATGTGGCTGTTCCAGATGCAGCAGAGGTGCACACTGCACTCTTTGGTGGAGCACCAGAGGGGAAATCCACAGGAATGGTGGCTACAGAAGGTTACATCATTGTACCTGGTACCAGGAGTGTGTCTGAGCCCATGGATCATTGACAGTGGTGCACCTTGGCCTTGGGGGCAAGAGGATGTGCTCACTTGGGAGCTCTCCCAATAGAAATAATTGCCTCTTTTCTCCAAGACAAAATGCCTTGTTGCATCGACTGGAATGGTGAAAAATTCCAGGTACCTGGACAAGTGTGAAAGAGAAACACAGATTAAAAAGTAGAGCTATTCTAATCCCCAACTATTACCTGTAAATATTTCTGTTATTATACATAGGATGTATCTCCAGGATATATTTACGGGCCTGTAAATGATGAACATAACTGAAATCAACAGAGTAATCAATTTATTTATCAGAACAAACAATAGCTGGAATGTTACTGTTTCCTTCTTACTGATCCCTTCTCACTGATGAGCTTTATGGGGCCCTGATTTACACCCCATTCAGTTAATGGTAGCAGTTCCTTTATGGTCTACACCCAGAGAAGCTCATGACTTCACACATGGCTGATGACAGAGGCACTGATAAAATGAAGTGTTCATGAAGCTCAGGTACTAATTATTGGAGACTGGGCTGCCTGAAAGGTGCGTTTTGTCTGCACAGTATTGCACACACACAAGTCTCATCTGTTAAGCTTCAAAACTTGAGCCAGGGGTTCCAATCACAAACTAAGTCTGCTTTTCCCAGACCAAAAAAAAAGGAAAAAAAAATACAGGTGGATGAAGGCCTGTTGTTCCTAAGCAGTAAGAAGCACCTCTGGATGCTGCAATGGGCTGCTTTGTTTATTTAAGAATTCCTCCTTCTTGCGTGACTTCTGCCAAGAAACTGCTGTTCAGGCAGTTCCATGGGTTGGAATCCTCAAGCTAATCCCAGCTCCATTTTGTCCTATTTTTGCCATAAAATAAACACCACTGGTACCTGAAACAGAGCCACTAACAGCTGTGCTAATTATTCTAAACCAGCATTATTAACTAAATAGCAAATTGACTATTTACACAACATATTAAAGAAATGCAGATTACACATATCTCACCTGTCTGGAAACCATTACAACCTATGGACTGTGTAGCTGATAAAAATGCAGTTAAGGCAGCCTGCTGGTTTAAGTGCCTGACAAATGTTCTCTCTCAAAATGGACAAGAGTTACATGAAGCCAAAGGGATTTGCAGTGTTCCTGACACAGGCTGCTATCAACTGTGTTCTTGCTATCCAACGCAAGAACACAGAAGGTGGAGACAGCACATAAACGTGGCCACAAGCCATGTCTTGTATCCATGGATATCAGCAGCCAGGAGGAATGGGTCACTGGGAGCCAGCACAGAGCAGCAGCACCTCTTGAAATCAAAAGAAAGGCAAAACAAATCAGCCTCAACAAACAAGAACAAGTTTGTCCTGTTTTTCCTTAAATCTAAGTGTTCTGGCAGTCATGAAAGTAAATCTGTGGTCTGCACAGACCATCCATGTCCAAGTTCTACCCCTCATTAACATGGACAAGATCTTAAATTTCCCATTTCTATTTTTATCTCATTTACAGGAGTGGAATATTTTAATCTTGGATGTATTGAATTGGATGTTGAATATCCTACAGTATTCTAAGAGAGGCTTTATCAGAACAAAAGTTTTAGAGTAAGTTTGGCTTATTCTTACACATTTACATAAGTGCTTTCCATGATGTGATGATAATAAGGAAAATCATGGATTAGAATGCATTTCATTTTACCATTGGTCATTTTATTGAGCCCCATTTAATGGATTTATTTCTCTTCATGGCATTATCTCAGTGCTTCACAATACAGAATGAAGTCTGGATTTAATTAATAATTTAATTAATATTCCCTTTGCCTTTTCACTGGATTGTTAACAAAAATATAAATACAAGATCTAGGAGTTCATCATGAGGTACCAGAATGAGGCCACTTCCTGAGTAAAGTGTTCCTTCTTGCGTTTTGTTTCATTCTTTTGCTCACTTAATTGGTTTCATTCCCTTTTGTGCATTGCAACCTACTGTAAAATTACTGTACACTTAGGATATTTTCTACAGAATAAATTAATATTGCCAAAATCCAAGTGGGAATAAATTAAGTAAGCCCTCAAACTGCTAATATCAGCTGTTTCCTAATTTTTGAGGCACTGACTGCTGATACGGGTTTCATTGAATCCATCTGGATAATATGTATATTTCTTGTACATAGATATGCTTTTCTGAATTATCTTAATATGTGTTATACCAACTATGACTATGTCTACAGGGAAAATGTATTACTAAACTTGTTATTTAATAATTAATCAGATATTAATCACAGTTTTTTGTGTTTCCAGCCAGCTCAGGCATTAATGTTTTTTCCAATATTTACCAAGAAGCGACATTTTTATACAGAAATATTTTTTCCAGTAGATACAAGTGTTGAAAATGTATACAGACAAAAGCCCTCTATTTTTCACCATTCTACTCAATAATTCTCTCTTCATTTTTGCATTGCATAAAATCTGTTGGTTTAATTTGGAGCACTTTCAAGGATATATAGATAAATACCTATATGGATTAGAACATATAACTCTCATCAAAATCTGGGGTTTAATTTCAGAGTACAATTCCCATTTGCCATTTTAAATGACAGCTCCTGTTTTTAGGCCTCCAATTAGCTTTAAATCCCTTTATCCCCACTACCTCAGAATCTCTCACATGGTTCTGGGGTTTTTTCTCCCTTCTTCTTCCCTTCATCATAAGTTTTAGAATTTCTTTGATTTTACCAGACCCAGCTAGTTCAGACAGCTGCAGTGGATGCTGACTTGATTATCCTGGTGCTGTGCCTGGCTGAAAATTGGCAGATTTAGTGAAGTGAAACAGGTGGAGATCAATAAAACACCTCTGTGTTGTTAGCCAAGCACCCATATGCTGTGCTTGTGTGCTGCACAAAAAGCAGCACTGTAAAAGATGGAAATAACCTTCCAATTGTCTCACACAGACATTAACCACTTTGTTTAGTGTCATTATTTGTGCTTGATACAAGACCAGCCAAGACCCAGTGCACAGCCAGGAAACAGAGAAAGATGGATGCACATTATAAATATTAACTAACACATTCTAGGCTATAAACTCACTTTGTATCCCTCTCTTCCTGAAGGATTTATTCTCCAACTTAACAACTGTATACCTCCTGTCCCATCATGGCTCTCCTTTCAGACAGCTGTTTTCTCACCTCATGGCATCTCTTTCCAGGCTTCTCCCTCAATCTCATCCAGAACAGTGCTATGTGCCCATAATGGCAACAGTGCTTCAGAATATTTTTGGAAGTCCACTGAAACAGCTAATTCATCTCATAATGTTTTCCCTGAACATTTCAGCAGCATACAGAATTACGTGGTGAACTAGGGATCACAGTGAAAACAGATGTCATGTCTGTAGCTGACCTTTTTGGTAAAGAAATTACAAGGAAGCAGCCATCCTTGCAAGGCTGGTGGCATTACCCTGCTGTATCCCATGTGCCCCTGGGTACTCAGCCTTCTGCACAGTAGGAATGAAAAAGAACAAGGATACATAGTTTGGTTTGGTTTTTTTTACAATAGAAATTTTCAATACATAGGATTTTCAACCTGAGATTTCATTTTGCTTTGTCCCTTTCTGTTTACTTCTTTCTTTCTGCATTTGGAATTCTCACATTTTAGCTTGTATCTGAATTCTCCAAAGGCTTTCCAGAGGATACCAAGAAAGTTAAACCTAAATTCTCTTTCTCTAAATGACGGAAGGGTCTTAATGATTTCTGTTCCCAAACCTTATTAGCACCAGTGGAGAACAATTTTGTTCGTAAACAACAGAATCTTTTCTTTCTAAATACGTGGGATCAACCACAACTGTGTTACCTTGTCTACATGTTGCCTTCATTGCTGTGCAGTACAACATCAAGTAAATTTTCCTCAATCTTGTAATTAGAGCATTTAATAGAATTTAATAGAATTCTGCACAGGAAAGTTATAAAGGAACACATTCATTCACAAATTTCATAGGTTTTCCTTCTGTCTCCCTGGATCCCCTGGTACACAAGAAGTATGAACACTATATAATACACGTATGTATTATACAGTGTATGAACACTACATACAGGTATGTACAATTATGAACCCCAGAAACTGAGAAACAGCCTTCCCTTTACACTTAACAAATGCCACCTCATGCTTTTTAGGTTCCTAAATGAAAAACTTGGTTTGGAGTTTCTCAGCAAGATGGAATACACGTTTCTGCCATGTCCAGACTTCAGGCAGACAGGAGATTTTCTCATTTGGAATTTTCTCATCACATTTGGAAGCATATGCTCTGCTGAAAATGAATGATCAGATCCCAAGCCAGTTCTAGTCCGAAGGTCACTGCCCACATTCATCACCTCTCAAAGGCCTTCCCAGAATCCGTAAAAGAAAAGCTTTTCTAGATATTTTCTGAGAAGAACAGAGTAAACTAAAACTTGGTACAAGTCAGCAGCTTCCCAGATGGCATATCACAATATTTAAATCATTGCAGCAAGCCTCTCCCCTCAGAAGGGAAAGCAGTTGAATGGAATAGGGTGTAGAATCTAAGCATACAATGAAAATGCTTTTTTTTTTGGTGAGATTTGACTACGAAACAAACATTTAACTTGACTCATAACTGGGGACCTTGCTGAAGTGTGCTATTTATCATCTTCTCCTGGTAAGATTGCTGTCCTGAAGTACTACTGCCTCAGCACCACAGATCCCTTGGACAAAACACTGGAAGTGCAAAAGAACTGCTCCAAATGGATCATTCAAATAAATGCCCAGCTTGAGAGCTACATTTGAAAGGTCACTTCTATCCTGTAAATATATGCATTTTCAAATATAACAGAGATGTCTTTTCAAACAAGAGATGTGTGCATAAAGCAGTAATTGCAGAGCACAGCACTGCAACATGCTCTGTGAAGCCACAGCTAAAAAGTTATTGAGAGACTGAAAGTTTCTCTTCTCTACCCCCCAAGCCCAGAGGAATAAATGCATTCAGTCTGCTTTATTAACAGAGGTTATTAAACCAATCAATCCAGGAACTAGGACTTCTATGAATCAAAACAAGCACTGCTCCTGCATGTTGCAACAGCCTGAATGTGCTTTAAATCAACTTTTAAATCACAAAGTACCCTGTCTTGAATCTGTATGAAACTCCAGAACACAGCTGTATGAAGGACTCAAGTTAGTTTTTAAGTAAAACTTGCACAAAAGGGAAAATAAATGGTAACCAACTGTGTTTTGACACAGGGCACTTTCTCTCCATCAAGTTTGCTCAGTGGAGCACAAAAGGATGCATCACAAACTCCCAGCACACTGACTGATTGGGAACTGCATTTGCAAAGACTGGCCACTATCTCCACTAAACTTTTCTTACTACTACCTCGACTTCTTGAATTTCCTTAGGGTTTATTTTAGAAGAATGACAATCCTCAGAGAGAGCAGACTACAGAGGTTTGTGAAAGGAGTAGGACTCCAATAAATCCCAAGGAAAAACTTTCTGTGGAAGAGCACTAAGCAATAAGATATGGAAGACCAGCAGCTTCTCAGACGCTGCACAGAGCTGGAATGATTTAGACCAGACAAAACTCTCACAAAAATGGATTAGATGAGAAGTAAGAAGGTCAGAGATGACACAGATGCAAGAACATGGTTATCAAGCCTCTTTCACTCTGGATCACTGGCAAAGAACACCTTGTTTGTGTATTCTGGGTTGGACTTCCCTGAGCCACTCCCCATTCATTCATTGAGAAATCTCTCGAGTGTTCCCAAGAGCAGGAGATGTGCCTCTCCCTGTGCCAGAGACACCCTGTGACCCAGACAAGCTGTGCTGAGGGGCTCCTCACACGGGTTTGCCCTCCCTGGGAGGCTGGGCCTCTGTGCTGGAGCTCACTGAGCTGTGTTTCTGAGCTCCTCAGCAGGAGCACTGAACAGAGCTTTACCAGGGCTCCCCAGTGTAAAAGTTACCAAATAAATCACCTTTCCCAGGTGATGCGTGGCTGAGATGTATCACCCCTCACACTCCCAGCACTTTTCCAAGGCAGTGCAGTTCTGCACCGTCCCACTGCCAGAGCTCATCTGAGCTTCGTGCTGCTGCAGCAAAGCAGCCTTGAGCCCACTGATCACAAACCTATTTACCTTAGGAAGGTGCTTCACTATACAAAGTCTTTTTTTAAAAAGAAATCCTATTTCAGCATGGGAAAAAAATCTGTTTAATAAGTTTTAACCTAAACAAAATGGCCAATTTGAGAAAAATTAACTAATATGTCTAATAAAATCATGACATATAATTTTAACCTACAGTGAGATAAGTAAAATGTGGCATAGGAGCCTGCATTTTTTATTAGAGTTCATTCATCTTGTTAATGACTTACTGAATATCACTGTAAAAGTTGATCCCAGTGGCTACATCGTCTGCTTTAGCAACCTCTTCCAACAGCTACGTTGAACTGACAGTTTCTCCAGTCCATTCTCTGCAGCTCTGCAGGGAACACTGCAGCAGATGTGCTTTATGGCTGGCCATGGCTTAAAAGGTCTCACAAGGTTATGAACTGAGCAGGAACATCTATTTTTCCCTCTTTACGTGGATAAGAGGAGTGTATGCACACCCAGAGAAAGTTACCTATGAATGCAAACCATCAGCTTGGTTTTCTCTAGTTTGCTGTCCTGAGCTAGGCTGAAATTCTATTTTTAATGTAAAATATTTCAATACATCTTAAATATAACAAGAGAATTTCTGTCCCAAGCTTAAAAAGTGTGAGCACACACCCTGAGGAAGGCATTGCAGCAAGACAGACCCAATGAATCTGATTTTAAATTAAGAAGAAAAAGCTGGCCTAGGACTACTTCTTGGGAATGCTTTTGCTGCCCAACTTGTCATACACGTACTTGTTTCTTTGCAAGAAATTTACTGAACAGCAAAAGTGAACACACTCCCTCATTTATAATTCCTTGTTTAATTGAAGTTTTGACATATTTAGGAATAACCTGGATACAGCTAAACACAAGCAAAACTTCATAGTGCACATTAAAATTAATTACTTCAGGTCTTCCTTCTACATGAAGCAGCAGCACTTGACAGTATCATTAAATATTATCAATACTACCTATTATCAACTCACAATTTTAGGAAAAACAAAAAAGGAGAACAACTTTTTCCCTAAAAATGGACAGACTTGTAATAAAGACAAAACCAAACTACTTCAGGTAATTTATCTCTACAGGAAATAACACTATTAATTGTATCTTAATTCATTCAACTCCAGTAATGACCAAATTAGCAGCACTGTTGCTTTATATTAAAAAAAAATCTGTTTACTAAAACTGGAATCTATATTCTAAGAAATGGGATTCAGCAAGGCATTGGTCTTTTAAGCTTTGTCATACCAACTATGACATAGCTTTTTACACCAAGTCTTTGGATTTTTCTGAGTTCTCCAAGCTGGTTCCCATTCCCTCAGTAGGTCAAAGTCTTCTCTGAATTCTTGGACTTTCCCCAGACACATTTTGTGGAAAAATGAAGTAAGAAATCACCTCCATCTAATTTCTTTCACAAACCCTTTTATCATTCATGCTCTCATTCATCATTTTCCATGGGCACCCAAGACTGAAACAACAATAGATGGCAATTAATATTTTAAATACCTGGTCACATTTAATAGGAAATTAACTTCCATTTTATCTCAGAGTTTTCTACCTTCCTGCTGCAGTTTGTGTATTTCCCAGTTTCCCCCTTGCTCTTTTCACTTATGGAAGTCAAGAATCCTGATAAAATGCTGAAGTCAGTGATATGCCTGCTATAGCAGTTCCTTGGAAAGCATGCCATGCCAACTGATTTGTACATGATCTAACCAGCAGAAATAAATATACTAATTTATTTTAGATATGTAGGAATAAATCAAATGTCTGCCAGAGGAACCTAAGCAGATATGATGGAAACAAACAAAAGCTGCGCACCTGTTGCAATTGTTTGAGAGGGAGGATTCACATTTCACTAAAATACCACATTTTATGTTCTTGAGATTAATCCTGTTACTCTTTGGCTGGAATCCTGCTGCTGCTCCCATTTAGTGGACAGTACATTTAATCATATTTTTATACAGCTCATAAAGCAGATGAAGTCTCTTCTGTGCATGTCACCAAGTCTTGTGTTGCCACAGCTCCCTGTACTGGAGATGGAAGGTGCTGTTTTGGAGTAAAAGCATTTTCCACGTGGCCAAAAGGTTCAGTGTCGCATGTGACAAACCCTGCTCTCCTCTGGGGCTCCTAGCAGGAGTCATCCCAGTGCTGTAAGAGGTTTGCTGTACATTAGGGCACTGTGTAACCCCTCACACAAGTTACTGGTTCATCTTTGGCATGTCAGGTGGCATGATCAGTCTCCTCAGAGGAGATGGGAACGTTGCAGTGCTGCAGCCTTCACTTCTCACTTGCACAATCCAGGCTGGCACTAGGGCTTAGCAGCACTGTCACTCAGGGGACCGTGCTTTGTTTTCCAGAACTTTTTCTCCGGAACATGGAAAGCACAATGGATATTCACAAAATGAAGAAGCTCTGAAAACTTTAGAAATGTACTTACATATAGTTTCTTTTCTCTACAGTTAGCTTTTCTTCTAGTTGAATATCTTTTTACTGGAAGTACATGACCTCTTGTTGACTCTCTCCTTGCCCTTCCATGTTAAATTCTGCATTATCCTCCAAATTTGTTCATTCTTCCACCTGTTTTTCTGCCATGTCCAGCCAGATCTCATCACCTCACCTGACAGTCCTCAAGTAATTGCAAGCTTCCCTTTAGTACCATGATTAACTAATGCCACTAAGCATTCTTCATTTTCAGAAAGAGCAAAAAGCTCCTAAAAATATTTTGCTACTGTTGAAAAGCAAGCTTCCTGGCATTTTACGTTTCTTACAGATGAAGGAAAACCACTGCAGCTCCCTTGAATTAATGGGATCTACTCACCTCTGACTTGCTGACAGCACAGGCACTTATTTCTGTATTCATTGTCCACTGCAGCATTTTCTGTGCAGTTCCCCCAGGGACAGTGGAGATGAGGAGGGTGCTGACAGCCCTAACTCCATTCTAGCCAGACAGTGCAGGAACTGGCCTGCACTGACACTGGTGCTGCAGATCACCTCCCACTTAGTGCAGGCAGCCGTGACACATCTGACTGCTGGGACAGCCTCCACCTCAAAGGAGTAATTCAGCTCTGCAGCACTGCCAGAGGGTGTAAAAAATGCTCATCTGTGTTGCATCCTGGTTTTGGGTTCAAATTATGGGTTTTTTCTTTGTTAGTTTTCCAGTGCTGTGTACCCTTGTGCATCTCCCGGGTTTTCCCCTACTCCTGCGGTTTCTGTGCCTGTCTCCCCGTTCTCGCAGTCCCAATCACCCCAAAGCCCCGTGTCCGCCCCTGCCATGTTCCCATTGGTCGTTGCACTACACGTCATCACCACAATGTCTGTATCCATTGGGCAGGAAGACTCCTGGTCCGCTCTGTCCCACCCCTACATCATCCCACTCCACAGCATGCATGGGGCCATTTGCGTCCGTGCGAAGCTGGGAGCGGCTGCAGCTTTTCCACCGCAGCTCTCGCAACCAATAAAGCAGCCAGCCACCATGCGGACGGATCTGGACGAATTCCCTGCCTCTTTGTTTCTTCCCTCGCGCCAACGGCAAAGCGCGGCCAGCAGCCCACCCCGGAGCGCGGCAGCAACAGCGCCCGGGAATTGCGGCAAGCCCCGGCCCCAACAAAAAGCTGAGACACCCAAGCCGAGCGCTCAAGAGCTGACTGGGGCCAAGAAAAGTAACGTGAAGCCGCAAGTGGCGCCCAACGTGGGGCCACGGCCAATGCAAAGCTGCGGAGCAGGCAGAGGGTCACCGCAGAGCGCCACTGCAGAGCGCCCAGGAGCTGCGCAGAGAGAGCGCTGCCACCGCGAAGCCGCGCCGCCGCTGAGACTAGCGAGCATGATACATGCAGAAAACCGCAGTCGCCACCGCAGGGTCTTGGTCTACAATGCAAAAGTGTTCCGTGCCAGTCTGAAAACAGGATCAAGAGTCCCCCCGAAGTAAGTCAGTGACATCTCCGCCACCCACAGGAAAACATGCTGTGTTTTCCTGCATGGGACTGGAAGCACAACCATTCATGGCTATGGAAAGCGAAGAACGGACGCTTCCCAGGAAAGAAGACCCTGGTAGCAGCTTTTATTTGCGAAGATTCCGGTTTGGTGAGGGATTAGCCACGGGGTGTACCCAGCTAACACTTCACGTGGGTGGGCTCTGCCGCATTTCCGAGGGTACAGATCACGCGTGCGGGGCGTGTGCAGCGGGCTGCCGGGGTCTTTTGTGTTTTTTGCCTTTTTTTTCGCTTTTTCTGCACCAGGGGTGAGGTTGCAGGTAGAAATAGCATGGGGACCACGCTACCTACCCAACAAAGGGAATTCTATACCCAAATTAAGGGGATTTTATCAGTAAAACGTTCCTACCCCAAAAATTCAGTCAAGCAGTTTGTACAATGGCTCTGCTTTTCCTTTCCACGTGTAACTGCGGAGGATGCTCACAGAACAGAATTCTGGGAGCAAGTAGGAACCAGGTTAGCAAAGGACTTCGACAGGGATCCCTCTGTGAAAGACTGCTTCCCCAAGCTCCATCTGTTGATATCGGAGGTTGTAAAAACAGAGTCCGCACAGGACGCGAGCTGGGAAGGGAAAGAGCCATCAGGCAAAGCTGTTGTTTCCCCTAAACCTGTTTCCCCAACCTCTCCTACTCCTCTTTCCCCTAACCCGGGTAGGCAGAGGGGAGTACTCCGCCACTCTGAGGCGCAGGGTAGCTCCACAGATGTGGACTGTGCTCCTGGCTCCCCTGAGCCACCCCGGCACTCCTGCCTTAGCAAAATTAACTGCTTTGCTGAGGAACCGACCCCAAACCCCTTCTCCAATCCCTTTTTCCCAGTCAGAAATCCCAGTTCTTGCGCTACCCCGCGCAGTTCTGCTCCCCTGAACCCTTTCCTTTGTTCCCCTGAGGAGGCCACGGCCACATGGTCGGGGTCTTTGTCTTCCTAAGATGGAGGACAGCCACATGGAGGGGTTTCCTCTTCCCATAATCTCTTTCTTTCCTTTGTTCTCTGTATTCCCACCTTTGACCCCACCCCCTCCTGCTTCCCTGTGGGCATGGGCACCGCCCACTCCAGGCATCAGGTTGCCACCCCTCCCCCTGTTCCCCCTCGGGTGGGCATTCCCTTCTTCCATATCCTACCTGCCGCAACATCAGCCCCACCCTCCCCCAACAGGGAGGGCTCTGTCACCTCCGCCCCGCTGTCCCAAGGTGAAGATTCTCCCCACCCTGTCCGCCCTGTCCCTCGCACTCCGCCCCCACGTCCTCCCGCTCCTTGGATACCCAGGGGGGAAGGGGAGGGGAGGGGATGGGGCCCAATCTACGAAGTCAAGCAGTCGCTCCGCAATTCAGCCTCCTACACCAGGGGAAGGGAAAACCCTACATGGACACCCCTTCCCTATGAATCCATTAAAGTGGTCTGCAAAACATCTCGCGATTTTGGACAAAAAAGCCCCTTTTTTAAAGGCATTTTAAAAGCGACTTTAATGTCTAGAACCGTAGTGCCAGCAGACCTTAAGCATCTGTTTAGCTGCCTGCTTCTCCCATCAGAATACAGCCTGTGGGAGAGGAAGTGAAAGAAACTGGCAGCAGACCTACTTCCCGAAATCCGAGAAGGGCCATACAGCCTGGATTTTATGGAAGAACCAATCACTTTAGACCATCTCGTGGGTGAAGGAGAATGGAGTGAAGGGCAACTTCAAGCTCGGGGAATTCCAACGGCCGTGCTGGACATGTCCAGGGGTGCAGCAGAGCGTGCGCGTGCTGATAAAAATGAGGCAAGTGGCAATGCCGCGAGAGGAGCCGCGATACACCATTCAGTCCCATCTGTGAGTGGCTGCCTCTCCACTACTGACATCAGGGAGCCTTATCGGCTCCGACTCACCAATTCTGTCAACTTTCATTCCCAGGACTGGCATTTCTTCGTAGCAGATGCAGAGCCTCTATTGCACATGTGCCGCTTTGAAACCAGGAGGAAGGAGGACCTTCTGAACTGCAGGTATCTCGTGGTCGGAGACACAAAAAGCAACCCACTGGAGATGGAAGTCCTTCCGGTAATTTCCACCCTTAATCCAAGGCTCTTCTATCTCGCAGCATGCTGTGTCCACGCCCCCCTCTTCCTGCCTAAGGGCCAAGTTATTGCACAGGCAATTCCTATTCCTCGTGCTCTGTGTAATGACCTGGAACTCTCAGTCTTTTATGCTGGGAAGTTGGGAGAGGAAAAACCCCTTGTATGGTGTATACTCAAGTGCGAGGGGCGTTCGGCATACCTTCAGGGTATGCTGGACACAGGGGCAGACGTGACGGTCATCCCACCACATAAGTGGCCGTCACACTGGGAGCTGTAAAGCATGGCCACGCCAGTCTTAGGACTAGGCAGGCCCCAGCCAGCAAAGCAAAATATTATCCAAATTAAGGGTCCAAACGGGCTGCTAGCCTCAGTACGTCCGTTCGTGATCTATTGTAAATTTACACTATGGGGGAGAGACGCCATGTCCCAGTGGGGAGCCAAATTGGAATTTCTGGCCCCCCAGCATTTTTAGGTGCGGCCACTGAGGAGTGCCCCACACAGAAATTAACATGGCTCACAGATAAGCCTGTCTGGGTGGAGCAGTGGCCACTAAGTAAACAAAAACTACAGGCGCTCACAAAACTAGTGGAGGAGGAATTGGCCAAAGGACATATAGTCAAAACTAACAGCCCCTGGAACTCTCCAGTAACAGCCCCTATTACTCTCCAGTAATTAAAAAAAATGGGGAAGGACAGGTGGCGACTCCTCCATCACCTAAGGAAAATTAATGAAGCCATAGAAGATATGTGCTCTCTCCAACCGGGTATGCCATCTCCATCTATGCTACCCCAAAATTATAATTTGGCTGTAATTGACATTAAGGATTGCTTCTTTCAAATCCCGCTCCATCCGGATGATGCTCCCCGTTTTGCCTTCTCTGTACCCGCCATCAACAGGGAAGCCCCTATGAAGCGCTACCACTGGACAGTACTACCTCAGGGGCTAAAATGTTCCCCCACTATATGCCAGTGGTATGTCGCCAGGGTTCTGTCCCCAATGCGTGCCAAGTGGACATCCTGTATTTTCTATCATTACATGGATGACGTGCTGATTTGTGCCCCTCACAGCGAGGTCCTACAAGCAGCTCTGGAGGACACTGTTAGGGCCTTGTCGGTGGCCAGATTCGAACTACAAAAATAGAAGGTACAGTTACTGCCACCCTGGAAGTACCTGGGCCTAGAAATTAATAACCGAATGATTAGGCCTCAACAAATTCAGATAAGTAACAACCCCAAGACGCTGAATGATATCCAGCGCTTGTGCGGATCGCTAAATTGGATCAGGCCATGGCTGGGACTCACCACGAGAGAACTATCCCCTCTTTTTGACTTGTTAGCAGAAAGGGAGGGGGATGAGGGTTTAAGTTCCCCAAGAGTCCTGACCCGGGAGGCCAGAGCCGCACTCAAGAAGGTCCAAATCACCATCGCGAGCAGGCAAGCCCATCTCTGTCAACCAGGGCTGCCTTTCCGCTTCATCATCTTAGGTGAGTTACCCCATTTATACGGTATAATATTCCAGTGGGACAAGGGCCAACAGGACCCCCTCTTGATAATAGAGTGGGTGTTCCTTGGCCACAGACAGTCCAAAAGTATCACCAGGCCACAAGAGCTGATGGCGCAGCTCATAATATGGGCCAGGGCTCGTCTGCAAGTACTAGCGGGTTGTGACTTCACATGTATCCACCTCCCCATCAAAACATCCACGGGGAAAATGACCAAGGAGACCTTTGAACACCTTCTCAGACAAAATGAAAATTTGCAGTTTGCTCTAGACAGCTTCTCAGGCCTAATTCAAATTGGGCATCCTGGCCATCATCTGTTCAATACAGAATCCAAATTGTTGCCAAAAGAATTGCAAAGTAAAAAGCCACTCAAAGCACTTACAGTATTCACAGATGGGTCAGGGAAGTCCCACAAGTCAGTAGTGACTTGGAAAGACTCAGAGACTCAGTTGTGGGAATCAGATGTTAAGGTGGTGGAAGGTTCCCCACAAGTGGCTGAGTTGGATGCTGTCATGAGGGCTTTTAAAAAATTTGATCAACCTTTTAATCTAGTCACAGATTCGGCATATGTGGCAGGAGCAGTGTCTAGAGCTGAACATGCAATTGTAAAAGAGGTCCCAAATCAAGTCATCTTCAGGTTGCTCACAGAATTAGTACACCTGGTTTCTAACCGTGAGCATCCCTTTTATGTGGTACATGTGAGATCACACACGGATGGATCTCCCAGGCTTTATTGCCGAAGGGAACTGCAGAGCAGACGCCTTGGCAGCCCCAGTACAGCTGGGAGGCCAGCCAAACATAGTCGAGCAGGCCAGGCTCAGCCATCAGCAGTTCCATCAAAATGCCCCAGGTCTGGTACGCCAGTTCCATCTGCGGCGTGACCAAGCCAGGGAAATTGTGGCCTCATGCCCCAACTGTCAGGAGGCAGCTTTACTAACACTGGGAGCAGGTGTGAATCCCAGAGGTCTCCGCAGTTGTGAGGTATGGCAGATGGACATCACCTAAGTCCCCAAATTTGGGAAACTCAAGAATGTCCATGTAACCATGGACACCTTCTCGGGAGCAGTTTTTGCCTCAGCCCACATAGGGGAAAGGGCCACAGATCTGAGAAAACACCTCATACACGCCTTTGCTACTTTGGGGGTCCCAGCCACAATAAAAACTGATAATGGTCCAGCATATACTTCCAGGGTGCTCAGTAACTTCCTGCAGGAATGGGGGGTCCAACATAAAACCAGGATTCCTCACTCCCCCACCGGCCAGGCCATAATAGAGAGGACTCACCAGACGCTGAAACAGGTCCTCCGGAAGCAGCGGGGAGATGTGCGAGTGCTGTCACCGCACGAGAGGCTCTGCAAGGCCTTGTTTACCATCAATTTCCTAAACTGCTCTTTTGACAGTCAAGAACCACCAGCCCTGAGACATTTCAAACATCAGGAGCTCCAGCCAGAGGAGAGGCCTCCAGTATTAGTGAGGGATCCAGACTCTAAAGAAATCCAGGGTCCATTCCCACTTTTGACTTGGGGACGGGGATATGCCTGCGTATCCATGCCCTCAGGAGTCAAATGGATCCCCAGGAGGCATGTCAAGCCTTATATTCCAGGACAGTCAGTGAGTCGGAGTGATACAGTGCCAGTGGATGCAACCGATGATCCCACCAACCAAGGGGTTGCATCCAATCGCAGGCACCGCAGAAAAGGGAGAGACTCAGCATCTCCCTAAAAAGCACTTTTCCCACATCTGCCTCAGCCCGTATATGTCTCCAGCCCATGTTTATAATAAAGTTGTTGTCCCAGTTCCCCTATCCCCAAACACCCAGGAAAAAAGCAGCTCCAGTACCATCCCCAGGCCCTCTCCATCTACAAAGCAGTGACAGCAGCAGAAGAAGCTAGAAGATACCACTGTGCAAGAATCCAAACAGAAAAAACTGTCTTTTTTATATTTTTTAAAGCGGGGAATTGTTGTATCCTGGGTTTGGGTTCAAATTATGGGTTTTTTCTTTGTTAGTTTTCCAGTTCTCTGTACTCTTGTGCATCTCCCGGGTTTTCCCCTACTCCAGCAGTTTCGTGCCCGTCTCCCCGTTCTCGCGGTCCCACTCACCCCAAAGCCCCGTGTCCGCCCCTGCCGTGTTCCCATTGGCCACTGTAGTACACGTCATCACCATGATGTCTGCACCCATTGGGCGGGAGGACTCCCAGTCTGCCCCATCCCACCCCTATATCATCCCACTCTGCGGCATGCACGGGGCCATTTGCGTCCGTGTGAAGCTGGGAGCGGCTGCAGCTTTTCCACCGCAGCTCTCGCAGCCAATAACGCAGCCAGCCGCCATGCTGACAGATTTGGACGAATTCCCTGCCTCTTTGTTTCTTCCCTCACGCTGATGGCAAAGCGCGGCCAGCAGCCCACCCCGGAGCGTGGCAGCAACAGCACCCAGGAATTGCAGCGAGCCCCGGCCCTGATGAAAAGCTGAGATGCCCAAGCCGGGCACTCGAGAGCTGACCGGGGCCAAGAAAATAACGTGAAGCTGCACATCTGCACCAGGTGACTCCCCTGGATCTCTGCAGAAACCACTGCCAAAGCCGGTGAGATATGGAACTGTCACAGCTCTGCTGGTATCCCTGAGTCACCACAGAGAGGGAAACACTTCCACAGATTTAACAACAGAACAGGGGTGAAAGGGGGCAGGGAGAAGACACAAATGGAAGATCTAAAAGCCCACCTAGAAAAACACCCATAGATTTCATACAATGGCAGCTGCAGGAAATTCATTTGTAACCAAAGGGAAAAGCAGCATAAACCCTTCACACACATACACCAAGGCATTCAAAGCCACTGAATCACCACAAGGTAAGGAGCCCTTGCTCAGAGCTCTGGTCGTGAGCCGAGGGCGTTTGTATCATTACAGAACAGAAGTTGTTCATTGTGGCTGCTCATAGTGATAACTGAGCTCACTGCTGTCCAAATGTCAGGGACAGAATTTGATTTTCCATGTCTGCCTGAGCTTTTTTCTACTTCACTTATGCTACTTCAGGCTGTGGGCACATCATTGTCAAAACAGAGATAACAGAGTTGGAAAATAAATTGATTAGGGCAGACCTGCAAGAGACTGGCACAGAAGAACCAACTGGGAGAGGACTGGGATATTTCAAGAGGTGAACTACAAGAACGAATGCAAATTTCAATGAATGTTTGCTTCCCACTGTGTTTTCTGTCTTCAGGCAATTACTATCAACTCTCAGCAACACTTCCAAAAGAAGCAGACATTTAGGGAAGGAAAACACCATTCTGATCCATAAATGTTTTAATCAAGATTCATCTACCAGACCTTATTTCCACTGGATGATTCCATCAGTGGTTTGATACATGAAGCAATTTACATTAATAACCACAATATTACACCAATTGTTTCTTTCCCAATAAAAGCAGCAAAAGATCAAAACCTTGCCAGAAACTGATACTAAAGGGTTTCTAAAGGCTCACATTTAAATAACTGTAAAATAGTTTAACTGCACCTATTTGGTAATGCAAATGTAGTGGTTTCAGAGGAATTCTCAGATTGTGTAAATTAAGCCAGGATTTAGGAAATCTAATCATAAAGCATTCTTGCCCCCCTACAACTTCATGGACTATATTCCTGGGCTGTGTTAAAATCTAATTCCTGTGTGCAAGTAAAAGAAGTACAAGTACTCTGTGAAAACAGTGGATCCAGGAGTGAAAACTGCAAGGTAAAGAGAACAACTAAAGCACAAGATAGAACAAAAAAGAAGTAAAAACAGAATGAAGTAATTAACATTCTAAGGATTAATTTAGCTACAGAACATCCGTTTTCACATGTCCCTCTGATGAGATCCAACATGAGGGCTTGTGTTGGTTGGCTTTGAAGCTGTATTTTATTATCCAAGAGGAGGTTCTGTGTACAGACTTTGACAGGGATTATGGATATCTTAGTAACAGAGGGATGCCTGGGCCCCTTCTAACTACTCTTCGTTCCTTTATTTCCACTTGACTTGTATTCATACAGCATTCTCTATTCCTGCTTGGAAAATTCTTCACTGAGCACATTTACATCTTATATTCTATTTTAACAACTCTGAATGTTCCATCCCTCATCTGCTTTCCCACAATACAGGGCATTTTAATTCTTCTTTCCTGTATATTCTGCTACACAGCCAGCCATTTACCTAAAAATCAGACAAAGCCCTTACCCATTTTTTTAATTTTCCTGCACTTGCTATTCCCCTAATTTAATAGCTTGTTTTCTAATTAATAGTGTTTCTCAAATCATATTCATATAGGTCCAAATAAGATCCCAGGGTGGTAGCAATAAAGAAACTATCTGAGCAACATAAGAAATATTTTATTAATCTGGAAAGTTTCTAAGTCCCCTGCTTGCCCTCCTGATTACAAAAACTATTTTAAAATATAAATTATTTTATTATTTTAAAATATAAATTATTTTAAAATCCAGACAAATGTTCCTGCGGGATCTCTCTGTGGACAAGGCTGAGGGATTTCTATCAAAGAATACCCATGCAGAAATGTAAGTCTTTTAACACAGCAAATCCGATAAACCCACACTGCCTGTGGTAATTAAACAATTCAGACTCGGAGATCAGCAGAAATAATTCATGCACACACAGAGCTGTCCCTGTAAATTAAGACTCAGGCAGTTTGGTGGCTCTCAGCAATGGTGGCACTGATGCTTTTTAACTGCACCCATTCCATGTGCACATATTTCTCAGGCTTTTACCACTGCCCACCCAGACCTCTTTATGAATAAAGAGTTCTTTTCATGAATGAACTGAACTAATCCCACCACAATTAGCAAGTGGCTCGTTTTCCTATCTGCAGGTAACACAAGTTTGCAGGTCATTAACTCTTCTCCCTCTAGATAAAGTCCTTAACACATGCAATAATGATGTTTGCCATTGCCCTGTGTTACTTCACCGAGCATCACAACTACAAGATAAAGCACTGAACTGACAGCAAAGTCATTTCAACTCACCCACCCCCAGCTAAACATTAGTCAGTCTCTAACTTGGTCATTACATCAAAATCATTTCCCAGGAAAAAAACACTCAACTTGTTGACTGCTGAACAAATTGAAGCAGGAAAGAGCTTTTTGTATTTTTAAAGGAATAATTGATTCTGTGGCTCTGTGACTGCTGGTCAATACAACAGTAATTGCAATCATCATGACTAATGCACAGACCATTTTACAGGCCTTTCATATTAGCATGAGTATTCCTCAGCTCCTCTCTGGTGTGCTGGGCCAGGATATTGCCCCCATTCTTAGGAGAATCAGTTGTTAAGCTACATGTGCAGATCTTATTAGGCACAGCAAAAATCACACGTAGGCTTTAGCTTATTAAAAGCTTAAATTAACTTGCTATTAAGGTTCTGTTCTGAGGGTGTCTGTCTAATTACATGGGCCCCCATACTGAAACAAAATCCCTTCTGTTCCATCTTGTGTGTATTATCAGCCTTGATTGCCATTTGTATATCAAAAAAGAAGGATTTTCAAAATACTGACCACCTTCTTCTTACTCCCCTTTTGAAAGTGCTAGTTTGGAGCTCTGGCATCTCACTGTTCACTTTTGGAGAACCTGAAAATAGAGGCCAGTGTACTCTGTCCTTGTCTGACACAGACATTCTCCCACCCCCTGCATAAATCCTGTGCTCCTCCTGCACCTTCTGAAAGGCTTTTACATATTTATTAGCAGACAAGCAATCTGTTCCTCAAAGACTTTAATGCATTCCCTTGCCCTCGACTTGTACCTGCAAAGCAATTGTGATTCCAGCTGTGTCACCTAAATATGCCATTAATTACTTCAGGAAGGCATCACACCATACTCAGAACACATTGTAAACATTTCATGTCATTAGGTAATGCACCGAGGCTGTTTTTAATGCCACAACAGCTCTATTTATATACGGTGTTGCATAATTAGCTACTAATGAGGCTCTAACTTTCACTGCTGTAAGGCCTAGATAGCTGTTCCTCTTTCAATGAATTAATTTTTGCTGTCTCATTAACACACTAAAAAACCTGCAAATTGTATTTTAATTAAAAGCTAAACTACCTCTGTCTGGAGACTCTAATAAGATGCAAGAATGTTGCCAGTCAAGAGGAGAAATACCTTGCCAGAAGAGCAACACAAAAAGATAACACAGCTCACTCTCTTATTTTCAAGGGCAGGCTTTTCTCTACTTTCTCCCTTTTCCCCCCTTACTTTTCTCCTTTTGTACCTTCAGCAAGGCTGCCTACCCTCAGATGACAAATTGCAAGCTAGACCCTAAGAAACAGCGACACTGTCTTAAAATCATGAGGTCTGTGTATTTTGAGCCTTCCTGATGCTTGCTATTCCAATCAGTCTTCTGTATCACATTTCCTGGCTTTTTCCAGTAGCTGCAAGGGCTGAAAACACACCAGCAGAAACTCATCTACCTCCATGACTTCACAACCATTGCAATAAAATCACGAGCACTGACCACAGTGCTTCATTTCCTGACTTTTGAGGGCACTCCATGCAGTTAATCAAGGAACACTGTCAAATACATCAAGTCACCAGGTGGAAACAGGGTTTGAAATACCCTGGAAAAGGAAGAGCATCCCACTGATCTTACCAACACACACACAAAGGCAATTGATTGTACAGTGTTCCATGGGTAGAAACAGAGCCTCAGGTTTTTAAAAAAAAAACCTCTTAATGCAACATAAAAGTGAAATGGAAAATAGCATCCAGAACTGATGTTCCACACTGTATTAAAGCACTGTGAAAACATCCATCTGCAAGGAAATATCCCAGGAGCAGGACAGAATAAATAACAATTAACACAAGAGAGAAGGAAGCAGCACTTGGAAACAATACAGACAGTTCTAGGAATAGTCAGGAAGAAATTCCCCATAGATCCTACAATTAGTGCCAAAGAAGGGACTGCACTGTTCCTACTGGAAATTGCTGACAGGAGCTGTATCAGAGAAACACAGTGGAGGAAAGATCATCTTGTAAAGGTTTCTGGATTAACTGCCTGCTTCCCCTGCAAACACAGGATCCTGAGCCTGCTGTTCTGCCTCACTTCATGGGATAACTGGGAGCTCGTCACTTCTTGGGATGATTGGAAGCTCACTAGTGGATGACACCAGACCCCTGTACACTGCCAGGAGTTCTGGCTCCCAGTCTTCAATTCAGGTACTTCATTCCCATCTCCTTCATGTGAGGAGTTCCTTAATCTCTCATGAAGGGTTTTCCTAATATTCAGCTTAGTGGCAGATATTAGGAATGCTTAGCAGCCTATTCTCCCTAAAGATGAAAATCCAAAGTGAGCCAACTTAATTAAGAATTAATTCCCTTTAAATCACAGCCCAAATTTCTCTCCCTGATCAATTAATTGTGGCATGAAATGATTTACAGGACACGGAGGCAGATTACTTTAGGTGACAAAAGTGATTTCAACTCTCATTAGAAATTTTCTATCCTGTTTTTTAAAAATACACCTTTGAAAGGTGAGTTTTGGCCTGCTTACAAGGCCCTGTGTTTTGACTTTGATATTGCTTCACGCAGAGCCCCAGTGTCATTTTCATTCTATTACAATCCCTTCTCTCTTCCTGCTTGAAGGGATAATTCTGAAAACTGTGCTTTAAAAGAATCCATCACCTCCCTGGAATCTCTGAAAGTCTTCCAAGGTTGCTGGAAAAGTAGTGGCTCCTTCCAACAACTTCACACCAGAACTCTGAATATCAATAAAGCTGCAATGAATTAACACTGTTATTGCCCTTCACAACCCAAATCTTGGGTTTTTTTCTGGTGAATAAAAGATTGTGCTGTTCAAGCAGTGAACACACAAAGATGGCTAAACAGTTGAGAACATTTGAACTTCTGGATACTACTTTTTAAATCTCTTTATTTGAGCTTCTGGATCCTGCAGTCAGAGGTAGCAGCAGCTGTTCATACTTTACTTTTTTAAAGAAATAAGTCTTTCTGACAAAAAAGCAAATAATAAAAGCAAAATCTTTTTTCTCATGATCAACTATGAAGGCTGAGCAAATAGGATTAGAGCAGCAAGCTGGTCTTGAGCAAAATAACTCCCTAAAGTATTTTAATGTATTCCAGGTATCATTAGAGAATGGTATGAGACATCTTCAGCCCAGACTTATGGAGAAGAAAGAGTCATTTAAGAGGATCTGTGGCTTTACTCCTCGAATACTCTCTTGAACTATGTACCACATTGCACAAATCTGATCCATTACAAAAGCAACAAGATTGCTTTAGGAAGCATTTCCCTGTCTCTCGTTTATGAGGATTACCTGTTTACAAATTACAGGATGAGGAGCTGACATATTTTATTGAGTGCTTCTCATAAATCCCAAGGAATCCTGTTCAATACACTGCCAGAGGATGGTTTTTAAATGCCCAGGAGAGTTCTCATTTCAAACATATGTGTGTTTTAATGAGTCACACAAACAGTGATGCAAGCAGGATGCTGTGTGTGAGGAAGAGCAGGTCAAAGAGCAACAGCTGCACAAAAGCATGGCTAGAAAAACTAGAAAACATTTGAAATATGGAATAAAATATGCAATAAAGGCTAGGGCTCTGCATCCACATTTAGGTCATCACTAAGTTTATCCAGTGCTGATAAAGGAATACAAGTGGTTTGAAATCAGCTGCAATGCAGCAGTTAAACCCCTCTTTTCCAGTCTGTGTTCCAGAGACCCTCTGATGCCCATGGATTGCTTTGGAGTCCCAGGAAAGGCTTTGCTCATAAAAACAAGCATTATTTGTCAAAAGCCTAAAACGAAACCACACAACTCCTCAAGCAAACCGGTAGGAGATGGTTGGAATTTCCCAATGTCTGCTGTGCAGCACTGAACACTGGAACAGCAAATTGCATGAAAAGAACCATTACCAGCAAATACTTTAACAAAGAAGGATGGAGTTGGTATTTTTCACATGAGTAATTTTTATACTTGTCCCAACGTTATCTGATTATGCTTGAAAAATGTCACTAACCAATGGGACTTCCTGTGTGAATAAGGATAACTCTCCTGAGAAGCTGAAGAATTAATTCCCTGATAGCTAATTCTAATATACAATGGGAGCATTTCAAATGGCCTATTTACACAATTTTAACCTGAATAAAATAGGAAACGTCACCTCAACGCTAATACAACATTCCTGTAAATTATGCACATTTTTAAAGCTAATGAAGCCATCATTATCTTATTAAAATTTGGCACAGCAGTTATTTTAAGTTATCATTGTAACTTTTTAAATATTTTGCAATTTAATTACTTTAATTCATTTGTATTACTTGTAGGCTTGTATGAAAACTATGTTTTTTTTAATCATGCCTATTAGGATGAATGAGACTACTATGCTTTATTACACATGTTCAATCCCATTCAAAAACGTGGCTGCCTTAATTTCCTACATTAATATGGATTCTTTCAATCCTGCTGTCAGTGAGAACAGAAACTCAATTTCAGTTGATTTCACTGGAAGCAGGTCTAAGTAATGAATTTATGCTGCTAGTAATAAGGATCAGAAATTATATGTAACACTGGTTTTCAATAATTTACTATGCCTTGAACAAAAAGATCACAAATACACTGCTTTTAATTTAATTTAACTGGGTAACGTAGGTCAGGCCTTAACTAGTGTAAAGAGGCATCTCTTAATTTGAAGACTTGATCTTTGCCTTTACTGCAGTGCACATTGTCTGCAGGTACCATCAGGAGCCCACACACACAGTATCTGTGTGTATGGCTGCTGAGGCCCACAGTGAAAGCAGTAAAAAGGAATCACCTGGGAAACTCTGATAATGATCATTACACTCACTCCCACAATTGCCCTTTTCCCTGCACATCCCTGCAATGCACTCCTGTCCCTGTGCCCCAGCACAGACACCACCTGCAATGTGCCCATCCAGGAAGCACATGAGCCTCTCCCATGACAAAAATATCCCCTTCAGATGGCTGAAGGGACACTGACAATGTCACATTCTGCCCCAGCAAGACCGAAAAGCCACATTGCCATCCTGCTTCCAGCAGGCTACATCAGCACTGACTGCACACTTCAGTCCTGTCAGTGCTGTGAGTCACAACAAAATTCCTCCCACTGAAATTTTACACACAAATTCCTTTTCCTGGAGAAAATTTGGGGAAATATTGTATTCCTCTCCATCACAGGCGAATGATGGATTAGGCAGCCCCACAGGATGTTCTGGCTCTGTCCTGAGGCTGTTGTGCTGTTTGCTTTCAGATTTGGGCAGCTTCTTAGCAAAGACCTATGAGTGCCATTTGTGCTACCAACACAGACAGCTGGAAAAGTCCCCTGGATAATGGGGAGCTTTCAGTACCCAGAAAGACTGAGGCAGCAATTCAAGATTAATGTGCAACTAAGGAAGAAAAAGGCCTGCAATTAATCAGATGCTTCAGCAAATCCTAAACACTTTTTCTTTGATTCTGCATTCCTCAAGAATATGTAAATGAGACTTTAAAAATACACTTAATATTTTTTTCTTTGTAATGAAGATAAAGATTCTGCTGCTAAAATGGGAGACACTCCTGTAAGGAAATGAAAATGCAGCTGGAAGGTGTGCTGGCATTTGCTGTCTGCTGTGTCACCATGCATTTATTAGCATGGCAGCTGCCACTCATCAAACTGAGGAAGAAAGCTGAGTAAAAAACATCTGTTGATTTCATCCCTCATTTAATACTTTGATAAGAACTCAGCTAAATCACTGCCCAGTAACTGTGCTTATAAAACACGACTTATGGAGAGGCTTACAGGAATAACACTAGATTAGAAAAGCTCTTTGCAGGCTTTGTTAAACTTAAACAAGATACAAGGTAGGGCACTGCACATACAACACATTCTTTCACAAGAGAGAAGCTGGAGAATTGGACATTTCCTCCAAGACAGTATAAAAACATAAATGGAAAATTAGGATCTGGAACATGCTAAGCTGACAGATGTGAATTCAAGCATTCACACAGATGTCGAAAATGGGGTTTGTTCTCCAGCACAAGCAAAGGTTCTAACTGAGAGTATCCCTCAGACAAAGCCCATCAAGTGACAAATGCCAACTGCTTATTTGCCTTTGAGGATTTCAAACACGACCTGCCACATCATCTCAAAATGCCCATGGCTTTGTGTTATGCCCCTGGAAGAGCAGCAAGGCCCCAGGCTCCAGAGCAGTGTGAACAGAGACACTCACCTGAAGCAGCTGCTCTTCTGGCCCCCACCTGAACCAGGTTTTAGTGGCAAAGGCCATTTTAGTCCACAACGAGTCAGAAACAACCTTGCTATGGCTTACAGAGCCAAAGATTTGGCTCTCTGGCAGGTGTGTTTTGCAGCCAAGCAGTGCATTCCTGCCCGTGGACAAGTGGAGAAGCTTGTCCCATTCCCACTGCTCTGGATGGAACTAAACAGCTCTGTCAATGGCTCCATCTATGGGTCACTCCCATCAAGGAACTGCATTTTGTTGTACCAGTAGTGCAAACCACCTCCCAGACAGCTCCAGAAAATCAGCTGGTGAGCACGCAGCAGCCTGGGCTGGGCATGAAGCAGCTCTCACCAATGGGAAGGGCTCACTTTAAACCCTCAGAGGAGCTGACCAAATGCCCACACCCCAGTAAGGAACTCCTTGAGTAAAGATCTAGGACAAGAAGCACATTTTGTCATTATCTTCCAAGAACTTGGAATAAACTGCTCCTGGTTCCCAGGCTGCCCCTCCCCAAAAAACCCTATCCCTCCACATAGTATGAAATACTTGGATTCTCTAGCGGGACATAAAATGTAGAACATTTCTGTAGATAAACAAGTGACAGTACTTCACAGGTTAGGGGAAAAAAGAGAAACTCATTTCTGCAGGTGATACAGACTCTCGTGGTGACAAAGAGAATTACTTTTTACAGAGTTATTCTCTGCAGTTTCACAAGTAGAATAGAAGGAATTTTCTATTGGGGTATGAGCATCTTATCATATCATTATATCAAGCTTATTTCCTCATATGGAAAAGTTACTTTTCTATTACAGGCTCTTCAGAAATGGAATTAAGATGAGCAAATATATATTATGAAATCAATTATAGCCTTAATGATGTTTTCCAATGGCAGACTAGAGAACAGCATTGTTTTGCTTGTCTGTTATACTAACTTATTTGAACATATAAAATACACTGTACACTGCAAGAAATAAACAAGATGGATGGATGGATGGATGGATGGATGGATGGATGGATGGATGGATGGATGGATGGATGGGAGGGAGTGACATATTTTCCTTGTTCCCTAAAAAAATTGCCCATCTCTTAGTAAGTATAATCCCTGCTTTTCCACAGACTTCTGGTGTGATTGTTGCTATTAGTCCTTTTAGGATGAAATCCACAATAAGTGCTACATACACAAACTGATTTGTAGCTGACATTCAGATACTCAGCACCAAAATAACAAGGCCCAGTTAGCTCAGTTCACATGAATCCACTAAAAAACAGTGACTTGGGGGAACTGACCCACACATCCAGGGGGATTTAGCACATGCTCCACCTTTTCAGAACAAAGTGCAATCCCCTAATGCATACCTGTAGCTGATTTTTCTCTGACATGACACAAATTACATTAATGGACTCAATACAGCCCTACTGTATTAGACTGCCCTACATAATTACTCTGAATAACCTTTATTTTACATCCACCAGGTCATTTATGACAAGTCCTCATGTACATCCTTCAAGGTACTCAAGTGCTGCTGAAAGGGGCTTCACTTCTTAAATTATGGGAATATATTTTTTTCTTTCTTTTCAGAAGATCCTTCTTACCACGTTAAAACAGATGTAAATCTACATTCCTGACTCATCTCCATGGCTTGTACTAATTCAGATTTCATTTACATGCGTAAGTGGTCATGTATTTTAATGAAGTCTTTTGCAGTAAATACAACCCATGACAGAAACTTTTTAAAAACAAAAATATAAAATAGAACTGGATTTTTACATATGATTGGGAATATTAATTCATCAGGTTAGCACCCATTTACTCAGGAGCCTTAAACTAGTTTTCCAAATCCTGCTCTGCATTGTGAGGGGTCATGGCTGGACAGAGAGCTGTGGAATGTTCACTCAAATAAGTTAACGTGTGCTGGGACCTTGGAAAGGTCCAGCTGTAAATACTGATCCAGCTGTAAACACTGACCCAGCTGTAAACACTGCTCAACCTGATCACACACACAGCAGTTTGGCTCTTAATAACTAACATCAAACCTCACCTTCTGCCTCACCAGTGCCTTTGGGAAGGCTCCAACCAGTTTCCACTTAGCAGGGAAAGCAGTCCATGGTAAGCTCTTTGGCAGAACAGATGTCACAGATGTGACAGTGATGTCACATTATAAACAGCAGGGGAAGAAATGCTGATTTTTCCATGACAAACACAACGAAAGGGTCTTCCTCTGAAATACCTCTGTCTGTCTGACATCCCAAAACCAAAAACACCATGGCAAATGATTAACTGAAGTGCAAAGAGAGGAATAATCATTTTCCAGAACAGCAGACATGGTTCTTACCCTTTGTTCAATGCTCTCAATAGATGTTTTTCCCTGAGCTGGACTCCCCCACTCTTCTGGATCTGTGGTTTCACTGGAAGAGCTGAATCCCACAAGATGACTGTGCTGATTGAATTGAAAGGTGAGTGGTGATCTGAACTGAATCTGTTAAATCAGCTGATGATAGCCTGGGCTTCAAAATAAATAATTGATACAATATTGGTGAAGTAGGTTTTCATTAAAACCTTTTTAGAATGAAATGTCAAATTCAAGCTTCGTACAATTTGTAGAGCTGATCTATAAATTGAACCTTTAGCACTTGCTTTAAAATAGTGTACTAGTGGGTTTTTTTTCATACTGTGAAATCTTCCAAGAAATCATAAACAAATTAGCATTCAGCAAAAGTATTGATAACAAATCTGACCTGTCTGAGAGCCTGGGGACAGTTTGCCACGGCCAGCTCCACAGGGTGGCAAAACAAGAGGCAGAAGGAAAACAGTCAAAAAGGAGGAGCTTTCCCTATCCTAGAAAAATCCCAACAGGAAAAGCAGCACCCTGCCATAAACTGAAGGCATACCTGTGGTTTATCCTCCTTCGTTCCAAGGTCTGTTTTGATCTCCATCTGATGCATGGATCTTAAAGAAAGATGGACTTAGCTGCTGCCTTTACAACAGGGGAGATGAATGCAGCAGCTCCACAGAGACATTCTCAGAATTTTGGAAGTGTCTGGGGCCTGACCAGCTGGAAGGGTTTCCTTGCCCTGTGGCTGGATTTCCATGTAGGAAAACCAGAGAAGAGAATTCACTTAAGAAGAGCTGCTGGTTGGAGTGTCTCCCTTGGAGGTGCACTCAGCAAGGCAGAAGCTGTGATATAAGTAAGGTCCTGTGTCTCTGTGGGCACTCAGCCTCCAGCCTTTACAACCCATCTGTCCCTTCCAGAAGCAAGCACAATTTTAGGAAATTTGTGTGACAAAAGCCTGCAAGGGAACTCCTGTCTCTTTCCATCTCTCTGTTCCTTCTTCCAGCCCTGCTAGATTTCCCCCATCTAATCTAATACTCTATTAACAAACACCATTTTTGACATTCCACCCAGAGAATTTAGTTCTCAGCCTCTGAGAGCAGCAGCTGATCCCTAAACCTGCCTTTTGTTCCCTGAAAAAAGGCCACTCTGATCACTCACCCACCTGGTCAGGCTTTCTGCTGTGAAGAGGATTTCTGTGGAGCAGGGAGGAAAGAGCATCTGAACCTTTGCACACAGCAGTGACCTTGGGGCTGGGCAGAGTGAACTGACCCAAGAGCAGCTCAGGAGCAGCCTCAGCAGTGCTCTTCATCTCAGGCATCTGTGGAAAATGGTCATAAAGAAACAAATAAATAAAGCACAAAATGCTTACACCTAGAACTGAGCTGAGGGTCTCAGGTCATTACCCTGTCACTGATTCCTGTGCCTGATCTCCAGCCTGGAAGCAGCTCCCCCATTCCCCAGCCAGCC
Source organism: Anomalospiza imberbis (assembly GCF_031753505.1). Taxonomy (NCBI): domain Eukaryota; kingdom Metazoa; phylum Chordata; class Aves; order Passeriformes; family Viduidae; genus Anomalospiza; species Anomalospiza imberbis. Next base: position 40,909,956 of record NC_089684.1, on the reverse strand, counting down.
AGAAGTCGGGCAGCCCACGCTGCCTGCAGGAAATGCTCTGAGCCCGCCTGCCCTCTGCCACCACCCAAATGTCTAAACCAAACTCCAGGGCTCATCTGGAACCAGAGCCTGCCTTTGGGGCCAGGCTCTGCAAATCCCATAGGAGGTGTGGGATATTTCTGAGTGATGAAGTGTCCTTGGCAAAGCCAGCTTTTGTACCACTGAGTATTAACTGATTTTCCATAAAACTTCATTTGTTTCCTGTCTAATTCTGCCTAGCATGAACAGTTTTAAACAACATACTGCAACCACTTCTCCACTTGCTTGCCTTTCATTTTCTCCGGGAATTAAATACATTACAGCAGCAGATCTTTGATGTTTATTATAGAATAAATGACTTATTCAGACATAAAAATATTTTGAGCCCTGCTGTTATATGTACAATGGTATCATAGATAACCCAATTCACACAGTAAATGTGATGCCAGAAAACAGCAATACATATTTCATTGGGAGAAACTTGTGCTCTTCAGATGTAGCTTTGATTCAGTATCTCTTTGGGCACTGCAGTTTAGCTGATTTAACTTTTAGTCAAAAAGATGAGTAATAAGGATTCAAACTATGTGATTTTCAAACTGCAAATTAGTTATCTGACTGGTTTTCACTTACAACAATGCAAAAGTACTGAAGTATTTAATTTACTGGTATAGCAAACAGTGCCTTAATAAATTTAAATTTCTTATTCTCTTTTAATGCTTTCAGTAGATTAACAGAGCTGTAGAAATGGATACAGCTCATACTACTTTGACTGAGCTTTTAGACTGAGGGAAAGGAGGTGACCACTTATAATGTAAATGGGGGGGGCTAGAAATTCTTTCACAAATTAGGATCTCTTCACAGATCCTGACCTGATTTGTACTGCTGCTGAAATTAAGCCTTTCTAGACTAAGAACATTGTGACCACAAGGTGAACTTTTGAGGAGATACCTAAATTAAAGCATGCATATCAAAAAGAATGAATCAGGTATGTCTTTAGGAACGAAGATAATGGATGAAACCAACAGTGATCATTGGGAAAACTCAGTGAAATAAGAAAACTTTCATATTGGACCAACACATTTCTAATTTGATATTACTCTCTTAGTAACCTTGACTAAATATTACAGACTGCAACGTGGACATCCTCAAATATTTGCTTGTAATACGGAGAACAGACTGTGCCCACTGGAGGAGCTCAATCAGTGCAAGATACTTTTCATCAGAAGCACAGTTGTTCATCTGGCATTCCCCATGGCTGCAAAGCAGATGTTTTAAGGAAGGTACTTTAAGTAAGGGTGAGAAGATCCATTCTGGCAATGGGAACCCCTGGCCAAAGGGTAGAGAGTGCTGGTGGGCAGCACTGTGCACACACACACTGCTGAGCTCTGCACAGCCAGTGCCCTGCCAAACACTGGCACTACCCAAGGTGAGGGAGCCCCGTGGTCCATCCTGCCCTGGTGATGGATGCATGGACATACAGGGGCAGAGAGGTGAGAGCCAACAGCCCCAGAGCAGCATTCCTCCAACATCCAAGCACAATTCCACTCTGCATTCCCTGCCCTTTTACAGAACTGAGCTGCTGTTGGTGTAGATCCATAGCCATGGCTGATTCCCCAGTAACTGAAATAAAAGGCTGCTCCTTTCTAGCCCTGCTAGGGCTGCAAAGCCCATGGAGTCCCAGAAAAGGGAGCTGCTTTCAATTTTGGCTTACCAGCACTGGCATCAATTCAGCTCTCCCTGCAAAATCTTCAGCAGTAATGAGGCAGAAAGCAGGAAAGGCAGAGCTCTGGCTTTCAGACCACAGATGAAGCTTCCAAAGGTTTCTTCTCTTTCTGAAAATTAAAAATGTATTAAAGCAGAGTCACTATAGGCAGCATATCTGCAAGCACATAACCACCTTTGTGCTGTACACAGGCAGAATCCCACTCTGAGATGGAGCACTGAGACACAGAGTCCCTCCTCAGAGTCTGTATTTTAGAGATGTGCTTTAGAGAGCTCTCTCCACCCCACTGATGGAATTTCTGACATAGCATCAACTGCCACTGCCTGCTTTCCTGCTGCTGTCCCTCTACTGTGTCTGACAGCATTTTTAGCATTTATCTGACCTAAAAATGGCTTCTGCCTGCTCCTGAAAATGCAAAAAAAAGGTCCCACTAAAAACAGCAGCACTTAGGGAGAAATTAGGATTAAAGAGCAGCCAGCACTTAAACCCTGCAAACCTGAGTGATGTCAAACTGACTGCAGTGACAGAGCTCAAGAGCAATCTAATGGATGCTTTCTGCTGTTTCAAGTGAAGCATTTAAACACTACAATGTAAGGCTGTTTAAAATGCATATTCTATGCCACTTTAATTCAAGCTACAGTAGTGGACTGATAAATCTCCTACTTCTGATTGGCACATAGTAAAAGATCTCCCACACCTCTGGGTGTTGAGTCCTGTAAATTTAACAGCTTTTTTTTTTTACACTGTGTATCCTGCAACATTTTTGTGTTGGAAAACCTGAACTTAAAAAATCAGTATCTCTAAAATTTTTGCTGTACTCTGCAGCCAGACCATAACATGGGGCACATCTGATGGCCTAAAATTTGCAGCTTTAAAATTTCTCTGACTGAATAATTAGATACTGCCTTGTATACCTGCTACAAAGTTTTGCATATAAATTACTTACAAACCACTGTGAGATTCAAACAAGAATTTGACAGGGAAAACCAGGTATTAACTCCTGTAAGTAATTTAGGCATGTCAAAACTATAAACTGTTGCCTTACTTTTTTCTTTTTTTGACTTGTGACACAAGAACGGATTACCGCTGCACTACTTTCTACCTTGGTTATGATTTTTGTCATTCAAATAAAGGCAGAGCAAGAAAGAATGAAAATAAATTATTATGGCTCAGTGTAAACTATTTGCAGGATGCTGTTATAAAGGAAATTAATAGAAAATGTATATTCCTAAATTTCAATTCTAGTAATGAGAATTGTAACCTTAATGGAAAAATCATGTAAAATTAACTAATGTACATCTAGTTTTGGTGCAATTATTTAATTCTCCATGCTGCAACATCTGACAGCAACTCACATACAATGACCCTGATGTTCTAAAAATAATGACTAAAATTTTCACCTTTCCTCTCCACTGCTACAGTTCAGTGTCACTACAATTCATCCACCTGGTGCCATTTTCCCAGCTGGCTGCAATTCTTGTCACAGAAATGAAGAATTTGAAACCTTTCCCAGATTATTTATAACATTCTGCATTTGGTTCCATTGCTAATTCTATCTCCACATTCACTTACAGGCACAATCTCTGAATACAGATTGTAAGGGCTCACTGAACCAACCAAGTGAAATATGGAATTTTAACAAGATGAAACTTCTCATTCCTTGCTGAATGGTGTGTTACCACATATCACTAGAAGACATCCCAATTCTTATCCATTGCACTACACCATGCATAAGAAAGGGGAATGACTCAGGAGAAAAGGAAAAATATCACTGGTATGCTCTTAAAGTTATGCTAGAGTCACTCATAGACGCCTACAAGTGAGATTGCACTGTGGCATACAGGTGTATTTCTCCAGCTGTGCAAGAGATTCTATCAGTGTACTCTGTTTTAACAACACAATGATGCACTTCAGATAACTCTGCATCCAGTTCTGAGCCTTACTCAAAATTCCATCATAAAGCCATCGTTCCATTAACTCTGTTGTACAAAGGGTCAGCAAGCTCACCGTGCCAGTCACAGAGCCTGTTAAGATTTCCTGAGGTGACGTTTCCTTCAAGTACTGAGAAGTTCCAGGAGGAGGGTCACAGTCCTCTGCTTTGCCAATGGATTTGTCCTTCAGCTCAACCTCTCCCTGCAAAGAGGTTTCCTGCAGCACAGAGCTGCCCCGTGCCCCTCTTGGCCTTGCAGAAGGTGCAAGTCTCCCAAGGCCTACATCTCTCAAGGACAGAATTAACAATAGACCGCCGGGAAGCACCACAAGCCAGTTCCCATCCCTCTTCCCTCCAACACACGTATCAAGGTCTGAAACACGCTGCAAACTCAAGCTGAAACGCGGGGAAAATGCAAAACGTGGGTAGCCCGTGCTACCCTAAATACAAATTTAACTGCCCGGGGCAGAACTCTCTGAGAGTGCTTGTGCTCAGCTCAGCACAGGGAGAGATCAATGCTCAGATGAATTTCTTTCCAGGCAGCAGCGCTCAGTGTCCCTCCCTGTGTTTAATGGGTGCCCCCAGGCTCCCTTTTCTAATATCCTGCCCTGAATGCAGAACCCGGAATGATTCACGGCCACTCAACCACCTAAACAAACAAGAAGCGTATTGACATCTGGGGAAAAAAACTCTCACAAGTGCCCCTCATCATTTTAGACCAGGGGTTTTAATATGGGAAGCTTCCCTGATAACTGAGTTGCTTCAAGAGGTTTTCTCCTATTTTAAGATGTTACCCATCTTTTGTGCGCAAGAAGGACCTTTTTAACCCTGTTCATTTCTGGCTTCGTTGGTAACTCTGCTGTGAGGGATTTGTACAACGGTGTAATACTTGCCAACAACCCTGTGGGTCCTAAACCCCACACAATTCTGCAATTTCAAAACATCATGGACTCATTTTAGTATTTTCCCACCATCCCTCTTTACAGAGGTGCAAAACACAGAGCATGTAAGAATTCAATCACACCAAGAGGTGTCATTTGTGTCACAAACCAGGCTTCCTAGGTGTTTGGAAAGGTTTCAATATTGTTACTATTCCACTTAAAATGCTTCTGGTTTTATGTCTAACATGAGATGTTGCTTCAGTGCTACCAATAAGCCAAAGAAGCATTTGCAGTATCTCTGTGGCATTTTTTGGACTTTTATATGTACACAGATTCATCCATCCAGTCACCTGCAAACCTGATGTAACAACTCTGTCCTTTGTCATTCCATCAGAGCTTTGCTACTTATTCAAACCAATGTTACAAAGCTGTTTTCTGCTTTTACTCTTACTAGATGGGTAACTGCAGAAGGTAAACAATATGAATTTAATTTGCTTCTTCTAACAGAAATAACATACACTGTTGTACTACAACGTAAAAAAATAGATTTGCTGATATTTGAGATTCACTTATAATTCTAGTTTTCCTCTTAGCAAAGATAGAACAGAGCATCACGGGCTGGGAAGTTTGCCTTTCTTTTCCATTCCTATGCATTATCTTTGCAGTTTAAATAACAGTGTAGTGCTTAAAAAACTCACCATAGTAGCTGTGCAATATGGTATTGCATCTGGACAACATCCATTTTCAAGACATGCCACCTACAGGACTACATTTGGATCTGTTTTGGAGAGACGCCAGGATTTCCAACACTCAGTTTAAAATTTGGCTATTTTTCTCTCCCTTTGTTTACAAAATCCTGTCGATTTATGGGAAGAAAAAGCTCTTCTGAATGTGATGTGCTTATAACCAACAAGAAGGCCTAGAGAGATTTGGACTTTCAGACATTTGGACTGAATTTCAGCTGTGTCTCAGCACAGTAATTGATTATCTCAAAAATAACTCTACCTTCAGCTCAAGTCTATCAGACCAGACAATTCCAAATGTTTTTAAAAGCCAGGCTATTTTAACCACTTTGCAGAATGCCAGTCTACCAGATGGAGAAAGAAAGCCCTAGCAAGGAAACAATGGGATTATTACATTACTTTAGACTGTGGAAGGCTCTTCATAGATAGAAACATCTGCTGTGTCTATGTGTGTGCATGTGTTTAACAAAAAAAGGCTGGCCTGTCTGTGTGCACATGTATACAAGTCTGTACACAGTCTAGCAGCTGAAGGCTTTGCATTTGAGAAAGCTACTTCAGAAAAAAAACAAATTTATTTTCATGTTCATGTAGATTTATATGAAATTCAGAATAGGTGTCAGGAACTCAGTGGAAATGCACCTCTTAAATCTACACTCACATCTGCCTTCTTGCTTTCACAAACCAATTGTTCACAGGAAAAACTCTTAAATACACATCCCAGGGTCCTGGTCATTTCTCCAACAGACTTCCCAAGATTTTGGACCCATAGAGACTCTGATTTGGCAGCCATATACAACAGCAGCAGGAAGCTCTGCTGGTTTCAACTGGAATGGGTTTAAACATCCCCTTTGCAAACAGCAGCCAAAGGAATGAGAGGATGCTTTTAATTAAGAGCTCTACAATTAAGTATCAAACAACACACCCAAGTCTTAGTCTGATCAGGAAGTGATGCTTGGATCTCTCTTGACATCAGTTCTTCCTTCACCTTCTGCCTCTCTTGTCCCTGTCCTGTGCTCAACCACAATTTCCCTCAGCTAATGCTGCAGTGTGCACAAAGGCAAAATGTGTTCCAAAGGAATTCAATAAAAAAGCTGCTCCCCTGCTTTAAGCCACAAGTATTAACCTTCTCTAATTCTTTTAATGTACTGTTCTTTGATTAAGGATTTTTTATTGTACTGCAATGTTAAATGCTCCCCATCTGTTCAGGAGGGCAGTGCCATTCTCCAGTGGCATGAATGAACTGAGAGGGATTTGCTTTGGAGGTGACTTTTGGGCCTTTGCTGCTGTTGGCTGATGCTTTCATCACAACCACTGTATAAATATCACCAATTGCAGCTGGCAACAGATAAAGAAAAGGCACTGACTGGCCTCCATGGATAATGTGTGAACGTCCTGGAATGAGACAGTCTGGTCTGTGTCCCAGAAAGATCCTTCCATCAGTGATATTGTGATAATTTCCATGACTGTGAGGAGTTCATTGTGCTAAGGCAGTAAAAGCACACCCCCCCCCCCCCCAGTTTTATTTATTGTCTGCTCTGCTCTAATTTTGTTATTTCAGTTTAACACATTTATGTTCCAAGTGTAATAGGGGTTTGAATTCATGCCCAGCTTACATCATAAAAATTCAACTGCTAAAAAGGCTTTCTTTTAGTATCTGCTGTCTTCTGAAAGGACAAATATAGCTCTGGAATTTTCCTTCTCTAATCATGTTACTAAAATATATAAAAAATCCCTTTAGAGATTAATGTGATCTGGTTGTGCACATATGATAGAGTTCTTACCACCTAGAACCTTCATTTAAAAATCCACATAATGAAGGAGAACAACAGTTCTCCAAAAATCTAGTTTGATATCTGAAACTTCCATTAAAAAAAAAGCTTCTATCACTAAGAAGCAACAAGAAAAAAACATTTTCACAGTATCTCAGATATTGATTTCAAATATAAAACCTGTTAAATACAGAAATATTGGTCTGTCACCCTAGCCACTCCTTCAATGTTCATCATTAAATGCATTTACTATATTCATAACACATAAAATGCGTGTCCATGGATTACACGACCCAACAATTTAAAGCCTCAAACTCTTCCTCTAAAATAACCAAATTCTGTGCATCACCTTCCCTTAAGTGTGGAAGTGCAGCTGACAATGGCAGTGTCTCCCTTACACTAAAGCCAACTGGTGAATTAAGCCCAGCTCTGCATGCCCCAGTCACATTTTGTAACCTGGCTGTGAAGTCCTTGCTCTCTTTGGGCTGGAACTCAATGTGCAGATGAGCTGCTCCACCAGAATCAGCTTTTCTCCTCCAGCCTGCACCCCCTTGCTGCCCCTGTGTGATTTCCCTGGCCTGTCTGGATGCAGGGACTGGTGCCCCAGGCTCCACCCTCGGCAGGGTCTAAATATCCCAAAAATGACCCTTGTCCCTCTCACCTAGAAGCTCATTGCTCACAGAACAATGCCTGCCCGAGGCCACTTCCCCTCCACAGCAGCCCAAACCCAGCTGTTAACAGAAATTCCTCTTGGTAGGCTGCAGGGACCTTCTCCTTTCCAGGTTCTGATCCATCACTAGATTTCCACACCCTCTGACCCACCAGTCCCCCTTAACATTTTCCTACCTTATGTATACTTCTTTTCATTCTGCTGCTAGCCTGGCTTCTCTCAGCTCACCTTTGCTTCTTATTCTGCCCGTGGCCTGGCTGCTCTTTTAACTCCTCCTTGCAGAGCCTGTCTCATTCCCCTCCAGTTTTCACTGAGGTGCCTCATTAGGCTCAGCCTGACACTAAGCACCTTCTCCCTCTTCACACCAACAGCATCCGCAATCCCTTTGTCCAAAGTTTTGCACAAGGATGTCAATTCTGACAATTCTAATCCAGGGAGTTAATTTTTTATGCTCTAAAATGAATCTCTAAAGCTGAAATTTGGAAACCAAGCTGTTGGTTCAGAGGAAAGATGTTACTGCTTCCAAGCAGAGCATACAACAAACTTAATACAAAAAAATCAGATTTTTCTCCTAGAGATGATGTTATCTGTGACTCTGAGGAAGACCTTTTGAAATGTTAATAAACTGTATGAGATTAAGGTGCCTTGAAGACACCAGTGTCCTCATGAATTCCTGCAGTAAACAATGATAGAGTAAGGAAATGATACTATGAATAAAGATGCTGAGTGAAGTCCAGCCTCGAAGGACTCAGAGATGAGATACAAAGGTGCCCATTTGAAAGGGAAGCTGAAACATTTAGCTTATCTAGCTAAACATATTATGGTTGTTCTGCATTATTTTTATAATAGCAGAACCATATTTAGCTAATGCTCCACAAATGGAACGAATTAAGCTGTATTTAAAGTATTTTATTCATAATTGATAATGGTCTATTTCCAGAAGATCAGACTAGTGAGGCAAGTACTTAATTTTTGAAGTTAATTTTTAAGAATTTGCATAAACTGGCATGGCTATAGAAACTTAGTACTTACTTGGAAGATCTAGACTGCTCTGTGTTGACAATAAGTTAGAGAGGAGATATGGTAGGGGAGGGGGGCAAGCAAGCCTTTACCACACATTGCTGATAAATAAAAGTTTTATTTTTACAGTTTCAGGGCTACAATCAAAAGTCTCCCAGACAAAAAGCTAAGTAAACTTGCAGAGAGCAATGGAAACCCAATTTTTCCTTTTACCTTACTTATTTACATGGCTGCTCTTCATTTCTTGAATCTGGTGGGATTTTTTTAATCACAGCACACGTGCCATTGCTCACTTACTAAACCAAACTAACCTGGAGTCTTGATATTACAAATAGAACAAAAAACACTAGCTGAAAGTAATGAAATTAGAGCATTTCTTGGGGAAAAAAAAAAGGTTATAGAGAAGAGAGAAAACCCTCAGGACACTGGTTCTGCCATCACCCAAGTCTCACACTGACACCTGCTCAGAACATGCAGCTGAATCAGCTCTGCTGCACAGAGGGGCTTTGGGCAATGCCCTGTTCTGTGCTGCTCCCACACTTCTGGGGCAAAGCCCTGTCATTAATGCATGTGGTTACATGAGTGAGTGACTGAGTTACAAGGAGCACAAACTCTGAGTAAAAAACCCTTCTGCCCATTTCTGATATTCCAGGCCAATATTTCCCTTCCCACTTTTGAAGGAAGGGACAGGTTTGTTTTTTTTTTTTTTTTTTTTTTTTTTCCAAAACTGCTTTCCCTGTCCATAAACACAGGGGAAGCAGGAAAGGCTCAGAGAAGGCATTTGAGCCATTCCAACTCCCTGTAAGCAAACACCTGATATTCAAAGATGCCTCCTGCCCACAGCAGCTGCTCACAGAGCTGTGTTTCTGGTCTGGCTTTTAAAGCCTGCACAAACCTCCAAAGATTAACAATATGCCAAAAGATACATGAAGGCAAATTAATTAAACATGACTAACCTAGGCTATTAAGTCTGGTTTGCACGGAAATGTCTGGTTGGTATTACAAATTTACAATTTGTATACAATAACCAATATACTCCTCCTTGCTAATGACCACTTTAAAGAACTCCAATTATTTTTTAATTAACTTCAGTAAAACCAAAGAGACCCATTTAAAGCTTGTCAATACTATCCCTGCTTTCAGGCAGCACAGTTTTAGACAACACAGATACATCAGGTGTCGTCAGACAGAAACCTCAAATCAAGGCAGTTTGTTTAAAGATCACACAAACGTTCATTCAGAGGCCCTTATTGAATCACAGAGCAGTTTCAGCAGCTATAAAGTACTTGCTAAGTCCTCAACTGGAGTAGAACACCTTTAAAGAAACATGGCTTAATAAAATTTACAGTTTCTCCAAATACTCTTGCAGCAGAAACACAAACACCCATTTGGTGAGACAGAATTTTATATATGTATTTATTATTATTTTTTAATAGTTGCAGAGTCTAATTCACTGAAATCAGGACTGATCTTTCCCTAAAAATTAGTGACTCCCATGTTGCCTACTACGGAGGATCTGGAGTTTCTTCTAAACTGCTTTCAGACACAAGAGTGCACATTCATCACTGAATCTCTGCTGGTAAAAAACTTACCAAAATAAAGCCATATTGAGGAAAAAACAGATCCCACTCATCCAATCATATCTTTTGTTACACTTGCAGCAATTTTAGCCAACCTTCATTGCTCATCTCCAGAGCAAACATTTTGATTAATTTTGACCACAGCTTGTACAGAGCAAAGTGTTGCAGAATCCTCACACACTGGTTTTGGAAAGTTTAAAATGTTTTCTGTTTTAAACATACCTCTGTAAAACTGTCATAAAAACCCTGCAAGATCACAGCTAATAGAAATTACAGCTGGTACACCTAGATCTTAAACACGGGGAGGTTGTTAATTTTGTAAGAATTCCATCTTTTCATTGCATTATTTTCTAATTCTCCAGCAAAGCTTTCCTACAGCGTTCAGTCTAAGAAAGAAGTTTAATCTACTTGAGTGCCTGACAATCTGCCAGAACCCTTCTGCTAAAGCTTTCATTCAGAACAATATTGGAAAGAGAAGCTGAGTAAAAGAGAACAGAACTGTGAATGCTTTAAGGCCTTTTCCCTGTATTTCTGTGTTTATCCACATCTTCCCTGAGACATAAATCAATGGTAAAAGTGCAGCTACCTGGTAATATTGTCCAAATGAGGAGGCTCTAACTTTTGATATTACCAGTGAGAAATCTCACATCCATTTCAAGGAGTCATTTAAAGTTGTCAGGCTGGCAAGGCATCCCAAGAGGAGAGAGCAAACATGCCGTGAACACCACAGTCTTTTTCTCACAGTCAGAAATGAGGGTCAGCTGGAGGGAAAAGAACTGTAAGCTCCAAGGAAAGATCTAGATGGAACTAAGTTAGGCATTTTTATAATTTTTACCCTTTTCTCTGCTTGCTTTGAGCTTTGGGGGAATGGAGGGGACAGGCATAAGTGTCTGAAGATGCTGGTTCAGAGTCAATTTAATCAACTTCACAGTTCCTGAGACTCAAAGCACTCACAGGTACCAATTTCAGCTGGATTGATGGTACGAGCCCACACTGATAAAAGACCGGGTGCTAGAACAAGCAGGTCACATCATTTCACCCTCAGTGAGATGCCAAATGTCAGCCCCATCACTGCAGGGCAGAAGAAGCCTGTGAGCACACAGCACACACAAAATTGCCCTTTCCTGCTCTCCAGGAGTCAGTTCAGCCCCCATGGCTGCAGTCCCAGACACCGCAGGCAGAGCTGACCTGCACAGCCCCGAGCTCCAGAGCCACCGCCGGTCTCCACTGAGAGAGACCCCGCCGCCTTGCTGAGCCCCGCCCGCCCTTCAGTCCTCTCTTCCCTGCCCCCCAGCAGCTTCTGTTATTTTCCCCAGCAGCTGGAGATTCCTTGCACCTTCCAAACCCAGACTCTCCTCCACTGCAGCCTGACACTGCAGCCTTTTAAGGAAAGGCAAAGAAAAGAAATCACTTTTCCTCTCCCATCTTTCTGGCTTAGACCTTTCCTTAGATCAAAGAGAGGTGGAAATCCTCGTGTAGAGCAGCATTATCACTCCGATGAGTGAGAGTTGTTCGGGCAGCTTATTTCACAGCTTGTTTAACCATGAGTCATTCCCCTAACACAACACAACAACCCGGAGCCTTGAAAAAGCCTGGAGCAACCAGAGCAAAGACACAAACACCGACCAGGGAGTACAGCCCGGATCCGGCCCACTAGAGGTGTGGGGGCCTGAGAAGCTCCCTGACCTGGAAAGCCATTCCAGAAGCCACTGCAGGTCCGGCTGCAGCGTGTGGCAAAGCACCTCACACTGTGGATGGCCTGAAAACAGCAGGGGCAGACACACGGGGAAATACGGGCTTTTTGGTAACTCTGCTTTATAGACTGAAGAAATCATAATGCTGCTTGCTTCCAGCTGGCCACTAAGACAGCTGAGTTCATAAACAAAAAGTTCATAATCTAAGTGTAATGATTTTGCTTCCTCAGGCAACACAAGGGTATAAAAGTGTTTAAAATGGACTTTTCTCTGTGTAATCAATAAAGCTTCCACAGAGATTGATTCTGTTCCAAAGGCTTTTTCAGCTGCTTGCTCAGGACTCCCAAACACCAAATAAGCCTTTTAGCAATTTCTATTTTATAACCTTCTCCTATTTCTTTATAATCCCTCCTCAAAGTACACAGAATGTAATGGTGAAAGATTTTAATCACAATCTAAAAAAAAAAAAAAAATCAACTCATCATTTGTAACTCAAATTGTCACTATGTACAACTTCAGTTTAAGTGACAGAAAAAGTATTTGTATTTTATAGTCTATTCCACGATATCTACATTTGAAAACGTATGTCCAGGCTCAGAACCTCCTAAGTGCCATTGAGTGGGTATTGACTTTACATGGATTTCAACCAAAAATGGGACATTTAAATGGTTAATGTAGCCAAAATCAGGATATTCACATTCTTATCAAAATAGATCAATTTACAAAGATTCCTCTCTTTTCTTCTCTTTATAAAAAAATTTTACTTGTCACTGTAATCACATGTCGCTGTGCGTTTGGGGGGGATCCTCGGGGGTGTCCCCGGGGGGCCCCCTAAGCTGTGAGGTCGGTGGTAGCAGCAGGCAGGCCAGGAGACTCCACACAGCTTCTGAGGGTGCTCGTTAGATGAGGGTTTATAGGGAGTCCTATCTCCGGAAGGCAGCATGGTTTCTGAGGGGGGGCGGGGGGGCGATAAGGGGGAGTGAGGGGGAGAGAGGGGCTGAGAGAGCACTGGCCAGGAGAGCCGGAGAAGAGAGACTGAGCCTCTTCCCCCAGCACACTTAACAGGGAGATTTAAAGTGGGCGCGGAGTAGATTTGGCCAATGGGATTACAGACACAATTCTCCAGGGGAGGATCACAGGCTTGGAATAAACCATACATTTTCAAGGGGTGAGACAGAGCATACCATTTTACTAAAATCTAACACCACAATCACATGGCAGAATTTTGACTGGGCACACCACATCTAAAATCGTAAAATCTTAATTTGGGCTTTTGTGTACAGTAACTCTGCAATCAGTTCAGATGGAAATGTATTAGCCCTTCTCCCACAGCAGTGTTTACTCTCTCATCACTGACCACAGGCTCTGGCATGTGTAATTGTAATAAATAATTAGAATTTTTCTGTATATATATATCTCAGAATAGTCCATCTAACTTTCCATGACTTCTCCAGGCTTCTCTTGTGGTTGCAGAGGTCAAAACTCAACCGTGCTGCAGGTCTGAGTACAACAGAAACAACAGCAGCTCTCAAGTCACCCATCATTGCCCATTTTCCCAGTCCACATAGACTTTCCCACTGGAATCAAGCTGAGCACACTGCTAGGAAGAGCTTTTGCTCTCAAGGATTCTCTTCCTCTCTCAAATCATTATCCTGAATTTCACCCAGAAAAAATGGCCCCATGGAGAACTGAGTGGATGCCTTACCCTTCATCCTGCTATGAACAAGTTCAACATGGTTAGAGCTGTTAATGCACTTACAGTTGTAATAAGCTAAACCCTGGTTGTACCCACCTTGTGCTCCCACTGTTAACTCCCTTACATACACCCTGGTTGTAACCCCCCTTTTACCTGTACCCTCATTGAATCCCTCGGGTATTGCCTCTGCTGCTCCCCAAAATGGTGGCCGGAAACATTCCCGGGAATATGCAAATTAAGAAAAGCTCAAGAAAATCCAACAAAAGACCCTAGAAACGATGAGCCAACCTAAAATATGAAGAACTAAGTAACTGGACCTGCTGGGGGCAAGTCCCTCTACTCCACCAACAGGGTTTCAGAGGTCACCGTCACCCAGTGGAACTGGACTAGAATGAGGACCCCAGCCGACGAGCCAGAAAACATCTTCATAGGCGCACCCGCGAGGACGGAAGGCCCAGCTCTGCTGTGGAGCAGAACTGATCACCTCCTCCTCTGTGTTGCCAAAGGGAGCAGCGGTGGTGTGCGCGACCCCTCGGGCCCCCACCCAGAGCTGATCACTGAATAAAGGCATTACAAGGGACCTGGTCTCCTGGCCCATTTATTACAATCCCACAATGCTGAAAACTGCCATGCAAAGCTGCCTTCACCACTTCTGCAGTGAAAAGCAAGGGAAGCTGGGTAGTGCTAGGACTACTGAATGTGTTCATGTAACATTTGGCTTCCCTCACTTCCCAGCCATTTTCCCTAACAGAATTACAGCAACAGGAATGCTAAGCATCCATTTTTCAAGAACTGAAGACTTGTCTGAATGTGAAGGAAAAAATAAGCACCTTGAGGCTCAATCCTGCAGTGCTAAGTGCCCCCAGCTCTCAGAGAAATCACCCACATTCTGAGATTTTAACCTGCTCTCATTCTTCTCTTGACTTCCCTTGCAGGAGTTTGCACAAATGAGCCATGAGGAACGAGACCAGACTGTCTGCAGATGGAAGCCACGGTGGGATAAATCAGGGAGGGAATTTCAAGTCTAGTGGTTGCTCTCCACTACCCCCATGTGTGGCCACATTTAGTCCACACAAAAATATTCCTGGTGTGGAAATTACTGTGCCCACAGTGGAGCTACTGAAGAATTGCCACACAATGGGAACTGGGGCTGCTCGGCATATCTTACAGCTGGATCCATGCACTAATTCCATTTTATTCTAGATAACCTGTTTCTTTAACACGATGCATCTCTAAGTAAACATTAGGGTTTTTTCATTAGTAGCAGTCAATGAGTGGTTACCTCAAGGTGGTGGTTTCAGTACAGTGAGGTACAAAACCATAACACTCATATTTCTGATCTGACATTTTTAACATCTGACCACTGACTGTCTTATTACCTTCCCCTGCCAAGCACAAACTCTTGATCTACCACTTTGAACTCTGAGGGTCTCAGAAAAGAGCCATTTTTTTTCTCTGATCTGTGGAGAAACTACTAAAATTTTATACAATCTGCTCTGAGAGGTGCCAGGGACCTGAAGAGCTTGAGTATTCTTTTTCCCCTCTGAGAAGATGTGGCCAATGTGGTCACAGGAGAGAAAACAGGAGCTGGACCATGGCATCTGTAGAACTTATATATTAAAAAGGCAGAATATTTGGCAGTGAAAAAGTAAAGTGACCTATAGTAGCAGTTTCCATTTATTTCAGCTACTGATTTCCAGATCCATTTCAAGACTCAGGAGGTTCTATCTGGAGCTGTGACACCTTAGTAGCACATTTCTGTACTCTACCATAAAGTACCAACTGTCTCTCCTGTTTCAAATGTCAGCATTGCTGTGCTCCTCTCCCCTGAATTAACAGCAAAGGCCCTGAGCCCTGTGCAGTCTGTCAGGGTGAATAAAATGCAGCACTCAGGGCTGGCTCTATTCCCCATGACAATCCAGTTACTTCAGATCCATTAAACAACCATGAAAAAATACCTTTGGATTGCTGGGCTGCCACAAAAAAGCCCTGTGATTCTGTGATATTCCCTGTGACATTCCCTGTGATGTTCCCTGCCACAGAGAGCCATTTTGTCTTTGTCTTCCATTGCCTAATGCATTTTATATGAACTCTTTAAATTAGATATTTTTTTTTTACAGTCCAAAAGATTGCAGCAATGCCAGTGACTACTGAACCCAAAGCCAATATTTATGAGAAGTGTGGGCCAAGGAACACTCCTACCAAGACAGAGTTATTAGAAGTCAAATCATAAACTGCTTGCAATTCACATCTAAGATGCTTACACAGAAAAGGACAAATGCCACACATGATTACAATAACAATAACAGTTTGTCTCAAACCAGCACAATAATCCTGCTCTGCTCAGCAATGCTCACGCTTCAGCAGCAGCACTGATGTGATTTTGGGACATGACATTTTAAAAAGACAAACTGAAATCCAAGCAGATGAGAACAGAGATGACAAAATGGCTTAGAAAACATCACTCAGAGGCGTTTATGCTTTGCATTCTTTCCACATGTATAAAGAAACCAGGACTTGAGAAATATCCCTCAGAGAAAGATGGAGTGAGAAAAAATGGCAGTTTCCCTGAATGCTGAAATTGCTCTGTTTATCACCTTCTACTTAATAATTTGGGAGAAGACAGGAGAAATGAATGGGCAGAAAAGTGAGATTGTCTTCCCATTTGCTATGGCACAACATCATAGAAAGGTGTCACAGCTGTGCAATGTGAAGAGGTGCATACTGAAGGTGCACTGACTGCAGGAGCATTTCGATGTCCATGTCCTGGGGTGCTCAGCGAGCACTTATTCACTATTTAATTACCTGTCCTCACCCTGTGGCTAAACAAAGGGCTGAACAAAAGGCCCTGTATTCCCTGAAAGGGCACCATTTCTTTCCTAGTAATTCCAAGCTTTTCTATAATGTTCAACACCACAATTAAAATGGTAGAGAAAATAAATTTCCTTAAAAATAAAAGATAATAGAGCCAAAACACACTTTTGTTCTCTTCTTCCTTTCCCTAGAAACGTTTTGCAGAAGAAAAATAAAAAAGAACGGCATCCAGCACTACCCAAACTAGACCCTGAATGTTTCATCTTGTAGTCAAGAACTGGTGGCAGCCACGGTCGGTCACGGTCCCAATCCCTGCAGGAAAACAGCTGCAGTGGGGAGGAGGGATAACAGCAGCAGCTCACTCAGAAGCTGCATTTCTGGAAAAGGTTTAGTGCCCAGGGCATTTTCAGAGACTTCACCCACCAAAAATCTACATGTTTCAAGTAAATGTTCATAAAATAGGATTTTTCAGAGACTGGTGACTTGATAGGCAAATTTCACAGAGACAGAAAGAACTCATCCCAGCAAAAGATTGTTCCTCTGACCTCAAGCCTCTGCTCCACCGTGCAGAGGATGTGAGATCACGTGGATTAAATGCTCATGTGATTTTATTAGCATGGCTAGCAGGAATTTTTACTCAATTCAGCTTCAGAAATTGGCTATTTTAGCTGTAATAGCAGGAGGAAGTTATCTGAAAGGAGACAGTGGCAGGGGAAGGAGGGAAGGTCATGTGCAGTGGAAGCTACAAACATACCTGAAAATAAGGTCTTCCAGTAAAATGTGATGGGGGATGGTGACAATAAGGAGCACTAACAAGCCCACCTTCCCTATCTACAGAATACCAATTACCTCATGTAAATATATAACCCCTCACAGTCTTTTCAAACTCAAAGGCTGAAAGGAAACAGCCTAAACTGAGTGGAAATCTGACTGCAGTTTAGGAAGCAACCCTCCTGGGTTACTGGGAGGATTGCTTGGGGTTTTTTTAGAAATATATTTATGCAAAACTAATAGATGCATTTCTAAATAATTTTTTTAATATTAGACTGTTGTTTTAATTCCAATTTTCACATTATTTATATGTGAATTCCCATGGAAGACATGTTCTCAGGAAGAGAATTCAGACCTAATTCTGTAGTCACACATGGTCCCCACCCTCCTCACCCGGGTCCCTCCGCACTGACACTTGAGTGATTTTCCCTTATTTGCCTTCCGCTGCCAGAGGGGACAAGAACATTATGGGCTGCAAATGCTCAGAGTAACGGCAGCAACAGATGCTTACTGCCTCGGAGGAGTCTGATCCCCCAAGCACTAAATTAAGTGCCCTAAAGCAAAGAGAAATAAACCAGGAACACCAGACCATAGATCTGTCATACCTAAAACGCTGTAACCACCTGCTAATTGCTGCATGTTTATTCAGGGCTGACCCTGTAAACAGCCCGATGGTGAATGTTTGTATTCACGGAATCCAAGGGCAGACAAATAACTCCGATGCATCATAGTTTAATGAATAAACGCCTGAAAACGAGTCTCACAAGATGAAAAGCTTAATTTTTGAGTCACTACTCATAAAAGGTTAAATATTTGTAGTGAGAGAAGCTAAACCAAGAAATTGACAATTACTTAGCAAAACATAAAATCTTTCAGTTGCTGCCAACTTCAGACTTGGACAAATTCTGCAATTATTCCACTGCTCTTTTTTGAGGACTGCTGCAAACTCTGCTGCATTTAATGACTGGGAACCCACTTTAATTTTCAGATTTACACATAATTAGTTGAAAAACTGTTGTTTGTTCTAGTTATTGAAAAACTAGGTGTTTGTTCTTCTGCCTCTAGTATCCACACTCCTGATGCAGTTTTAGTACGTACATATAATACTGTCTGTCTCGCCTGTGTCCAGCCAATCCAACACTGTTCTGCTCCTCATTTTCCATTCCCTCCTAGGCCCTCTGCATCTCTCCAGCCCCATCCTTCCTGTGTGGGGGACTCAGACTGGACACGGCTTCCCAAGTGAGATCCCACCATTCTTTCCCAATAGTAACAATATTTTTCTGTTGGAATTATCTTGCTGGAAGTGCTCTACAACGACATCTGCCTTTTCCCCACTGTTCTGGTGTGTACCTTCTGGTATTTATAGTTGGTCCTCCTCCGTCTCTATCATTTCCTCCAGATCATGTCTTCAGTTCATGGTGTAAATTCTTGTTACCTGCCATCAAGAAAATATTGCCTCATTTTATAAATCCCAGTATTTTAGTTTTGAAGATAATCAATTCTCTCTGAATGATTTGCTAATTTTCTATTTGATAATGTCCCAGATTTTATTATTTTTATTTTCCGTAGATTAAAATATACTTGTGTCTCAGTTTTGCGACAAATGTAACAGAGGACACTCTGCAATGAGTACTCGTCTCTAAAGAGTTTCAATAATTCCCCTCCACCAACAGAAAATTAATACTAATAAAGTAAGGGGGAAAACCCCAAAACAAAAACAAACAGTTTATTAACAGAATGCCCACAAGGCAAGGAAGAAAAGCAAACAATTGCTGAACAGCAAATCCCCAGAACTCAGCCCTTGCCCCCCACACACAGAAGGACAAAGACCCAAAAATGCCAAAGAACGCGGCAGATGTTGAAGAAATCTCCCTTCCTGACTCGTGGTGCGCCGGCTTTCACTGAGGAAGTGGAGCTTCCACTTGTCCCTCTGAGGGAAATGGAGCTCCCACGGAGCTTCCCTTGTCACCCTGAGGGAAATGGAGCTCCCACGGAGCTTCCCTTTTCCCTCGGAGGGAAATGGAGCTTCCCTTGTCACCCTGAGGGAAATGGAACTTCCACGGAGCTTCCCTTGTCACCCTGAGGGAAATAGAGCTTCCACGGAGCTCCCCTTGTCCCTCTGAGGTAAACAGAGCTCCCACGGAGCTCCCCTTGTCCCTCTGAGGTAAACAGAGCTCCCACGGAGCTTCCCTTGTCCCTCTGAGGTAAACAGAGCTCCCACGGAGCTTCCCTTGTCCCTCTGAGGTAAACAGAGCTCCCACGGAGCTTCCCTTGTCCCTCTGAGGGAAGCGGCGCTTCCTCGGCAGAGCTCCAGGCCGAGGCCAGGACCTGCCGGGGCTCTCTGGCGCCGAGCTCCTCTCCGCGGCAGCCAGGGCGGGCGGAGCAGCGGGGCTGGAGCCTCTCTCTGTCTCTCTCCCTGACTCTCTCTCCCCCTGTGCGTTTCCTCCCCGGCTCCGCCTCCCGAGGCTTGGGGCCGGACCGGGCTGCGCTCCCGCCGGTGCTGCTGCTCCGGCCTCAGCTTCCCTGGAAGCAACTGGAGGATTGCTACTGCAGCTCCTCCGAGCCAGGGAAGGGAAGAGCTTTTTGCGTGGGTCCAGAAAACCGAGCTGGCCGAGCCAAACCGGACCGAACGGCGCCACTGGGCCCTGAGGCTTCCAAAATTCCCGGCGAAAGAGCCCAAAGGGCCCGGGCCCGGCCCCTCACACACGGCCCGGGTCTTGAAGGTCCAGCAACCATGTGGGGCAGAAAGCTTAGGATCGTGGAGTAGGCTGTCATCAGGATCACTCCAAGACAACTTGAAAACATGTTTTAGTCATCCTTGTAAAATCCAACTTGGTTTAACTTTTGTCAAATCTGGTTTTGGCCTGTGTTTCTTGATCTCCAAAACATGAGTTTTCTTCATCAATTCATTCTAGTCTTTGGGGGTTATTCAATCCTACACTTTTCTGGAAATAATATTCTCATTATTTTTAGAGTTCTTTATACACTTTCCCTCCCCTTTCCCACACTTCTTATATACATTGTGATAGATTTTCCTCTTTTTATCTCAAAGTCTTTCCCCGTTTATACCCACCCAATTGACTTCACACTAAGAGCTGCTGTGAACCAAAACATGCCCTCTTAAAAGTCGCAGCTGCTCTTTTGTCTGCCCCGGTCAGCTCCCGAATGCCCGGCTTGGGCGTCTCAGCTTTTCGTCGGGGCCGGGGCTCGCCGCAGTTTCCAGGCGCTTTTGCTGTTGCGCTCCGGGGTGGGCTGTTGGCCGCGCTTTGCCGTCGGCGTGAGGGAAGAAACAAAGAGGCAGGGAATTCGTCCAAATCCGTCCGCGTGGCAGCTGGATGCTTTATTGGCTGCGAGAGCTGTGATGGAAAAGCTGCAGCCGATCCCAGCTTCTCACAGACGCAAATGGCCTCGAGCATGCCGAGGAGTGGGATGATATAGGGAAGGGACAGGGCGGATGGGGAGCCCTCCCTCCCAATGGGTACAGACATCGTGGTGATGACGTGTACTACAGCGACCAATGGGAACACGGCAGGGGCGGGCATGAGACTTTGGGGTGAGTGGGACCGCGAGAACGGGGAGACGGGCACGGAAACCACAGGAGTAGGGAAAAATGCGGGGGATGCACGAGGGTACAGAGAACTGGAAAACTAACAAAGAAAAAACCCATAATGTGAACCCAAACCTGGGATGCAACAAAAAGTGACATCTTCAGTCACAGATATATTCTTGCCTATAGCTCTCGCTTACAATGAGCCAACTCACACTTCATCTGGATTCTATAGACTTTTCTGACTACCGTTTTCCTTCCCTGTAACATGCAAGGCCTCCAAGACGTGTTGTGGATGTCATTCCACCGTGTTGCTTTTTGCAGTAGTGTAAATAAAGAAGTTGTTTTCATCAATTTACCAAGTGCCTCCATTTTGCTCCCTGAATTAAAAAGCAGCCACTTTTTCCTGGTGACCCTGCTGGGACTATTTATCCAAGTGCCCTTCTCACCATTAACAGGCTGTTCTGACTCTATGTTGCTCTTTCTGCCATCCAGGACCATTTCATTTCCTACTGCCATAAACCAGCACAAAAATCAGTGACAGCTTTTCCCCGTTACCGGCCTTTATCTCCGAACAAGGCACACACCCCTCGGACCCTGCACGGCCAGGGCATTTCCCACAGCTGACATCCAGTCACACAAACAGGGACCTGGGGCCCTGCAGGAGCACAGAGCTGGAGGCTCAGCAGAGCATTAATCCGGCCAAAGTCACAGCCCAAAGTGGCATTTACAAATAAACCAACAAACTTCAGGCTATTTTATATAGAAAAAATCCTGCTTTCGCTTACAGCTGAAAAATAATTTTACCTGTGAAAGAAAAAAGTTGATTTTTCATTAGCATTTAGAAAGCCAGTGAGAAGAGCAGAGGAAAAGATATCAGCAACAAAGCAAAATTATACTGCAATAAGAGAATGTTAATGGCCTTGCCTGTGAACACACTGATCTCTTTGCACAATTTTTCTGTTACCAGAGAAACAGCACTGTTAGGTTCCCTTACCACTAAATTCAGCTTAGACTGATTCCTTTCTTAACAGTGTTGATAATAGAGTCAGGTCTGATTACTAGTAAAACCTAACTTTTCCCCTTTAAAGAAAACAAATATATTCTTTAAAAATTGGTACAAGACAATCCAGATAAAATATTGACTATTTTTTTACACAAATGTTTAACACAAGCAAAGGAAATTTCTGCCAGTGCTAGATACTCTATTTTCATACACACACTGGGTGAAGAGAATAAAAACAGCAACAGCTGGAAAATATCCATGGATTCACTTTCCTCCTTGATGTCCCCATAGTTTGAACTGTGTGTGCTGGTATTTTTCTCTGGTACTTTTTATATCTCTCCTCATCATTACTCAGCTCCTTATTCATTCCTGTATGCTGTCTCTTACCAGCTGCCTGCTGTGATGATCATCTTTGCAGTATCCATCTCTGCCATTTCCATCTTGAGATTATTGCAGCAAAACATGCAACAAAATATACAAAACTGACCAAAGCAGCAAACAGGAGTGATACTGATGCTAGAACCGGAGACTCGTAAAAGAACAGGCATGATTTGGTGGAAATCTGTTTTCTCTGACTCATATAAAGCTACAAAGGTGTGGTCACTTCTGTTTTCACTGTCCTTTGGGAGAGGTGTGACTTGTTTTAACAACACAACCTCCCCATTTCTGGACCTGGCATATCACCAGCCCCACCGTGCACTCCAGTCTGACTCCAGTTCTCTTCTTTGCCCATTTCCCATCTCCCGTTCCCCTCAATGTCAGTACAAGTCTCTTTACATAGACACATATCCATGTCCTACACACAAAGGAGAAACTCTTCCCTACTTCTGATGCACTTCTCGAGATAAAGAAACTGGAACTGCACACATGGTTCTAGATGTGTGCATTTCCATAATGCATTATGTGTATTTCCATAATCTCTGTTCCTTCCCAAATGACCTTTAGTGATTGATTTGCATTTTTATCTTTAATTGATGAAGATGATCAAAGGAAATGAAAATCAAATTGCATTGAAGGCTTTTGTAATGGAACTTTTAAGAGAAGTGGGAAGCAATCATTTCAAAATTGAATTCCTTAATCAAAATTCAAGACTCCAGAGCTATCAGCAGCCAAAAATATTTTTGCAATGGATGACAAGATGGTATACTATCAACAGATACTATCCTATATTGCAAAAAAAAGTGTAATTTATTTCAGAGTGGCACAGCCAGCAGACTGAGGAAAGCTATTATATACTTAAGGCAAAAGAAGCCATGTGTGCTTTCCTTGCTTGCTTTCAGTTTGGCAGATTTTAAATTCTTTTGACAACAGAAGAGAGGCTGAGAATAGAACTCAACTAGTGGAGCTGATTGTATAGCATTATTTACAAGCAAAGAAATAATGTGGACTGGTTTTCTGTATATTGTCCCATAAATTTTTCAGCCCAGTTGGGATACTGAAAGAAGGCAGAGCTTCTTTGATTTAGCTTTAAAATCTTCATTATCCCAGGGATAATGACTGATGCTCTTTCCATGGAGAATAGTCCAGAACTTTGTCTAGCTCTAATTTCCTGTATAATGTTAAATTTTAAGGCAGCAGTACAATTTTAGGGATTTAGACTGAATATTGCTTCATGGGTTAAGTAAGAAAATAGTGTGACTTTCTGTTATTCAAATGGATGTGAATAGGTAATGTCTTCATATATATCCAGGTAAATTTTCTGGCAGATTAGAATAATTTAACTGCAAAAACCCTTAAGATTAACCTACAGTTACTTCTGCACTAATGAAAGAACTTCTTCTGCAGGGAAAGAGATTTTCATTGAATTCTTATCTCATATAAATGAAGAAACATATTTTCCAACACAGAATGAGAGCCTCAGTGCCAAGAAATCTCGCTCAGGTTGATTATAAGGAATATTTCCTAAAGATGTACCTTTGATTCTTGCTACAACTATCCAGATTTTTCACTGACTCGAGTGGTAGCTCTTTTGCCACTCTGAGAATTGACAATAATGTACATGTCAGAAGATTCTAAATGCTTAGTTTCTTATGACAATTTCCCTGTGAGATAAGAAATATCCACAACCGAGGAGCTTTGCCTGCTGCTTATTTCATGTGTACAGAACCCCAGTTAAAAACTGGAACTTCATTCCAGGCAATGGAAACTTCTCATCTCTTTTAACAGGGTCAAGATTCCACCCACACACTTTCCCTTCACAGACATTCTGCAGAGTCCTCCAAATAAACCTAATTACATTCCACACATGGAATATGCCAGGACGGAATGGTTAAGAATCACAAGAGCCACTGTCATACTTAAAAAGCACAAGGGATTGGTACAAAGCCTTCCTGATGTCATGTTCCTGATGGAAAAGAACAATTAATGCTCTTTCCTAAAATTGGTTGTGGGACCTATTCATCACCACAGAAGTCAATTGGATTTAGGTGGATGCTCTTAGCTACAAATATTTTCCATAATAATGCTGCCATTATGGAACTTCACTGTAGCAAAGAGAGGGAATTTATGGGTAAGTTCTAGAAAAAGATTTAAAATAGGACAAAGTGTGGGTAACCATTTCATATACAGAAGAAAAATACTGTTGATGACCATACTTGAAAAAAAACCCAAACACCACTGGATAATACCACAAAATGCACTGGACTTTCTCAGGATACAGGTGGGTCAGTCTAAAGCAGCACAAACACCGTGTGCTGGGGCAGGAAGGGCAATCACAGATGGAGCCAGTTTTGTTGGGGCTTGCCAGCTTAGACAGAGATGGGAAAATGGCCCATTCTCTCTGGAATTCACTGGCTGTGCAAACTCTGGGCTTGATAACACTGCCCGTTTATCTTGCTTTATGCACATTGATTTCCAATCCACAAAGCTTGGAATGTTCTCATTTGTCTTCCAAGGGAAAATCTATCAGAAATCCTGTTGTCATCTCCTTTGAGGAAAAGGAAAAAGGAAGCAAGATCAGCCGTTGCCTTTTTAGTTCTTTTAGTTCTTTCCCCCTGCAAGTTATTAAAGAGTAAATTAGAGAAACTCACATTCATTTATGGAAAGGAAGATGTGGCATGGTTGGAGTTGGCTGCTGGTGGTTGGTTATGGTTTTGGTTTAGGTCTTTTTTTTAATTGCGAGAAATGTAGATTTCATTGCAGAGTTCACTGATTTCACTGGAAAATGTGACAATGGAATAACGACCAAAAAAATTTATAAAAAGAAGGAAATGTGGCAGGAGCAAAAAAGGCACCAAAAGCAGCCAAGTTATTGTAGCAGAACTCTTAAAGACTTGTTTAATGAGTCTTCAAATACATTTTAAAGGTGAAAACACAGAAAGCTGTCTTAAAGCATGAAGAAGTTTTTCACAGCCACTTAAACTGTAATCTGGTAGTGAAAGCAACAGCAAATAAAGAGGATTCCAAAGGTAAGAATCATGTCTCAGCTGAAACCATTGGGGATGTCACTGAGATCAGGGATTAGAGCAGCAATTTATAAAATACTAAAATGTATTAGCTTGCAGCTTACTGCACAGTGTGGCTTTATTCTTTTCTTGGATACCTGAATTACAATAGTCTATCAAATACTTCACCAGATGAAGCCACAAGGGCTAAAATATTCAACAGGAAAGACAAGGAAAGGAAAAACGTTTGGGCTAAGCACCTAATGCTTGAACCAAGTTATTTGGGTCTGAATCATTTGGCCCACAGTTCTTTCAATGTCATTTTGACAGAGAGTTTTAAGAAAATCCTAATCACTCAAACTCTTCAGTAAAGGATCTTCATTTCAATATAGCAAACATATTTTTGCTACCAGCCTACAGAACACAGTGATTCATTCTTTCAAGCTTTCTGTGAGCACCATCTGGCCATCGTGATTGTTGCTATTTTACTTCTCAACATGTTTTAACAAAGTTTCTTTTGACCATGTAGTCTTTGACAGAGTCTTAGGGACTGAGAAGAGGGGCACTTGGCATTCTCAGCACATCGTGGTGCCCACGGCGGGCACTGGAACCTGTGCAGCGAGATGGAGAATGCACGGGCAAGTTTTGTGTGGGGAAACAATTTCAGATGGTGCTTCCTTGGAAGGAAGTGAGATCCTTCCAGTTCAGAAGGGGAGGGCTCTTTGTGTAGGTGCTGGGGTAGCCCCTGAATGATTCTCAGAAGGTGTTCCTCCTCCCTGAATAAATCCTGCATTGAACCAAAACCAAAAAAGCTTTGGAACAGGTAGGAACATCCGTGTCAGAGAAGTCATTTGTGCTTAGGAGATCCCCAAGTTGGAGAAATAATAAGAGGACTCCGGGAAATTAATTTTTAGGAAGAAAGATGACCCATCTGAAATACAAGTAGGTGAGGAAAGAGAACTTAAGATAATGTGAAGTTGCAGAGGAATGCCTCATTAAAACAAGGAAACTTGCTGTTGAGGATGGAGATGATCTCTGCCTTGAAGTAGTATCTACCAGCAAGAGTCTGTGTCTACCACAGATCATGTTTAAATTACATGTTTCAGGGAAAAACTCCATACAACCAGCCATCACCTACTGTTACCAAGCCACTTGCCATCAACAGGGAGAATACAGAAGGCAGTGAAGAACAGTCTAGAAAACACAGAACGAGTGCTGGGTTTAAACCTCTCAAGCAATTTACTTTTTCAGCATCACGAGGCTTTGCAGCAAGATTTCACATTTTTCCTGAAGCACTGTCTTAAAGGTGCTGTGAAATAAAAGCTGCTGTTTTAAACCTGTTTAATGACTTCATTAATCTCTTCCTGTTTTTATGATCAGCTCGGCAGCAGAGCAATTCCCCCATTATCTATAATCCCAGAGGAGCATTATCAGAGGAGCATAAGCCTCTTGTGGAGGATAGATCATAAAGATGTATTGATAAAAAGCAGAGTTTGGATTTCCTTTTTGTTTTAAATTTACCTGAGCTTTGTGTCAAAACTGAATTCTATCAGGCTCCAAGTGAACCAGGTCAAAGTGGTTCAAACCAAGAAAAATTAACACATGGCTATGATTTAACCCAACACCACAAGGAGAATGCCATTGGATTCAAATGCACAGGGACCTCAGTGCTTCAGAGCATTTGTGTGATCTTTTTGAAAAGCATATTGCTTTACAAGAAAACTGGAAAAATGATAACTTTTTAAGTTCTGTTTGGAAAAAAAAAATCACATTTCAACTAGATTAAATCAACAGGTGCAGATCTGCTGGGAAAAAATGAACTGATTAAGAAAAATAATGTATACACATATTTGTTATTTGAATATATTCACCCATCATGAAGCTGATTAAGCAGAAGTTGATTCTGTATTTCAGATATGGTCTCAAGAACATAAACATTCTCTACTGTCCTTCTGTTACTCTCAGCTGTGCTCAGAGAATCCGTGTGACATCCAGCCAGAATGGTCAAACACAACAGCCCCAGGTGTTCAGTAAGACACCTTTGTCCAAACTCAGAGGAAGAAATATTTCCCTTCAGACTGCAGCATTTTATATAAAAACTTCCTGACTTATCTGCCTGCACACCATTTCTAGAAAACCAAGATAATAACTCTTAATATCATATTACTGATTCTGATGGCATATTCCTTCCACCAAATGCATATTGGAAAACAGCCTTCTTAAGAACATAGTTTAAAAGATAAAAGACTAGGGCTTTCAATGATACATACACCAGATACTGAAATATCACTTATATTCAAAGGCCAATAAACAATGTTTAAAAAGCCTCATGTAATCCCATAGTTCTAATGCACAGGCACCTTCTTTGGGCTGTGCTGGATTGTGGTTTTAATGAAAACCTGGAATAAGCAGTTGTCTTGTACTTTCAGGGCTCAGAATTTTAACTACTGAACCTTTCTTTGTTTTACAAGTCTGAAATCACAGGTGTCCCCACTCATAGCTGCCTGAGGATTAACATAAAAAATTGACTTCAATCATTTGCATGCTGATTTTTTTCTCAAAAACATGTTAGGAGCTAAAACCAGAACTGTGTTGATGATACAGATTATCCAGGATTCCAGTCCTGAGCAAAAGTACCTCCTGTGGCTCATGAAAAGGAATTTAGAAGATTTCTCACTGTACATTGAACTTTCAACTGCTTGCACATAATCAGCCTGATTATGCTTGAGCATTCAGCTGGGCAGACAATTAACTGCTTAAAAACATCTGACCCAAACATTGCACACTGCTATAGCCACAGACTACAAACACTATCAAATAATGCAATTATCCATCAATTTAATTTCTCTTCTGCAAAAAACCCACCATAGGCTGCTTAAAATTATTTCAACCAAACAGAAAGAAAACCACTATCAATGGCAAAAAAAAAAACAAACCCTAAAACTGCTAGAAACACCCAGAAGGTTTCAGCAGTGTATGGTGAAGAGAGAAAGGGCTGAGGAATATTCAGGTGAACGGATGTCCCTAGAAAACAGGGAAGTGTACACATGCATTGCAAGTGCTTGAAGAGAGACTTCAAAACTCCACTGCTCACTGGCATGTCTGGGAATGGACATCCAGATTTGCCTGCAGTTAACCAGCCTGAAATACTGCAACATGTCATCTACAAAAGCTTTTCTTTCTTGCTTTTCTGCTGAAGCCATAACTTAAGGCACATACAGTGGCCCTGTATTGTGAGCCTGCTGTTATGAGCAAGGAGGAAGAAAGACCCAGTAAATGTATTACAAGCCTTACAGAAGATGTGTCTCTTCATATATCCAGCTTCCCATGATTTATGCTATTTTTTAGCAATGAGTTATGATGAAAAAGCCGTTAAATATTCAGTTTTATCTGAGGAATAAAGTCTTAGTGAGATTAACAGACTTATCTGTTAATGACACAGCAAACATTCTAGTAACATCCCCACAGTAATCCAGATCTTTTTGACTGCTTCTTTTCAATTTCATTTGACCTTTCTGAAAATCCTTTCTTCATCCACTTACCCTCTCTATTTATTTCTAGCTGAAGATACAATGAAGTCTGTAGGCTTCCTATTTTGAAGAGGGTTCATATTATTTCCATACTTTTTAAGTGGAAAGGTAACATTTCAACAACGAAACAACTACAACACATTCTCAGAATATCTTGCTTTGGGTTTTGGGCTTTGTTTCTTTCTTTGTGTGGCTCTTTTGAGGGAGGAGTGTTTGTTTGTAAAAGGCAAGCTTTTCTAATGGACACTTTGATTTCCATTACACATGTAGTGGAAAAAAAAAAAAGAAAATCACGCTTAGAAATAAGGCTGGCATCCTACTGCACAAGACTTCTCAATCTCTTCTGGCCTTGCTTTCCAGCCACGTTGTGGTTGGAATGCCTCCCAATGAATCAGAGCATCTACACAGCAATACATACAGAGCCAGATGCCCAGGATGACAGAAATTTTACAGGCAACCAGATGGGAAATTGTCTTCAAAGTCAGGTAGGAAAAAAAGTTAACTTCTTCATCCTGCTAAGGCATAAGGGCTACAGGGAGAAGATTAATAACTGGCCTCACTAGGTTATCACTTCTCTGGCTCAGTCTAAGACAAGATCTCTTTCCCTCTATATCCTTTTCCTGGAGTTAGGGATGAGAATGATGTTTTTTGATTTGTGTCTGATACCTCTGGTCCCGAATGAAGAGGACTTTTCAGCATGAAGCTGTCAGCAACTAATAGGAAATTGAAGATACTGCATTAATTGAAGCAGATCATCCCAGTTCCCTTCAGAACTCAGACTAGCACCCTGAGAAGCTTTATCATTAAAATTCACAGAAAATCAATTAAGAGAGGCCTGAAGCAGACTGCAGTTCCCACAGGGCCTCTTTGCATTACCTCAAAAGGCAACAAATGTCAAGAGACAGAAGATGTCAGTCCCAGTAAGGTGGCTCTGTTAGCCTGGGAAAAGTTAATTAGAGAAATTAAAGACTCACACCAAGGAGTGGAGGACCAAGGTAATGGGATTTTGATAACCAGTTAGTTCAATATTGAACCATAAAAATAACTAAGTCAAAGATTTGTTAGAGGTTTCTAGTAATTTTGGCTATTTGGAGGCTGACTCAGAGATAAAAATACAAAATGAACACAATGGAAACTTTATTAGTAGTTTAATAACTACTTATACTCTGTGGGTAAACATCCTGAAATAGATCTCTACATCTGTTGCAAAAGCTAGGCACCAGTAGCAAGAATGGACTTGGTTAATTTTCATGAATAAATCAATTTTAGAGGAGCAAGTGAGACAGATAAATTGTAGCTGGAGCAAGATTTAGCCACCCCATAGTCTGAGGCAATGTCGTGGTGCAGCAGTGGTGAAAAAGCAGATGCTGACCGTGGTACTCACCAAGCACTGAAAGAAGAGGCTTTGTCCAGTTGTCCATGGGACTTTGATGAAGAGAACATCTGTTGTGATGAGACAAGGCTGTTTTGGTCCGCATAAGAAATTGGGGTGAGAGCTGTGAAAGGTTTTCCTGTCCATGTGTTGGGGTGAAAAGAATGAGTTGTGCTTCTGTCCTGCTGGAGCCTCTTTGAGAGGAGTAAGCTGTGCTGCTGGCTGCAGGAAAATCAAAAACCACCAGTAATTTTTTAGGGTTAGTAATCTACCTGAGGAAAATAGAAACAGTGAACTGATCTGAAAGAGTGCTGCTGTGTTAAAGGACTCATTCAGGTACCATGAAATTGTGCCAAAGCTAATGTCCTTGGGTGTGAGAGACACTAAACATTTCCCTTCTCAGTGTAAGAAATTAAATTCTCTCCCAGAAAAGGGAGCTCATCACTAGATTTCATGAAAGCACCCAGGAAAAGCAAGTGTTCTGAAAACCTTAACAACTCTGCTAATGACTTTTCTGAGATGGATGTGCTCTCATCCCAAATTAGCATCACCATAACAAGGGGCTGTAAGAGCCATGTGCATAAATGGGGAGTTCAGTGCTGAACTGGCCATTCCTGCATGCCCCAGCAGGGCAACAGGAAGCTGCAGGAATTGCTTGGCCACATCAGATGGCCGAGTGTTCTTCCACAGTTGTGAGGAAAAAAAAAGGAACTAAGCATTACAAGCACAGGTACCAATTAGTATAATCAGGCACACTGTCCCACAGGCTCAATTTAGTATTTTTCCTAGCAGTGCAGCAATAACTGTTCCTCCTAACATAATTATGTTATGTTCAGAACAGCATTTCCAAACAGCAAATCTACATTTGCTATCTTAGGTATAAGCCAGCACCAGTATTCAGCCAAAGATAAAAGGGCAAAGTTTTAAAATTTTAAAATTGCCAAGACATTTTAATGAAGTAAATTAAATAAGGCCATATTTTCTATTTCAGTGATTCCATCTGACAAGAAAGCAAAGGCGAGCAGCAGAAGGCAGGTGAGGTGGTGCAGGCAGTGATAAGGATCAAAATGAACTGTGGTGGTTATATACCCAGTGCAGGAAAAGCAGGCAGGACAGAAGAATCCTCTCTGAAATTAAGATGGAAGTTCAGCTTCTTACTTTTCTGTTAAGATTGACTATAGGGTTGTCTAGCAGGTTTTCAGACTATTTATTTTACAGACCTTACTTAGATCCATATTAATCAGCTGAGCCTCTGCTGCCATCAAAATTGACAGAAATAACATTTTTTTAGCACTGCTTAGAAACAGAGCAGATAAAACTAAACTGTGCAGTCCCAATGAGAGAAGGAATTATGTCCTATCCACCTTCAATAAAACAAAGACCAAAATCTCTTTAGAGCATCTCGTTTACTTTCAGCTTGCACAGTGAGCCCTTAACTCATCATGGATCAAAAGATGCCTCACTAAATGACAAGAGAAATGACTGCATTCTGTTTAGTGGCAATCCTTTTAGTCATAACAAACCTTGTGTGCATCAGCTGAGCTCCAGGAGAATTGTGTGCAGCAGCAGCACCCTCTCCAGGGGCTGTTCCAGGACCTTCTCCAATCACTGCTCTAGGACTGTAGAGACTTTTCCTCCCTCCCACTTCCAGCAACAAATCTACTCATCTTCCAAATCCTTACTGAATTCCAGACCCCTCCTGTGTAAAACCAGGGCTGCCCACTGGACAAAGGCCCAGGCTTACAAGCTGCTTTCTCCTCCACAGAAACCCCTCACACATCCGAGGCTGGGTCTTCAGCAGCAGAACTTGTCAGGAGCGCCGTCACACTGATAATCAGGGAAACAACTCCTTCTGCTGTGTTAGGTTTGAAACAGTGCAAGGTATAGGAATTATTTATCATTCATCCTCATGGAATGTCCCTGCCCCTCAGAGTCCAGCACTACTGTGCAAAGCCTCTCATGGAGCCAAACAGAAATGACTGCTGTCCCAAAAAATGAGTTTGTGAGAAATTCCCAGTGTCCTTCATGCCTTGAGAAAATGAACGAGCAGTCACTGTTGGGGTGAAATTAGTTCAGATGAAAAAATTTTCAGGATGATCTCCCTCCTCTTTATGTTCTAACACAACTACAAACAAGCAAAATGAGAGATTTTAGAAGGAACAAGGGATGTTTAAAAGCAAATCTCTGAACCAAGCCTGGGATGCCCACCCAGCAGTTAAACACAGGAAGGCAGGCACTGTTCACTACCTATTTCATGTTAAGAGGTTTCTAAACTCTACCAAATTCAGTTAAGAAATTAAACAGAGAGCAATACAACCATAGTTTAATTAATTTAAAGGTACATAAGAACCCAGAATGTTTTCCATGAAACCAGGGGACTTTTTTTCCTTATTTAGTGCCTGAGTGGGATTAGCAATTGGAAAGACCCACTGAAACTGTAAATGCACTTTGCCCCAGGATAGAAACAAAGGTAATTATTTAAAAACTAGGAAAAAACTCAATCAGAAACATAAAACATTATGGACCACGTATTATTTTTATCCCCAAGAATTCCCCATAGAAAAGGCATGGAGAACACCGGAATTCTGAAGTGGGACAACAGAGGGACTGTAAAAGTGAAATGGAGTTCTGACAAATGACACTGTGTAGAACATGGATTCACAGACCAACAAAACCAAACACCCCAGCAGCAAAAGCTCCAGTAGTGCATACTCCAGCTGAGGCATGGGTGATTCTGTACATTGATCCTCTGATCTGGCACACTCACTTGCCAAGGCTGCTGAACTTCTTCTTTCACATCTTCAGCCACAAAACCTCCCAGTCTTTTCACAGGAATCACTTAACCAAAGGAAGGCAGACCAGAAATGTTGTTTTCACAGTTCACACTAACATCAAGGTACATGCCTAAGGTACACCATCGTTAAGCATAAAGAAGAAGCCAGCAAGTGTATACACCTGGGATTTGAAGAAGTGATAAAAAGACAGGAAACCCAAGCCTATGGTTAACACAAAACCTCATGATTAATATAACACAAATGCAGACGGTCAAGGACATATCTTGCCAGTTTGGGGATGTAATAGGCTGGCATTATTAAAGCAAAAATGATGTCTAACAAAAACTGTGTTTCCCAGAATTGAATACATTTAGGGGGCCACTCCTGATCTTTACATAATATTTCAGGAGTTCAATTGGCACCAGCCTGTTTTTCTAGATACAGGCAGGGAAGAAGTTCAGTTCCTAATAATGTGCAGTTCTGTAACTTCATTAGGAATCTTTCAATATTTTAATAAAAGCTAGAAAAACACCTGTTTTGACACCAACTGTCCTTAGCAGCAACATTTTGCAGCACACAATCTGAAAAGGTTAGCCTGCCAGACAATAATACATAAAATAAAAATTTAAGTGAGGGCAAGGAAAATCATATTCAGGTGAAACTGCTCTCCTGCAAAAGCAAAGTGATATTAAGATTCAGCCTGGGAACAACACATTCCTCAGCTATGAGAGAAAACATGATTCTTAAAAACCTGTTCACTACATTAGAGACAATCAACTACAAATCAGGTGTTAGCTTGGTTAGTACTAAGACATCATAATTATTACCACAATATTAGCATAACAATCAAATAAACACATTCCAGATATGCATTTTAATCCATTTACTAGTGTCAGCCATGCTCTGCTTTGATTCTATCAATACATCCCGCTGCAGAAAGGTCAAATTGTGTTTTCAACATCATGTAAAATCAGCTCTGTGACTCAAAACTCACCACAGACCTCTAAACAAGAGGCACAGACCTTCACCAGTTTGCCTTTCAGAACTTCTCACACATCTGTTACCTTTCTGTGGGCAGCTTCAGAAAATGGGGGGAAAACCATTCCAAAGAACAGTACCAAGGAAACCACACAGCACCATGGACTTTTTCCAGGTGTGAAGTTTTCAATGGATTATGTGAAATAACACAGAAGCAATTCCTGTCCACAGAAAATATTTAAAATGTTTTTGTTTCAAGGACAATCACTGGATGTTTAAAATTTCTGGTGCTGAAAGCTGCATTAAGTCATCAACATTGAGTAATCAATATCCCCACAACCTAAACTGTGAAATTACTACCTCCCCGAGGAGAAAATTTTCAGGATTTGCAACTCATCTCAAAACCTTAGTAAAAAGACACCAGCAGAACTTCCCTGAGGTGACATTGTGTTCTATTACCCTTCAAATACTCATGAAAACAGACTTGCTTTCACTAGGACAGCTGTCCATGAAAACCTGGGGTAAAACCTCTAAGAAATGGCAATGTGCACAAACGTTCCTTTCCACAGCAGGCACAATCCAGCGCTCCTTTGAGTGGCTGAGAGCTGAGCAGCACTGGCTGGCACAGCCTCTTCTCCCACATCCAGCGAGTGCCCAACGCAGCAGCGCCAGCCTTTCAGAGATGGGCCAGGGCGCGAGAGAGCAGATGCCAACAAGGGTCTGAAGCTGTGCCAAGCGAGGTTTACATTGGATATCAGGAAGAACTGTGGCCCAGAAAGGGCTATTAAATATGGGAATGCTCTGCCCTGGGGGCACTGGTGGAGTCACCATTGTGGGAGGCATTCAAGGGAAACCTGGCCATAGCATTCCGGGCTCCGGCCTACTTGCCATGGTGGCTACGGATCACAGGTTGGACTTGACATCACAGGGCCCTCCCAAGCCAGTGTATTCCGTGATTTGTGACATCACAGCCTCTGGGGACAGCACGGTGGCTGGCAACTGTCCCCAGCCATTCTGTGCCCAGAAGCTGGGCAGACCTCGGCGTGGAGCGACGTCCACAGCCTGCGTGGTGGTGGCAGCTCCTCCTGTAGAGCACCATGGCCAGCCAGGGCTTCTCCTGGATGATGCAGCTGTACCTGCTGATGCTCCTGGTCCTTCCCCACGACCCCTCCAGCCGTCCTGAGCAGGACACGGTCAAATCATCAGTATGAAATTTAAATTGTATTCAGGAAAGGAGGTAGTTTTTCTCCATTCCCGTCCCTCCCCAACACCAAGTGAGAAAGATTTGATTTGAAAGGTAATTATTACAAAATTATAGTTGGGCATAATAAGTTCACTACAAGTTCCAGCAGAAAGAGAAAGGAGAGCAGAATCCGAAGTTATCAAACTCAATATAAAGTCCAGCTCAAGCTTTCCCCAAAGCCTCATTTAATTTATCCAGGATTAAAAAAAAAAAAGCACAATAAAAATTTCACATGTTAAATACTATCATTTCTCTCTGAAATCTTCTTAATTATTATGCTTTTTAGAAGTGAATTAGAAAGTCTTCTCCACCCATCTTCCCAAAATCTGCTTCTAAGTGCTTGCCAGTTTAGTCCCTTAGGAAGCAAAAGCAGCCCCACGTGTCTCAGGATCAATAGAAACTAAACAACAAAGCGTGACAAAGTATATTAAATTGTCAATAAAGTCAATAAATATTTCCCACTGTAGAGATAGCTATCACCAGCCTGTGAATTTTGCTAGTGCAGGTTTAGTGAAGAAAAAAACTGTGTCTTTATTGCCAAATCAGTTAGGAGTTATTCTACTCTCCTGCCAGTATGATGTGAGTATAAACACCACATTCTTCAAGCCCCATCCACAAAGAACTCCTCTTTACAATGAAGGCTGTTTTAGAGTTTGACCAAACAGATGGAAATTCACTGTTCTGGCAGCAGGGCCAGTCTCTGCAGTGAAAAGCTGAGCAGCAGCAGCAGCAGATTCCTGATCAGATCTCCAAGGCTGAGTGTGCAGGGTGATTGTGGTGGCCTGGCCCTCGCTGGCCGCACACTTCCAGCCCCCATCCCTTCCTCTCAGAAGGACAGGGGAGAAATTAAGGAAGGCAGAAACTAGAAAGCTCAGGCTAAAGTCAGGGAGGTCACTGATGAAACAGATTTCACTTGAAAAATCTTATTTATCATCAGTTAAAATGAATACTTAATTACATTATTCTGCACTGTGATTAGACAGTCAGAGACAGCCAGCCTGACCCCAAGCATGCTGAAGCATCGGGGCCAGGCAGTGCCCATCTTCCCAGGAGCTGATTTACCCATTGCTCTCAAGTGAATTTTCCCACACTGAGTTCCACAGTAGAACTGCCAGGCTGCCAATAAAAAACATCTCTGGCTAAGAGTCAAACCCTAATACATAAACCATATTAAAGGCAGAGTGAAACCTGCATTTGATTGACCTTCAATGCCCAGAGAAGATTACCAATTTCCCAAGATTAAGGAGTTCCCAAAACACAAAGAAAAGGACTGATTTTTATGGATCAAATGTTAAATAGGCCTGTAAAGTTGGAGTTCTTAGATTGCACATGAAGGAATGGAAAAAAACCCCACCATGACCTTCAAATGCAATTTTAGATCCTTCTTTAAAAATCTGGTTTAAAAAGAGAGGAACAGATACAATCTTCCCCTTATGAGAAGATTTTAATAAATTAAAACCATTTCAAGTCTGTGAAGAAAACCCTACCACAGTCCCTGTCAAATAACATTTTCTTTCATTTTTTCTTCTCGTTACTACTTCAGAGCCGTCTAAATAACGGCAAAGAAGGAAATTAAAGTTGCAATTCCAACACTAAGCTCTGGAGTCCTGCGATGCCTTCAAACAACTGCATGAAACAGAAACTTTATGCTTAATATTCTCCAACACATATGAGCCATTGATTTGCACATCCTCTGGCTGCTGAAGCTGTAAGCTTGCATTTCCATTGGCAGGTGGGCCTGACTCTTGCCTTCCTGTGAGAGAGGTCAGCAGTGTGGACCCTCAATGTCTGGTGGCTCATGCTCAGCTCATTAAAACTCTTGGCTTTCCTCTCTGTAACACTGCCCTTCCTGAACCCAGCCTGAGATACTGAGCAGCCACACACCCTCTGCAGTTTGCATTCTTGATATCTGCCTCTCCAATAAGATGCTTTGCAAAAACAATTTGGATCAAATACTGCCTATGTCTGCCTCAAAGAGTAGCTCTCTGGGTTTTTTACTCCTATTTTTAGAACATTTCTCTTTCTAATGCCATGACAGCTGTGTACAAATACAGAGAAATACCTTGAAGCATTAATAAACAGAAGCAACAGAAAACAAAAGCTGTCACATTTCCTGTGGCCATTTCAGGGTGAAATTGCATGTGTGAATACACTGCAGTTATAGAATACAGTGATATGTACATGTCCCAAAGTAAATACATTAAAAGCAGATTATGCAGCATATATTTGTTACATATATTTATATACATAAATATAAATATTTTGTATTTATATATCTATTTATAACATATATTTAAAATTATTATTGGAAACCAAAGAAAGATTTATTTTATAGCCTCACGGGTTTACCTTCATAATTTACAATGGAGCAACTCCTTTGCTTTAAATGTAAGTGGTTTTTTGGCCATGACAGTTTCATCAGCCTGGTCACCAAGCTGATACACAACAGAGGAGCACAGACAGTGCAGGAACTGATTTTTTAATTACATAAATGGATTTACCGTGGCTATAACTGATGTTTCCAAGTCCTTTTAGACTGTGGGCTAACGGAATCCATCCAGTGTCCTGCCATTCACCACTTCCTTATGGCATTTGCAGTCACTGCTTCCACAGAAGAACAAAACACTTTTACTTGGATGTCATGTGGCTGCTGGAAGGGCAACAACACAGCCACCAACTTGTATTTCCTAGGTCAGGATTACAGTTTAAAAACTGTAATAAGAGGAAAAGACTCTCCAATCCTGCTGTAAACAAGAATGTTTAAGAACCCAACTCTTCCCATTTCAACTTACTTCCCCACTTTATAGTACTGACTTTTTTAGTTAATAAAGGATTGTCTGTAGATTATTGTGGATTAAAATTATAACCACAGGCCTGCATATTGACCCCAAGTCCTATGGTATGAGCAAGTGGATGCTCTTCTTATCCATCCCTGTGCTCATCATGATGCAATTTCTCAATTATCTCCAAGAGGTATTTTTCTTCAACCTAAGTAAACTATTTTATAAAGTTGGTAACAGGGAGAACGGCTGCCTTGCATACAAACCAAAGTGGTTCAATTTTAAAGTGATTAGAACTCTATCAGTCTTCAGACCCAAATATGTGTGGCCTCTGTGTAATACAGAGGCCCTTAAAAAAGGCTCACTCTTAAGGTGCAAGAAAAACCTTCATTTCACTGCAAAATCCCACCTGAGTAAAATCTCACTCACTTTACAATGGAAGGAAAATATTCCAGTGGGGGAGCCAGGGACAAGGTGAGGATGCATGGTACCAGGAAGGATTCTGCACCAACAGATGCTGAGTATCCAGCCAAGAGACAGAAATTCATCATGGAACAAGCTGCTACAAACTGAAAATAAGCATGGCTGAGGTAGGTTTCAGTCAACAACTTTGACCCTCCACAGGCAAAAGTAAAGAGCAGTTCAGTCCTTCCTCCTCCCCAGTCTGTACAAAGAGAGGAAGTGTCTCATACAGAACATGGGAGCTTTTCTCCCTGTTGTAATTAAACAAAAAATGTGAAAGAAAAACACTTGCTCTGCATCTTGTGCAAACCTGCCATTTTAAACCACATTCTGAGTTTATCTGTTCTCTGAGGTACTTACTTTCTAAACTTTACTTTTATTTCTTGGGTCAAAACAGTGTTATCACAAGTAAACTTCCCCCTGAACAGTCTGTCAGAGAGGAAGCAGCAGCAGTGGTCACTATCTGCCACCAAATTTTACATCCTGTGCTATAATCTTATTTACAGAGGCTAAAGGATCCTTGGAGAAGGCTGAGAGAGGTCTCCATGTGTGCATCCTGGCAGGATTCTGCACTGGTCAGCACCTCTACCCAGTGTTCTTGGGTTAGAGGATCAACATGACTCGATACTACTGAGGGTCTGCCCTCACTTGTACTAAAGGGATGTAAGGACATGGCCACCAGGTGAGAAATACACATTCACAAACAGATTGCCCCACAGGCTTGTGTCAGCAGCCTTATTTTAGGAGCATTATCAGATTACAGGGCTGAAGATATCCCATGGTGTCTGTGTTATGAGCACATTCCTACATCCCTTCAGTAGAGTTCCTAGCAATAAAATGTTTTGCATGCCATATGCAATGGTGGCCAAAAAGAAACTTAGCAATGTCATCAAAGCTAAGGGACCCTGTCAGCATTTTCAGAGAAGCCTTATTAAGAAATGAAATTCTCTATTTCAGTTCATTGTGAAGTTATTTGACAGTTCAGTGTCACATCTAACCCTCCTGATCAATAACATGATATTCTGTACACAGATTTCAGTGAGTGGAAAGATGGGTTTCTATATATCAGTTTTCTACTGGAGTTATCATTATAAGAAACTCTGCTGTTAAACTGTCTTTGTATTGATGCGTCTTTTCTCTGCTTTGATCAAATCTATGATAATTGTTATAAGATAAAATACAGAGAGAGGATGGAAGAATAGCTCATCCGAATGCAAATGAGCTCTTTCTCCCCTCTACATCTATCTCAAGGCTTATCTTTTTATTACTCTCACAGAAAGCAGGACAGTCTGGTTAGAGCCAGGGGCTAAATCAGAAATGACTTGACAATCCACTGATAACATGGCATTTCTAGAATATATTCCCTAAGCTCCAGTGACTAAGGGTGAATCAGAAAATTGTCCAAGTCCATCAGCTTAGCATCTGTTTTTTACATGAAGACTTATGAAAATTGAAGTGTACTTTATCACCTGGGACAAGCTTTATCTTGAACATGTACAACACACTACAGTCATAGGCCAGAAATACGACTGCAAGAGAATATAAATGAAAAAGCATTTTTGCTCACTAGATCTGGGGTTTTTTGTCTTGCTTTGATAATTTGAGCTCTGCTGTGGTGCCAGTGGTGCAGTATTAACAGCTGGGTTTCCCAAGAGCCCTATGATGCTTATTTAGGTTCCCAGAGGCACCGTAAGTGAAGAGCTAAACCAATCTGTCACACACCATAAAGCCTGGGATACACATGAGCACACACCACACACACTGAAGCTTTCCAAAGCAGCAGGTTCCTGCCCCACCTCCTGACCCTAAAGGAACACCCACGCAGGA
The DNA here is from genome assembly GCF_031753505.1 of Anomalospiza imberbis. NCBI lineage: Eukaryota > Metazoa > Chordata > Aves > Passeriformes > Viduidae > Anomalospiza > Anomalospiza imberbis. The sequence goes on along the minus strand of NC_089684.1, from coordinate 40,869,745 downwards.
CACCAGAAGGAGCTGATGGTGGCAGCTCCTGTCTCTTTGAAGCCTGCACCCAATTGTTCCTAATTCCACCTAAAATGCATTCTGCATCTCCTGCCAACTGACAGCTGTTCACCTCTGGAGTTCTGCTGCTAGCTAACAGTGCCCAGCAACAATTTCACTGCAAAATGTCCTGATCTTACAGTTAGCTTCACAAAAACACATAGGCTCATTTCTTTCTTTTCAAAGCCTGTCCAGTTTTTAATTGAAAATAGAAAAAGACTCTTCACAAGTATCATTTCTATTAAACCTTGTCTATGTTTTCAGCTCCTCTTATTTAACTTTTAGGACAATGAAGGTCATTGAAATGGGATTTCATGGCAGGAGGTAGACAGGGTATGGGAAGGTATGTGTTGTTTGAGAAACCTTAGTATCAGCAGACAATTTGCTGAAGCTCAACTACTTTTTCCCAAGCAAAATAACCACTTAATCTTTATATTCCCTGGTGTTTCCAGCAAGAGCACCATTAGCTTTGTAAGTATAGAGTTACTGGCTATTTGAACATATACATTTAGCCAACTACATAATTTTTAGGACACTCTGCTGAAGCAGTATTTTATGTCTTAAGATATTTTAACAAAATATCTGCTTTAGGAAGGAAATGTGTTTAAAATAACAATTTTGCCCTTCTTTATCCTTATTAAACAGCATTGATTTTCTAGTGTACAGGTAAATGGTTAAACTGAAGGTGGCACAGATTTGTTGTTACTTCTGAATCTATCTTCTGCCATAATCAAAAGATGCTAAGAAAAATAACAAACATTATTCCTTCTTGACCCTTGAGTTCTTAGGCTACTCTTCATCTCTTCTGCTATTCCTCAGTCTCAGAACAGAGCAAGCCTGGTCCTGTTATATCTAATCCCACTCCAATTGCCATTTTTTTCCAATTCATTTTCACAACTCACACCTCTTACAGTTGTCAAGTTTTACTCATTTGTAGGTTTTGTTTGTTTGTTTCCCTTCAGGCATAGGTAACAAAAGTTACTTCATGTGAAATATAAATCAGACAGACAAAGTGCATTAGCTGTGGGGGTTTGGGTCTCTTTTCCTTTTCTGGATAGTTACCACAGTTAACAGCAATTTCCTTACTTCTCCCACACAGAAACCAGCACAAGCTTCCCAAAATAAAGTTTTTGACAAGGTATGCATGTTGGACCATAATTACATCTAGAGCAATGGAATTGCTTCACTAAAGGGGAAAATTAAAGGAGACTAACTAACCAACAGGTTAGCAAAAGGTGAGCCCTAATGGATCAATAGATCAGTTCAAGTGCCAGGTGTCCAGAACAGCTTTCAAGGGTGATCAGGGATTTAGTACCCCTGCAGGGACAGATTTTAATTGGGCACTATAGCAGTGCTATGTGAGACATTATATGACTGAATTATTACCATTTCTGTAACAACTTGGATGTAAAACTTGACTCTGGGCTGAATTGGGTCCCTTAAGGGAATTCAGGAGGAAATTATTTCACACAGTCAACGAAATTCAATGTATTTTGCATTCCTGGCATCACCATTTGCCAATCTCACACAAATTCTGTGCCAAGCCTGTTGTACAAAACCCATGCACTGGTACAGCCTGTGGTATCTTCCAGACAAGGAGAGAGCCAGAAGGACGCTTCAGTGTGTCCTAAGAGGTCCAGACCCATGTGTTCAGCAAGAGAGAGCAGAGAACAAATGAATCAAGGAAATAAACAGGAAGAGAGAGAGGTAGGCTGACATAAACACTTTGCATAACTCCAGTCATGCCTGGTTATGCCTCCACAAATCCATATGCAGACATAGGAATTCTATGAGCAAATCCTAACTTCTCCCTGCCCCTCCCAAGTAAATCAGTAGATCTAAACTTTAGAACCAAGACAGAAATCTCCCAATTTTTACTGGCTTCATCTGTCATATAGTGACTCTACCCCTGACATACAAAATTCCTGAATCAATATTTACTTCTCCTATTTCTGTTTAAAATTAGAATGCAAGCACCATATCCCTAATGCAGTGTTTCTGAAATCTAAGACTCTCATCCCAATTAAAATGCAGCAAGCAGATGGGTTTTAACACTCAGTGGCATTCTTTTTATGGACTCTTATTCCTTCATAGACCACAGAGTTATAAATAATCCTTGCACAGAGCAATTAGGCCTTTTGCTTGTTTTATGGGTTACAGACTCTATGCCCATGCAAGTGCCATAAAATATTCTAAAGCATTGCAATGCAACAAAACACATTTAAATCCCTACAGTAAGAGAAATTCAATAATTTTGTATTTAATTGCTCTTCTTCTGTCATATGATTACAGCCTTTTGTGTGAATCACACAATTACTGAGTCCAGACCAAAAGATGAGTGCTACACAAAGTCAGTTTAGAAAAGGGCATCTTTGGCACCTGCAAATGATAAATGTGGTGACGAAATAGGACACTGACCAATTTGAGGACCTGCAGTTTTCACACAAACAAGTCAGAACCAAAACACCAGAAAGTGACTTCCACACTCTTTATGGCAGAGAAGCAACAGTTTTGACTTATTTTGAAAGACTGATGTCCTGTGCTTAGAGGATCCTGTGAATGACAAGGTGACTGAAACCAGAGAGGAAACCCTTCTTCAGTGGCCTCACACCAAGACTCACATGGTTCCTTTATTCTATTCTGTGCAGAACCTAGAATTAAACTGAGGCAGAGGGGAACCTACAAAAGAGAGATTCACGCTTGGCTTTGCCTTTATTATTTAAAGCTAAAATTTCTACTGTGCTTCCTCTGCTCTTGCAGAAGTACTGTTTATGACCTTTATACTTTAAACATGCAGTAGGTTACACAGAGCTGTACACTCTCTGTGGAGATGCTTGAGGAGGCTTTGCAGCAACAACTGAAACCTTCGCCCTCCTCTATGCAGACAAGATTCAATTTAGCCTGGGGAATTATACTCAAGGACAGAAATAGAGTGAGAAAACCTTTCTTAATAATTCCCCAAAATAAATGTAGACTGTGAAAAACTGGGAAGAATATTAACCTGTTTGATTTGTATACACTCTCTTTTAGGAAAAATTAATGATGCAGCAGAAGCATTTAGCATAAAAACACAAGATTTGAAATGTGAGTGTTTAGTGTAGTACAGGGAAATGAAACTGATAGAAGGAGATTGAAAGAGGCTACTTAGAAAATGTATGCAAGAGCATAACCTTTTGGAAAAAAGTACATAAAATAAAGCACTGTGGCCTTCAGCAGATGGTTTGCAAGATATAGTATCCAATCCCCTTTGAGATCAGATTTTTTTCCCCACCCAATTTTGTCTCAACTACAAAAATACAAACCAGCAAATGCAAGTGTTGGTTAAAATGAAGTCACATGCTAATTGTGTTCTTATTTCAAATTTCAGAGTTATAGCCCAAGGAATATAATGCCTTAAAATAAACACTAGTTCAACAATCTACAACTAGAAATAGGAAAACTGACCACATTCTCATCTTTCTTGGTTTCTCACAAAAGGTGAGCATAAACCTTTGTCCTGTGGGTCTCAAGCCCACTGAAGGTATTAATGCTCTGGGAGGAATTCCCTTTAGTAGGTTCAAGCAGATTCCATTACTGCAATGATTTTTTTCCCCAGGGAAAAACAGAATAGATCATGTTTCACTCCAGCAGGCACTCATTTAGTCACGTGGCTGAGGAGTATTCCTGCTCTCTGTGGGCAAGGTTCTGACACCAGACACATAGGAAGAGTGACTTGAGACCTCACTATCAATTCTCAGTGGAACTGATGCAATAGCAAAGCCTTTAGAAATTATGCAGCAGTTTTATGCAAAACTTGAAGATGTAAAGTCATTAGTTTCTTCATCAAAAGGAAACAGTATTTTGAATATTTGGGGGTAGATGGAAAAGGTGAGTTCTGCTTCCCCTGACCCCATATTTTTGCCTATTAATCAATGTTAATAAGCAGGAGGAAGTTATTGACATTACACATTAGAACAGGGAGTCAAGTAGGAGTGGATGTAAATTACAGACCTACTGAATAAATCTGCAGTGCTCTGCTACTCCTGTGAGCCAGGGCTTCTGACTTACCTGAGAGATTTACACTCAATTATTAGTAGAATAATTTTTTACACTCAAAAATTAGTAGAAGTGTGTTTTCTCACATTTTCAAGCCCACTGGTTTGCTGTTGCTCACGACACAGCCTTAGCTATTATTTGTTAATAATCACACTCTGGGCTTACCACAGAATTACAATCATCCAGCAAGAAGCCCATATGCAGTTGGATATAATACACAGATGCATTTGTGTTAATGATTCAGAAGTAAATAAAAAAGCAAAGGGACTAGAGTTGTATGAAAGCTTGTGTTTTACATACTCAAACAGTGGCAGGGTGCCACTGGGAATATCCAAAGTAGGCAACTGTACTTCTGGATCTACAGCCCTACACCTGTGAGAACTCTCAAGTGCATGGGTCTGATTTTTCTATGCAAGTATTAACCATTCACAAAAACCCACTTGGACAGAACACTCACAGCAAGAGATTCTGTGTAACAGCAATGCGATGTTCACTTGCTGAAATGCCTGAAACATTTAGGCACTTCATGAACTAACTGACTGAAACACACAACAGCATTCAAGCCATTTTGCAAAGTGACCCAAAGGTCACAGTTCTTTCATACAATGACTTGTTTCAGAATATGACCAACATAAATATCATTTGTCCTGCTTGATCCAAAAGTCTGCAGTAGCACAGCAGGCAATCGGACCCACGCTGTGCCATGGCATGACCTTGCAAACAGAAACCAAATACTGGCACTGCAGCTACTGGTGTTTTGTTGGTCATGGATAGTGTTTATAGTAATTTAAAGCATTTAATCATTTACAATAATTAAAAGACTGCTAGGAAGAAGAATGGAGGCCAAGGAAGATAGAATATGGGGGTGTTTCCTGTGAGAAGTGCCAAGAGCTCCAGCAGCAACCTCAAGTTAATCAAGTTCTGCAAGCACTGGTTTGTCTGGAAGATGGAGTGAATTCATGTCCAATAATGCAAAACTTCCCAATGAGTTCTTAATAAAACAATGAGGATTTTGTGCAAAAATCAATGACAGAATATACTACTTTTTAAGCAAAATATTGAAATAGGACTTATATTCAGAGTGGTTTTTAAACATTCGAGATTTGTTTGGGAAAAAGAAAAGACCCTACTGATTTGCATGTGGTATTTACAGTGAGTGGAAAAAGTGACAGCAACATTATGGATGAACTTGCAACTGTTGCTATTAAAAAAAGCAAAGTGTGAAAATTGGTTTCAACCCTTCTCTAAGGTTATTTTTGCAGGGTTAGTTAGATCCCTAGTGCCTGCAATATTAGTGGGAGGGAGAAGGGGAAGTTGCCATGTTTGTGAGTGATCAGGATTCTTGTTAAAAATGTCTCCATCTGCATTAATAAAATGCACATGCTTTTATTGTGCTTAGAAACCCTGAAAATGGCAATCATGTGGGCATGTCTCATGGCTGGGGCTCTGTAAGGTATAAAAAAGTTCGCCAAGTACTGATCCTCAGTGCCATCCATCAGAGGATCCAAACATGCATTAGCTCTTCCAACTAATTGGTGTTGGCCATCTTGCTTAAAAATTCCACAGCAACAGTTTCTATAAAGGTCTGCCTGTGACCAAGTTTGCAGAATCATATCCCTTGCTTTGCATAATTCAATAAAAGTGCTATGACTCAGCTATGAGTGATCTTATGTTAATAACCACATTGAACTTTACCTTTGAGACTTGTCACACTGGAATTTAAAATTAATCTGTAAATATTTGTTAGGTAAAAAACAGTTCAGCATTACCTTATGGATGTTTACCACTGAAATATGTCTTTGTTCCTTAACTGCTTAAATTGACTTTACTTAGCTTCTGCTTTTATTCTTGGATTTAGCCTGTTTTAATGGTTACAGGGCTATTAAATTGTGAAGTAGCTGTGATCTCAATTTTCCTTTTTTAATCTCCTCCGTGGAGATCACAAAAGTCAGGTCAGCACTACTAAAAGAACATTGGTCCTGCTGAGATCCTGAATCCAGGCTCTCCTGCTCCATCTTCTGGTACAGAAGTACCTAAGGAAACAGTACTCCCACAGCTCATTTTACCAGACATAATGTCTTGAATAAATAATGAGATTCCAGCAAAAATGAGATTATTACTCATAATATACGGCAACATCTGGGTTGGTAGTTACTTTATTGCAAGACAATTTTCTCTCCCCAGTTCTCACATATTTTTTCCATTTCTTCTAATCCCCAAAACATAATGTAATTAGTCTCAAAAATGATCCAGTCAACAATGACTAGATAGAAATAATTTTGGAATTATATTCAAGATTGAAACAGACTCAAAAGAAACCTTAAAATCTTCTGGGATTCACTTACTACAGATGTCATGTAAGATGGACAGAGTCTGAACAAATCATTCCACTCTGCACCAGAATAACAGAACCCACTGAAAACTTAATCCTTGACTCCTTAGAATTTAAATTTTCAAGGCAGTTCTATGGGTTGAGCCACATAAGTCATAATGAATATAAGTTATAATGAACAAAAGAAGAACAAAACTCTAGAAACCTTATTCTTACTTCCTCTGGTAAACTGCATATGTAAGTGCTGAATAAACTGTTCCACTGCTACAACAATTCAGTGTTAAGCAAAATGAAAACAACACAGGAAAAGGCAAATCACTTGGTTAAACCTGCTTCAAACCCACCTTGTTACAGCAGTGTGTCACGCATGCTCTCTTTAAGATTAGCAAGTGCTTTAAGCTGCTGCTGTTCACACTAATAGGGCTTGAAGAACTGGAGCTCAAAAAACCACAAAGGAGATTGCCCTCAGTGCAAAACAGCTCCACTGTGTGTGGCTTTCTGACACAAAACCAAAGGAAATATTAATCCCCAGGTTTTTCAGGACTTGTAAAACCTGAGTCCTTAAAAGCTGAAATCTTGGAGGTTAACTTTGGAATTCAGTCATTCTGTTAGCCATTTTCATTATTTGTCATATTTGAAAGTATTTCTAATAGGCACCAGTATTACAGTATTTCACTATTGCTGCAGCTGCATTTATTTCTGCTATTTAAAGTCATTCATAAGAGGCACCAGCATCACAATATTCCAGTGTTGCTGCTACTGCCAGTTTAGTTTTAGCAAATTGGTCATGCTGTCGAAGCACTGAACTGTGCTGAATTTCATCATTTGGCTGAGAGTCTTCCAAGATGCACAGCAAGAGACATCTGAAGCCAAGTTCACCCCATCGTTTCACCTCTCGTGCTCTTGCCCAAACCATTGTCACATGAGCTACAGGAGCAGCTGCTGAACTGGAAGAGACAAGTGTCTCTCTTACCTGCCTCACTAAAATGATTTGTGCTTGGAGGTTTTGAGTGAAGATCATTGAAGCATTGAAGATCACAAAGAACAACCATTTCTAGATCTGTCCAGGTAGATGTCATTTTCTTGATGGAGGGCATTTTTCTGTAATAAAGAGTACAGAGTTCCATAACTTTAAAACAGTATTTCAAGGCGGGGGGGGGGGGGGGGGGGGGGAGGGGATGGAAAGGAGAGTTGGGAATATTTTTATTTAAATAAAGCTCCCATTGTTTTTGAATTACAAAAAACATTTTTTAGTTATGGCTTCTTACTGTGTTGCAATGGAAGAAGCTAGCTCAGTAAACCATTTTCAGTCAAAAAAATCTAACAGGGAAAATTACTGAGAGGAACAATAAAAGCACATGAAACAGTGGGTGAATGCTTCAATAGAACTTAAAGGAAGACAACTTTTAAAAATTGTCTTCTGACATATGCTGTACAGTCACACCAAACGTGAAGCTTTAATGTGCTAGGGAGTTTCATTGCTCCCTGCCTTCCTCTAGTTTACTACACATTGAATTATTTACATAAACCAGAATTTCTTCCACAAGAAAGGCTTGCATGGTACTTCAAAGCCTGAATAAATCAGGGACTTCAGCTTGGACCTATGAAAAGTCATCCAAAAAACCCTTTCAACATCTGGATTGTATTACCTTGTCATTCCATCTGTCCAGCTGAATTATTCAGCTATCCACAGCAGAAATGCTAGACAATGTGTCTCAATGAAGATGTGATTTTTCTCAAATGAAGAAAATTTAAAATTCCCAATTTGGCATAGATTATCTCTGCATATAAATTATGATGCACTACACCCTAATCCTTGCTATAGCAGGATGCTGACTTCAGCCTGGAAGTCTTCATGTGGCACCCTGCAGGAATCAGCTGATTTCCTGTTAACAGGCTGGAAAGCCTTACAAGAACTGGTTTTGGTGGAAAATCTTCTCCAGTGTACTCACTTGTGGGCTTATCCAGGTCAGGGATCTTAGTTCCCTCTTCTTTGAGGTTCAGCATCCAACCACTTGTCCTGCTCTAAGAAGAACAGAAGAAACATCTGCCTACAGCAGGGACTCTTCTAGTGAGCAAAGCCCAAATTCTATTCTTCAGGAAAAAAAAATTGAGCAATTAATGTCTGTTCAAAATTTCATCCTTGACTACTGAAAGCTGTAGAGCAATTTCTGAGAGAAATGGGTCATGATCTAGATGCCCATGATTTATATGTTTAGAGTGAAGGTTGAGCTACCCCAGCCTAGGCCTCAGATGTGGGCCTTGGAGGCCTGAAATCCTGTGGCGCAGTTAAGAATAAGTTTGTGGCGCAGTCAGAAATTATGTTAAGGTATAACACAATTTACTGAGCTATCTAGGTGTGAATTAGTATAGGTCTGTAGTGTGAAACTTTAGCCACCTTAAGACAGAAACAAACAATGTTTGCTTGCCAGTGAGAGTGTGCTCACGATTGTAAACTATCTGGAAGTATATAAAAACTACTATCTGTAAACAATAAAGGGAGAATGTAGGATTAACCACATTGGTTTGGATCTGCGTTTGTTCCTGTCCAGCCACCCTTTTATTATTAGTCCCTTTCAGAAAACATTGCAAGAGTATGTATACATTTAAAAATGGAATTGTCCTAAATTAGAAGCAAAAATAATTTGACTCCATCACCATTTTTCTTTGCCCAATCCTGAACTGGAGATCCAAGCAGCTGGGAAAGCATGGAGTTACCTGGTGTGCTACATTAAAGTGAGAGAATCTCTTGTATCTTCCCAAAGTAATAACACAAATCACACAGAAAGGCATTCTGAAAAAAAAAAAAAAGTTGTTAGAGGAACACAGGAGACCTTTATTATCCAGCGAGGCAGGTAATACGCACTTGACTATTTGCAAAAAAAAAAAAGAAGACTGTTTTTATACAAGATTTTACTTATATATTAACTATCACACATTTTGCAAAACAAAAAAAGATGACAGAAAAGTAAAATCCCAAATATTTCCAAGATTTAAACAATGGTACTATTTCTGAAATGGGAATCTAGAGCTGCACCAGGTGAATATCGCCATCTTCCTTCCTTTACTTTGATCAGGGAATTTGCCACATCCTTTCTTCTGGGTTCATTCAGTTGGAGCTTCTGTTTGTACATTGATTGCTTTTCAACAGTTTGGGATTTACACCAGCCCCTCAAGAGAGAACTGACAAAAAAGTGATGTTAGTTTTTAAATGCTTTCTAATTGTTTCTATCCTCACCTGAAAACATCTGATCTCCTTTACTATGATCCAAACTCATTAAAATTGGAACACTAAATAATGTTCAAAATATTGCATTTCACATTGCTAAAGGCTCCACTACAGGTACTTGACTCATACTTCAGACTGTAAGTAAACAAATAAATAAATGAAGTCTGGGACAGGTCAAATAAAGACACTATGGCTTGTTGCTGGTTTTTATTTTCAGCAAGACATAGATTTGGAACAGGCCTTTTATTAAGGAAGAGTTCCTAGGGGAATTGACTAACAAAGTATTTACTACTTACCAGTGCATCTCATTGATTGCAGTTTTTTACAAATATAAACCATCATTTTCACTACCACATGTGCTGGTTGGTCACGTTGAGACTGAAGAACACTGCAAGGCTAATTTCTCCTCCAGCCTCCATTATTTTTATGTAGCTCAGCACCTCCTCATCCTTACTGAGACTTGCTGCAAATTTAAAATCCCCTAAACAGAGCTGAGAGAGAGTATTGCAGCAGTGTTTATCTGCTCTAGCATTGGGCTTCTCGTTACCCTAATTCCACAGTGCTGAGCAACAACTCTCATCTTGTGGGCAGGTAATTGAGCTCTATGATACATTCATTGATTTGCAGGGGAAATACAGCCAAAGCTGGTTGGAAAAGCAAATTATTCAGGATCTTCACTCTGCTTGCCTTTCAGAGCTACCACTCTAGGACCACTGAAAGCCTTTGCCTTAGCTCATGTCACTGAAGCTACAATTTAGTGTTTGTCCAAAGAACGTTCACATTCTAAAATGAGAGTGAGGTTACTGTGCTTTCATGAGTTATAAAGGCATAATCGAAGATTACTACTGATTCTTAAATCAGGATCACTCCTCAGCACAAGGACTATTTAGTGGCAAGAGCTAAGGCAAAAGGCAAAATTCAAGGAAGTGTTGCTGATAAAGTGAGTTGTGAGTTATACATGAAAATGTTAACAATGTTAACAATGATCCAGTCAGAGCTCTTGCCTGCCTGTGATGCAGTGCTGCAGCTGGAAACACCCAGAGTGCCAGAGATCCAATCACTCCTGAGGGTCAAGGCCTTTAAAGCAAGCACTGTTGTTGCAGGATCAGTGAAAGACAGGACAGAGACAAAACTGATGGCACTGCCTCGGTGCAAGCAGAACTTTCCCAGTGATAAATTTGTTCCCATCTGGTCCTACTTTTAATAGTCCTGGTTTCAAATTCCTATTTTTATCACCTTCTTATAAAAGGCATTCTTACTCAAGTGAATGTTAGAAGTGTTTGCTTGAATGAAACAAGCAATTGAGTAACATCTTCCCTCAACTGATTTTGCAAAAGTTGTGGTTTTGTTTTCTTTCCAATCGCATGGGAAGACAGGATCAGGGAAGGAAAGGGAAAGAGCTGGCTGAAAGGAGGCAGCTGATTGTCACCTGCAGTAGCCTCCTGACCTGCTGGAGCTCCCAGGGAAGAGGACAAGTGCTGCATTTGCCATCAAATCTATAGAAACCACAAAAAAGGCAGAAGGACAAACATGATCCACCAAGGCAGCAATCCGTGGCCAGGAGCAGTGGAATCAGCAGCCAATATCTCACTGCTGGTGACAGCTCACCTGCAAATTTCCACTTGAGCAGCTGCTGGGGAGCAGAGCTTGTTCCTCATTGCCATGTCAAACCATAATAGCCACGCTCCTGCTGCTACTCAAAGAACAGGGATCAGCTCTGGGCGTTGTTAGGTTTTACATAGTTTCCAATTTCAGTCCTAACAGAAGCCAAAATGGAAAATATCACAGATAATAGGACTTTAAAATAGAAATATGCAAGAATACAGTGTTATACTCATGTTACCTATTGTTTTTTACAGCAGAGCAAAGTCTTTACAAGACACAGAAATACATATCTTTTTTCCTCCAATCAAGAAAAAAAAACTGTCTTATAACCTGTAAGAAAAGTCATAAAAGCAAAGCAAACTGCTTCCTGTAAACAGATAATGTTCGTGAAAAATTCAGTTTGGGAAGCATAAATATTTAATTGCCCTGAGCATGTCTTAGAAGCTCAGATTTACTCAAAATAGTGTCAAGAGCAAACAAAACTGCAAAACAATCTCTTTTAGTAAGAAATACCTTGAGAAAAAGAAGTATTTTCTTATCATCTTTCACTTTATGTCTGAATCTTGTAACTCCAACTCCTGTAACAGCACCAGTGGGGAGAGAGACAATGAGCACTCCTTTTGTTATTTGACTGACTGCAAGGGTTTGACATGTATAATACTAATATAAATAATTTCATCTCACAGGGTTCTGTTAGAATTACAGGCTGGTAGCTTTGTATATGCTTAAGAAACAACAAGAAACATCTTGAGTAGTAGGACAAAACCTTCATAAAAAAACAGTGTATATGTACTGCTAAGTACCCAATATACATATATATACACACATATAAATGTTCAATTTCCCAATGCCATGCCTATTAGGAGCACTTCAGAAAACATCTCAGAATTGACCACGAGACAGACTGCTAAACTTCCTGACAATTACTTTGACTTCCTTAGGACTGAGCTGACTGAAAATTCACTGTCCTGGGTCCACTACTCATGGCTTTGTCCAAGGCAGTATGAAACCAGAGAAAAGTGGATTTCTTCCAGGTCAAAGTTTGTAGCATATCTGTGTGTTCTCTCAGACCCCTGGTTTGGAGAAGTATCTAAACTGGATTTCTTTACACAAATACCTGAACTGAAAAACAACAGGTAATAAAATCCCCTCCAAGAGCCCATGTTTTGTCCTCTGGTGAGTTTTCCTGACACTGGGCCAAGCCAGTTAGATGTTATTTACAGATAATCATATAACCATTGACCAAGTTCATTTAAACTCTTGAGGGGTACTCATGTAACTTTCTTGCACTACACTGTGCTGACAACATTTTCATTGAGTACAAGATACAGAGTTACCAGAGGGATATCCACCAAGCCCTGCGCCCAGCAGCAGCAGGGAATTCAGGAAGCAGGGGTTGTTAGAGCACAGGGAGGAGCCCCTTGCACTGCAGCTTAGAGGGGCTGGGATGCACTGTTCTAAGGCATAGCTAGAAATGGATGGGAAAACACCAATTACATTTCAACAACCATTTCCTGTGTTGCACTTCCATGGGAAATGCAATGATTAGCTCTGCCATGCTTGGAGTGACTTCAAAGTCAACAGCAGTTGACAGAAAATAACCAGAATACTGCTTAAAATACAAAATAGTTATCAACATATTCCAAATGTTTTTAACAGAACAGATGATTTGAAGATCACAGCATAATGGCCGAGTCCCTGGATGATTTTTCCATCTGACAGAGCAGCCCCACACTTTGTGGTCTGACACACAACTCAGCTTCACACTGCATTATCAACCCTTTTGTGGCAGCAGAGATATTAAACCAGTCTGAACACACTGATGTGCAGGTTCACTGTCCCTCACGGTCCCTTCAGCCATTCCTTGAAATAAGAAGCATTCACCATTCTGCCATATACAGGGGGGAGTTTGTGGTGTCTTGCTGAGAGGTTTAAGAAATCTCTCTCTGCAGGGAGCAGTGGACTGCCAACACAGAGAGAAAAGTTCAGATGTTTGAGAACAGCAGAAAGTCTGGTTGTCTCATTGCATTTAGCCTGAGACAGAGATGATAAGCCCCAAACTTCTTGCAATTACCAGGATAGAAGGAAGAAGTAATGGGACAAGAAATGGAACCAATGCAACAGCATTTTAACCTATTCTATCCAAGTGTTATCACTCTTCCATCATATTATTCTGAGCTGAACATGAGTATTTAGCTGACCTTTTGGATACCAAAGGATAAAAAAGCATTAAAACTTCTTGTCTTTCAATCACAAAGACACATCCAGTTCCTTGTCTGGACATCAGGGACAGTTCCTTTAGCCTTATGCTGAAAATTTTCCCGCCAAACTCCACCAACACACATTTTCCCTCAATCCTCTGTTCTTTTTCTCCCCAAAGACCCAAGAGCTGGGATCAAATGAAGCTTTTCTAATGTTCCTTGCTGCACAGCTCATGACTGAGAAAAGATAACAGTGGAGCTTAGATGACATTAACCTTAACTTGAATTTACAGGGAAACAGGGAAGGAATTACATCCCAACAATAGGATTTGGGCTTCTAAATCTGATCTAGCAGGCAAGTGCTACAGTTACTGTCTTCAGTCATCAAGCTCAAAGTACAACAGCCACAAGTATCTGGAGCAGCAACTCACAATCCATGAGTCTGGGGAAAAATAAACCCAAAAACATGCAGCAGCGCCAACACAGAGCAACTGCACAACTCCCAGGAAGACCTTTGAGAGCCCTCAGACTCCCACACATACTCCAAGAAATCTGCGGATGCAAAATGTTCTGCACACTGTATGTAAAGACCAATCTTCATCTGTGGGGGATTTGTACTATTTAAGTCCCAAATAAGCTACAATTATGGCATAAGGTGCTGATTTCTTTATGACATGAAATGAAGAACTACTCCTTTGTCTTGGAAGTGTTCTGAACTAATTCCATATTTAAATATGGAATGCTAAAACCATATCTGGGCTGGAGGATGCTAAATGCTCACAAGAATATGAACAAATCTTACAGGCAGGTGTCCAGTACCACTGCAGCTCTAGCCCCAGGAATGCCCCTAACACAGCTGAAAGAGAGTTCTTCACCTTGCCTGTTTTACTGTGGAGATTACTTCAGTCTATTCCCAGTTCTGCACTCTGCTGTAAAAACTGACCAAAATTGGTCACCACTACAGAGTCTGCAATCTGAAATGCAAGCCAAGAATTAATTAAGCATTAGGAAATAGAACAAAATTAGGACAGCTATGGTCACAATGTTGGGATGCAGTCTCAAATATAAGCCATTTGACCATTGGGATGGCTTCCTTGGAACATAACAACAGTGAGGAGCTACAGGAAAAGATTTGAAGGAAGGTGATGAAATCAGTTTGCAGAGATTTAGAAAACTAATGGTGAAAACAGCTTTTTTTTTTTTTTTTTGCAGCAATTAATAAGTGGATGATGAAGAAGTCTGGTACCACAGGTCTTCTGGAGATGACACTAACATTTAAATGACAAGTGAAGGACAGCTAAGCCACAAAAGCACCCAGGAAGAGAGGACAAGACCCTTTCTGATACATGACACCATGAGGAGGCAAATTTAAGAGAGCAGGGAGAAGAATGTGTGATGAACTATGATCCCTAGCAGAAAACCAGAAAAGCAGTAGAGGGAAGGAGGCTATATCCCCTGACACTAAGTAGAATAAACAAGTAGAAAACTTGATCTATACTGTCCCCACAGAGGTAGGAAACACCACATGAGGAACTTTTTCCTTGCAGAAAACATGACCTTGTGTTTCTTCACAAGAGTTTTCATTCATATTGGAATTGGTCAATTAACATTAAAAATGTAAAAGGAAAGGCTATAAAATCTGCCTCTAGGATCATTAATTTTTAGTCTTTTCTTTTAAAGGCCAAACAAAAGCAATGAACCAATTTGGTCACAGTCCCTCTTTGAGGTGTGGGAGCTTCATAAAAGCAACTACCTTTCAGAGCCTGAAACACTAATATTAACTCAGCATCCGGTGCAGAAACAAAGCAAAATCCTGTAGAGGCTGTCCTTGCAGGTTTTGTTCATGCAAAGCCACTCTTAATTCTGAAGCCAGTGAGCATGTGCAGACATGAAGATATTCCTCTCCACAACCATGTTCAAAACAAAAACAGAGGCACTGATTAAAGCTGAGACTGCACCATGTTCTTATGGGAGGTGTTCCTTTAAAATCCCTTCATTGTGACTTACCTCGAGAAAGACTTGAGAAATAAAAAGCAACTCCAGCTTTTATTATTTCCATGACTACTAACTTCAAAAACATAATGACTGGCTTTTGGTTCAAGCTCCACTTCATCTTAAGACATTCAGCAGCTAGATTGCAGCGTTATCTAATAGCACCACAGCTCTGTCTGCTGTTAAAGACTGGATGTGAGGAAAAAGTTCTTCATCAAAAGGGTTGTCCAAACATTTTCAGTTGCAGAAATTTTAAAAGCAATATAAACCATTTGTTAAAGCAGTGAAGTTATCTGTGATGGGTCATGCAAATCTTGCCCAGGTACACAACATTTTCACTAAGATTTAGGAAAAACTAACTCTCAACTGCCCTAGCACCCAAGCTCTCAAAGGCCATTATATTTACCAGAGTCTCTCGTGAAAACACTCTGGTAGTGTCAGACCAACAAATTTGCTCTCTGAAACTTGAGTGAAAAAAGTGTTAAGAATTCAGCAGGTTTTTTCTTTTCTATTTCTTGAACCTCATTAATTTCACTTGGGGTTAAAGGACAAACACTCATTTTTTAGTCTTTCAAAAAGTACTTCAAAGGAAACCTATTTTTTTAAATAAAAATAAAATAATATAAAGTCCTATTAATTTATTTTCTTTTTGTGACTCAATATTTAAAAAGTACTGATGTAAACAGAGGTTTTATCACTCCATATTATGAAAACTCATGTATATTAACAATTAAAAATGAATTGCAATAATCAACGTCTAAGAATATTTGCTGTCCCTGTTACTGTAAAAGAACAAGTATAAATTTTTTCTCCAAATAGAATTTTAGTGGCTATTTTCCAGTTTGATTTCTGCTGACCACAGATGCAGAATAAACCCAGGCAGCAGGATAAATAATTGTGGCTGTTTCTCCAGACAGATAAAGACTCATGATCATTAACAGTAAACAATAACTGCCAACAATACACATTTAATGATACTCATAAAAACAATTGGCCATTGTGAAGCTCAACAAATTTAAGACAGCTTTGCACTAAATTGGTGGTTGTGCATTTAAGAAGACAGTATTTCACTGAAGGACAGCAAGTGATAAAACAGCCACTATCTCCTGATTCTGGCTGTGTAAAAAGATCATTCCTGAATCTGAGCATTCCGGTTTTTTCCTCCTGCATATTCTCCAAGGGATTGCCTTGCCTTGCTCAAAAACGTAATGGGGGCTACACTGGCAGAAACACCCTGCAAATAAAGCAAAACAAGTGCATGTTATAATTGCCAATTCTGCAACCAGGCAGAGCTATGACTAAGGCTCTGTTCAGGGAGCAACTCTGCTCAGTTTTCACCACTAAGTGTGGTCCTCAATGCAAGAAATTACTTTTCTCCTTCCCACCTGCAGCACACACGGAGCAGATGGGTGGAAGCCGATTGCTTTCCTTGGAAGGCATTGGTACTGAGCAGCTTTCAAACTGGCTCTGTGCACATCACAATCAGACCAAAGATTCACATCCAGGGCAGGACTTAAGCATTCCTCAGCCCCAGTCATCTGCATGTCCCACAGTTACCATAACATTCACAGAAACATACTTCTGGAAGGAAAAATGGGAAGGGGTGAATTTTTAACCTTAATTTTTCTTAAGCCAAGAGATGCCAGAGCAAGAAAATAATTAGGCACATCCAGCTCACAGTACAGTCAGCCACTGGACCATACATCAATTGATTTAAGATTTCAAATGATGACAACGTGGGTTTTAAGTCTGAGGTTATTTGTACCAACTGCTAAAAATCATCATTCAACAAGTGGTTTCAAAAAAGACATCTTCAACTAACTTGGCTTACTTTTCTGAAATCCACTGGATGAAACTGAACTTAAAATGCAGAATACAATTTTGTCCCAGGCACAAAAGCTGTGAAATTCTTTGGAGTTCTGCAGCCATGAATTAAATCAATAAATGAAATTTTAAAAATTAATAGATACTTAGGTACAAATGCATAGAAAAAATGAAATGCTACTTAAATGGAAGCATTGCCTTCAGTCACACCAACTTCAGATAAATGATAAGAACTGGAAAGTGAGGAAAAAGCATTGCTTACATTTAGTTTCAGTTAAGGTACACCTGAAAAATGGGAGTTAATTACTACATAAAAGTAACTTTCCTGTTGGAAATCTCAAGTCAAATGAAGTGCTAGAAATTAAAGTACCTCAAGGCCCTGCAATGTTAACATCTTTTCATTTGACTGCTGCAGTATTGCTCTTAAAAGTAATCAACATCTCAATCTTTTTGATCATTCTTTCTCTAAGCATCTGCTACCATGTTATCAAGGTCTTGCAGCATTTTTGAGCCTTACTGATCATCACTTGGCACATCACAAGTCAGTTCCTGTGGATATTTAAGTCTGAAGTGTACTCAGGAGAGAACTCTGGTAATGGTAGTTGACATCGGCATTTGTTCACAAGAGGAGCAACCTCACCAGACTCTTTGCTCCATAACAAACAAAATTGTTTTGAGAACTTAGGCTACCTTGAAAGAAAAGCATGACAAAATATAAATACTGTCACAAAAACCAGACTGGTAATTCAGCTCAACTCAAGCAATGAAATTCCAAAAGTGATTTTTACATCCCAAAAGCAAGAAAAAAAAAACCAAAAAAAACTGAATTTAAAATAATCTTCTTTACTCTTGATCACTACATTTAAAGCTACATTGAATCACATATGGCAGCTACAAATTTGATCTCCTCATCATAGACAGAAATAAATTTAAGGAGCATTCACACATCCAACAGAAAAGTAAAATACCTGAAACTGCCTGTGATCAGAGCCTAAGTTACAGCCTCATTTTACAAAAGGCTGCCAAAATTCTGTTAACATTCAAAGTCCATATCCCTAGTCACTAGGCAGCTAAGGGAATGAGCAAAACACTATAAAATGGGGTCTTGCAAAAAGCATGAAGCGGTCCCTTTGGTCCTTTTCAGCACTTGTTTTTGTAAGGATTAACAAAACTGGTGGTACATACTGTGCAAAACATTTCCTATGAATTAGCATTTATAACTATATATAACTTTCATAAATTAGTATAATTTTGTGTGTACAAAGATTTATTTCACAGGATTTTGGATAAGAAAAGCTAATAATCCTCATTTTCAATCAATATAGTAGAACACTAATTTATTGATCTACTTTGCGTTACTGGTTCTGTCTTCTAAGTGAAATTCTGAAAATTCTTCCCATGAATTTTCAAAGTATTCCTTAGAAAAGAGTTCCTTTGTGCTAAGATGTCAGGTGTGCACGATTGAAGGATTCATTCCACATGCTCACGAGCTGAGCCTTGACCAAATTAAGAGGTGGAAGGACGTGTTCATTGCAATGGAGAGACCTACATAACAAAACCCTGAACACAAGGGAAAGGTGCACAGAAAAATTACAAGTCCTTGCTGAGCCAAGACAGATAGAGGAGATAATTTTATTCAACAGATAGAAAAGCTCAGGTCAGAAGAGTGACCATTTCTTCTCAAGAGCAGCATCCATTGAACCACACAGTCTGCAGGTGGAATAAGGTTAAACCTTCCCAAAATGGGAAAAAGCCCTTGACTCTGACCTAGATTGTGTCATCATCTACACTTATCATTTACCATTTTGAAACTTGTACCCAAAGTTGTCAGTCTTAAACTTTGATCTCACTGACTGATTCTTTTGTTCTAATGATTTCCCATTATTTTACCTTTTTTCATTTCAGGCAGAATTCCTACAGATTTACCGAAAAAAAAAACCAAACTCCTCCTCAAAAACCAACCAACCAACCAGAAGAAAATGACACAAAGTTGTTTAGGGAGAAACATAAAATTAAGACTTCAGGATGTTATTTCCCTAACTTGAAAAAGAAGACAATAAAATTTACTGATGTCTATAACACAGAAGGAAACATTTCAGTCTAGATAAAGGAACTGGGTACATACAAACAACTACAGCTATGGAAATTACTCTGGAAGATGGTCCACGAGCACTGGGAAGTGCCTCACATCAAAGTTTTCAGTTCAACTAAGGGTGCCAATGACTACAGTGTTCTTGTGACTTAATTTATGTCTGAAAAATCACCACATTAGAGGAAATTTTAGATCAGGATAACCTCTCCTGGAAATGATCCAAAAGAATTGGATCAGGTGAAATGATCCTGCTGCAGAAATATTTCTGATTTCTAGCCAATAGAATACAGTCATATTCAGTGATGTTTTTAAAAAAACATGGACACACTACATTCACATTACTGCATGGTAACGTGAACAGCATTTCTCTTCATCTTCAGTATCTGTCACAGTAGCAATGGCAGGGTGAAATCAGCAAAGTGAAAAATACTGTCTAACAACTGGTGTTCCCCCACACACATGGGATACATGCATGTGCTGCAGGGAGATTCATCCTGAGTTTTCCACAGCCCCTGTAAATACTGTAAGCATTAGGCAACCCCTGGTCTGTTTCATGAGTGTTCTCAAAGCTTGTGACATTTGTTTATGTTTCCAGTAGATATCAGAAGGAGTGGAAGTCAACAGCAAGGAGTGGCACGATAGGGCAAAAATAACAGCACTATTGGCACATGAGAAATTAAAGAAATATTGATTACCTAAAAGATCTGAAATAGGCACCTTACCTAGTGCAACTTCCATACTGAGGCTTTGAAACAGACACTGTAATTTACAACTTCTAATTTTTAAGCGTTGTAGATGCAAAATTGTCAGACTCCCTCTCCAGAGTAATCACCCGAGAGCTATTTAGTATTAAAATTTTATACCATGGCCGTATTGTTTACAGTGTTTCTTTGCAGCAAACATCCCAGTTGTATGAACACCTCAACACAATGTATCCCCCACCACATGTAAACTGTTACAAAGAGATTTTTTTTTTTTTCTGTGCTAATTGTTTTCATCACATGTTTTCAGGAGTAGAGTGAATATGGAGTAAGATTTTACACAGCAAAATAAAGAATTCTAACACACAGTAAATCCTGGATCCCAGCCCTGAAATCCTATTTTATAATAATTTCTTTGGCTTTGGGAAGACATTAGGACAGCCTGTAGTTTACCAGAAATTAAACATTGACACTGGCAATCCTAGTTTAAGCAGCTGTTCTGCAGATGCAAAGGAAGATTTAGAATGTTCCTGGACAAGCAGCCTGAAAATTACTATCTCTCAGATGAATAACCATCAATACAAAACACACTGTTACAAACCTTGCATTTCCATATAACAGATCATGAAAACCCAGCTGTCCATTGTGGTTATTTGCCAAGCAGCCAGCCCAGCATACCACTTTACTACCTGTATTGAAGACATCCTACTAATAAACAATATTTCTTAGCTCTTTCATTCTGCCTGCACTTCTCATTCAGTCTGCCTGATTAACAACTTCATTGTTCAACCCACCTCTTTCAAAGTCAGTCATGTACATAACAAGGAGATTAACTCCTGGAAGTATAACTGTGTTCCTCTTTTGTATTTGGAGAAAAAAAAAAAAGAGCTTTAAATTAATGCTAACATTTTATTCTGCAGGGATTTCCCAAGTTAAGCATCATGTTTCTATGCACTTTTAATGATCAATATCCTGTGCTCTCAACAGCCAATTCCAATCCTGGTTGTCTTTTGGATGTCAGAAGCCAGTGGGTATTAAGAGATAAATTGTACTCAGCACTACTTTAGTCCAGCAAATTACATGAAGAATATGTTTGCAATTAAAATTCTCACAATTGAGTATTTGAAGTGAACACATTTCAGTATCAGCAGCAGCACTTGATGATGATGAAAAATCCACAATGGCATGGTACTATGTGCTGTATTATGCAAATGGATGCAGCAAAGGTCAAAGCTTATCTCAATCTCATAATAATGTAGTCTGCAGATAATATTTTTTTTACAGTCTGCTTTCTTATATTGTGCACCACAACACTAAAAGCCATTTTACTTGGGAATTTTCTTTTTTCATGTTGCAGAGAGAAATAATATCAAAGGTTTCCAATTTTCTCTTTGGGGACCGGGGGGAAGAGAAGGCACAATTATTTTCCATAGCAACACCAAGTTAAAATTAAGTACCAAAAATACTGCCTTTTAATTACTAAAATGCTGTTAAATTTTGGTGTTTAGGAATGAGATTTCTGTGCCCAACAGCTGCCTCACATTACAAGAACAGAAGTGTTTGAACAATTTCCATGAAGCAAGCAGAACTATAAGGATTCAGTTAAACGATACAGCTCCCTCCAGAGGGTCACAGTTGAGATCTATTAGATATCTGTAAATTACTGAAGGCCTGTGCTGGGGATGGGAAGTGTCATCCAGAGCAGAGAGGTTATGAAGCTGGAAGCATCACAAGGCAGGATGCAAACCTGTGTCTGAGGTGCTGGTGGGAAGTTAGGAAACCGGTGCTCTGTGAGTTCTGTCCCTGTAAACCACATCTTCTCCATCCACTGGGCCAGCTCTGTTTTCCTCTCTCTGCCAAAAAGAAGGACAAATTCTCAGCTTTGTAAGAACAACGACCTCCAAGAGCTGATGTTCCGAGCAGCCCATGCTACATTATGCAATCTCTTGTTCACACCTATTTTTAAATACACATTACACATACAGTTTTAAAAGAGTGGTCCCCTGACCTAAGCCACAAGAGAGCAGCTCTCTAAGCAATAGGATGAGATGTTTGTTCTTTCAAATCCAAGGGATCTTATTCCTTACTCTCCAATATTTGTACTGCCTTGTCATTTTGAGCTGGAAGCTAAATAGAGCTGCCTGGGAATCAAATGGGGTCACACTGCACAGATGACAGAAAAACAACCATGACCAAGAAGCAATAATTGTGCTACAAGAAGCCATGTTTTACACAACTGGTTTACACAATTAACTGAGGGTTAATTGGTCCTACAGGAAGTCTCATTTATAAGGAACTTGAACTCCCCAATTCCAGCTTCATTTCCTTTAGCTTATTTTTCCTTGTGTTTTCTAGCAAGCTGCATGCTTGTAGTTGTTTCTAGAGAACCTGAACAACATGGTCTTCATGGGACCCAGTGGTCTCCCAAGCTCATTCCCTGCTGTCTGCACAGGTCAGAACAACTCTTGTGTGGTTTTTATCTCCTTTATGTGACTAACTTGCACACAGGCAAGCACCTTTCCCCATCCCTAGAAGTCATCTGTCACTGTAACCTCGAGTGTTCATCACAAGATGCAGAACTAGACCAGTGGCAACGCCATCCAAACTCACACAGATCCAGCTCTCCTTATGTCAGTTACCTTCACACACTCCAAATGCAACAGCAGCAATTTCCAGGGAAGGTGAAAATGCTGCAGAGTAGTTCATGTTGACAGTAGTTGCTAAAAGGTCATTTGGAGACATTCATTAGTTGTTTGCTGTAGCAGACAGTCATTATTATTGGCAGAAATCATTGTTATTGTCGGAAAGCATTAAAAGAGTGTCATTTGTCAATATAGGCTCTTCTACAGAGCATCAGGCTAAGAGAACTCCATCGTTAAATTTAACTGGAAAAAAATAGCATAAACACCCTGACATGCTTTTATCTGCATCTCCTGATACGGGCATTGAAGATTCTTTAGGAACTCTGTATCGGCTCATATCCTATCTGGGAGCAGAAAAGCAGAAAACATGCAGAAGGATTTTGTGGTGTTACATTTTAGTTAAATGGTATGCTCTGTCTCACCCCTCGAAAATGTATGGTTTATTCCAAGACTGTGATCCTCCCCTGGAGAATTGTGTCTGTAATCCCATTGGCCCAATCTGTTCTGCACCCACTCTGAATCTCCCTGTTAAGTGTGCCGGGGGGAGCTGGCTGTCTCTCTTGGCTGGTGCTCTCTCGGCCCCTCTCTCCCTCAGAAACCATGCTGCTCCCCGGGGGTAGGACCCCCAATAAACCCTCATCTAATTAGCACCCTCAGAAGCCATGTGGAGTCTCCTGGCCTGCCTGCTGCTACCAGTGAACTCACAGCTTAGGGGGCCCCCCAGGGATCCCCCCAAATGCACCGCAACAGGATTTTATCCTGAATTTCCATTTCTAAGACTCTGTTATGAGTTTCTCCGGAATGAACAAACTATCTGACTATCCACCTGTCAGTCAGGCATATTTAGCACTAACTCTGTTTCTAAGCACTGATACCTAGATGCTGCTATGTAAATGAACTCAGATCTGTTTGCCCTTTATTAGTAAGGGGAAAAATGCATTGAGAGTCAAGATCCATTTTTTTTTCACTCCATGTATTTGAGCAAATGCAGCCATAATACATGAAAGACTCAGAATGTGGAAGTAAATTATAAACCCAAGTGGCATCTCTTTATAATCTTCCACTATGGCAGTCCAATAATGGAATTAATAAAACTTGCATCTTAATGCTGTCAAGTCACATTAAAAAGCAATCTTTAGCCCCCTCCCCAAGCCTACACTCTAATAAACATCAAGTCCCCAATTATTAGGTGTTTAAATATTTGTACAAAGAGCCTTTAATAATGAAAACACACAGTCCAGATATGTATGCTCTTCTACTATTAAACTGAGATAAATAACCTGGGACAATTATTCCCAGTCTGAATAAAGCAGATTTTTTAACCAAATGTCAATAAAATTACTAGTTTTTAACATGGACCCAATTGCACTAATAACTTAGAGTCATTAAATAATGGCTTTCAGAATGAACACAGAAGCACTGTTATTTTTTTATGACACCCTTCCTTCTCCTGCTGGCTTCCTTCACCTCAAGCACTTGAATAGTTTTCATTCAGTAAAGCAGTCCAAGGCTGGCATTTGATTTTCATTTCCATCTTTGTCCCTGTCACAGGAGAAGGGACGAGCAAGATGGGAGAGATAACAGAAGAGAGAGAATGGTTTATAGCACAGCACCTTTGGTTTGTAGTGTATCTCACTGCTCACCAGCCAGGTCTCCACCTTCAGTTAGATTGTCCCAACACTTGTCTGTAACAGAGAAGCTGAGCCAATTGCTGTAGCACACCTTCCTTGGCTCAGTCCTTCATTTGACTGTCTGCTGGATGCATTCAGTTTTCCAGGAGAAGTTCAACAACTGAAAGCCAGTGTAATACCATGGGACAGGAATTACAAAGCAACTAAATGGGACCTGGCAATAGCAGAAGTGCTGATGGAAATCTTATGCCTTCAGGGGTGCTGACAGCTTTGAGTACTAATTTTGACCTTGACCATAATTCTTCTCCCAATTCAAGAGCTTTCCCTTTTATTCTATTCATTTACAATGAAATTGAAATTTCAAATGGATTTACACAGTGAAAGAGGGGGACATGTTTTCACTTCAAAGACTTACATATTCTTAAGGGACTTGTTCATGCACCCTGTTGGTGAATCATCAAGGAAAAAATGGTTACTGTGCTACAAAAGCAATAAAACATGCAATTTACTAAAACACTCTCTGAAAATATTATCCATGGTAGAATGAGTCTGATTAGCTAACAGCAACATATAGGTTTATGATTCCAAGTTTTATGACTCTTTGATAACATAAAGCACTTGTTTCTCAAAAGGAAGTTGCAGCACTTAATGCATTTGCTGAGATTAGTGTTGTCAGCACTATAAATCACTCAACAAGTTGCCCTCCTCAGAAATGAAATCTGCAGTGTATGGTTAGAAATTTACAGTGTGCTAATAAATTACTTAAGAGAAAATTTCTGATTTTCAATATCTAGTCCAAAGAACACTTATTCCTATAGTCAAAGCATTTATTGCTGATAAAAATGTCAATAATATCACCAGTTACTTACATTTAATAATGACATAACTGACCTGGAGCCAGCTGTTCCTTACATGTAAAACCAGCAAAAGATGATCATCTCTGATGATGGGTTTCAATTACACTTGCAAGATGCAATAATACAAGATAACTAGACTGTACACTTGGCTGACAGTTTATAACATTTCCCTGTTTGGGAATAAAAAATACCGTTTTCTAGTCTTTCCTCAGCTTTGGGCAGACCGGATTATTCAAGTGCTTCAAAGTATCCACAAATCACATTTTCTCAGTGTTTGTTTCAAGCTCTGTTGTGTTGATTCTATCACAAACAAATATTAATGGAATGCCACCATCATACTTGCACAGAAAGGAGATCTTGAGGCACTACATCCTGGCACTGTCATACAGTACCCAAGGGCAAGTGAGTCCTTGACTACAGGAATAATATTTGTTTTTATTCTACTATTGCTATTTTAAAGACTGATATTTTATTAAGGACTAGTAATTATTATTTTAATGTCACATCAAAGACCTTACTGACAAGACAGTGTTTGACCCAAGAATGAACTTAAAAGAAATTAGAGCTAATGCAGCATCATCTCTGAAAACACCCCTTCGACTTGATCTTCTGTTACGAAAAAATTAGGCAGAACGCAGCTGAAGAAGTGGTGGCACATCAGAATTATCCAAGCACTAAAGAAAAGCAATGTAAAAAAGTAACCCAGCAGCCAGCTTAGTAGAAATGACAGGATAGCCTTTGCTAGGTGTGTGGTCTGAAGTTCCATTAAGGCAGAAATTCCCAGACTATTTCCAGTGGAGATGCAGGTATGGAGACTGCAGCTGTTCCACAGATAGCTCATTGGTCACACAGTGACACTCTGCTCACCAGGCTCCTTCAGGCTGAGAAACTCCAAAGACACATAACAAAACATCATTAAAAAGCATGTTAATGATGTCACATTTGTCACTGAGCAATCATCATTATTACAGAGAGCCCTCTGTGTCAAAGGCAGTCCTCAGAGAGACACTAAGTGCTCCTAGAGCAATCTCTGTTAGAAGCAGGGCTCATCCTGCACAGCTCTGCAGCATCCCCACTTGCAGCTGCTCCATTTGCCTCATGGGAAGCTCTCCCTGCAGCCACATGGAAGCACCTGCTCGCTCCACCTGCTTCCCTTCCACCTCCCTTGCATTAGCTGCTCATCTCCTAGCACAGGGATGAGTCCTATCCCATTGCTTTAGCACCAGCCTAACCAACCCAAACAGCAACAAATTTCCTCCTTAAACTGACACTCCAAGGCTCATGCAGTGCACTACAAACGACTTCTTAATTTTTTTTTAAATCTCAAAAGGCACACAAGAATACATGCAAATGAAGGCTGCAGAACTTGGCGTGGCTGATGTTTGTAACTCATCATTCCAACATCTGAAGGAGTTTAACAAGATTCTTTTGTTAGTCTGAATTGTGTTTAATAAATTATAAAAAAATTCAGATTCTTTCCAAATTCATCACAGTTTTACCTTACAATGCTCTGGTCTGTCTGACACACAAATCTGCAGATTAATTAGTCCTCTGAAAGAGCTACATGGACACAAGATTTCTGTCTAAATAAAGACCCCTTCCAAGTTGGTTTCCTGCTTCCATGGCTCGAGAAACCACCTGTTCAACTGGAAACAACAGATAATTAGCCCATAACTGCAGCTGCTTGCATGTTGTCTGATCTATTTACATATCCTTGAAACTATTATGCCCAATTAGTAGTTTGGATTGTTTTTCCCTTCTAGCAGTAA
Organism: Anomalospiza imberbis; assembly: GCF_031753505.1. Lineage (NCBI taxonomy): Eukaryota > Metazoa > Chordata > Aves > Passeriformes > Viduidae > Anomalospiza > Anomalospiza imberbis. Next base: position 40,842,796 of record NC_089684.1, on the reverse strand, counting down.
GAAGGGAACAACCTCTTTAAAAATGTGGTCTCTCTTAGGCTTTCCATTAAATATGCCACTCAGCCACCCTTAGGCCACTGCTATAAGGTGAAAAGCTGTGCCTTAATAAACCAGTTGCTGTTTTTCCCTGTACCTAGTAGTCTATACCGGGTGCACGCACTCCATTGTACAGATATGACCAGCTGAGTACACTCCACAGTAAACAACCGGAAAGCAACTCTAATTTAAATTACTCCAATATTATATGCATGTTCTCCCTGAAGAAACTGAGAATACTTGTGAATATTGCTTTTAAGAATCTTGGTTTAACCACTGGAACACCTACACACCTAAAAAAAACATATTATAACTAATACAATTCTATGTTTTACTACATGGCTACAGTAAAACAAAATCAATTATTTTGGTGCCAGATTGAGTATTTTACCAGGAACATTTAAAGTAAGCATTATCTTGAATAGCACTAGAATATCAAAATACTTAGTGCCATGCAGGAGTTTCCTTTTGCACATAGCAGATAAGCAAAGACTGCAAAACAGTATACTAAATACTCAGATGTTCGTGTTCCTCAGACCAGTTCCATTTATCAGCTATACATAACTCCAATGTCTCAATTCCTCATGAAACCACGGCTCCCTGCAGTTCTCTCCCAGGCCATGAAGACACAGACTGAACTCAGAACCCAGGCAATGCTGCCATCCAGGGTTCCCAGTGTAACCCGCAGGGAGAGCCGGCCAAGGAGCTGTTCCTCCCCAAGTGCTGGAGGGAAGTCCAGGGCTGGCAGAGGGCGAGATGTCTTACAGTCCATCCTCTGAGGGGCAGTTCCTCAACAGGAATGGAGAAATCTATCAGTAGTAGACTCTCCTGTGTATCTGGGAAGGAATTCAGCAGGCTCCTTACCTGAGTTCACCACACTGCTCCCTAAGTGTATTCTCCCTTCTGCTCTCCTCCTCCAAGTGATGCTACTGGCTCCTCTCTGAGGCTGAATTCCCACTGCCAGGGCAATGGCACTTTTGCTGCCTAGCAGCAGGCCTTTGGGATCCTCTGTTGTGTGGCTTCTTTGCAAAAGGAGGTGTCAAGTCACCATTTGGATCCCCTGTCAAAAAGACCTTTGGAGATGGGTGATGTGCATCACCAAAGCCCCTGCAATGACCAGCAGCTGTAGAAGCTGGGACTCTGTCCCTCTCCAGAACCAGCAGTCTGCCTTGCTTTGAGGACACATTTTCCTGCTGCTGTCAGCACAGCAGCTTCAGGAAAACACCATGACTGGTGTCTCACATGGCTTGTTCCCCTTCAGCCTTAGTGTTCAGGCTGACTGCTTGCCACTTGTGCTGCTACTTGGACTGGCCTCAGGTTACACAGGTCTTGGCAGTGCACCTCCCTGCAACATGCCTACAAAAATCAGCATCCCCAAAACACTTCACGGGTCATGGGGAAGGTTTTCATCAAGTAAAAAAATCTGCTGATAACACAGAAAAATCAGTGAATTTGTCAATGGTTACAGTTATGACAATGAATTTTCATTTATAATTTTATACTATTTTACTTATTTCAGAGGGATACAGTTGCCTCAGATATTCTGCAGTTAATACAGCATACAAATTTGGCTGCCAATACCTGTATCAGAGAATATTTTTGCAGCCACCTTCTTCAACTCCAGCCCAGCATTTGCAAACAAAGTTCACTTAGGGAACTTCTACTTACATGGGATGTTCGTGAATACTTTCCTTGCAGCATCTTTTTGAAAAAGCTCTTGCTGCATCAGAACCACAAAAGTTTTACGTAAGGTAAAAAACAATATAAATCCTGATTTCCTGTAAAATAAGATGGTATGACAGATCTGGCATTTGTGGCTGAAAGCAGCTTAGGAAATACATGCCATTGTAAATGACACAGGAGGGAAGAAAATGAATCTGCCCATTACTACAAGTACCCAAAGAGCAGAAGGATAAACCAGGTAGGTGTTGACATTATGCAACATCCTTCACCAATTTTAACTGATACTGTGTTTTCTGTCTTAAAAATACAACCCTTTAAAAAAGGGTTGTGTCCCACTCCTGCAGCTCAGCACTTCAGTTTAGAATTTCTAAGTTCCAAGTCAAGAACCCATTTTTGGTACTGGCTGCAGTCAATCTCCATGCCTCATTAAACAATGATGCCGTTAAGTGTTTGAGTTAACAACTTTTGTAGTGCCTCTGCGCAATTTAATACCAGAGGCTTTATGGTGGGAAGCCTTTTGCTACACTGAAAGCAGAAGCCCATCTCATCGACATGCTAGCCAGCTATCCTCTCATTCCCTACATCATGCATAAAAAGAAAAACTGTTTTCATACTATCTCAAATGCACATGACAGCACAAAGTGCTTTCAGCTTTACAGTATCCATTACAATTAATTATCCAGAAGTCCTTGGCATCAACTGTGAAAAGCCCTTTCTTTTTGAATAAATGGAGTCCATCAAAATCCTACAGGCATCTGAACTGACTGCAGATGAACACCAATACTCACTGACATTTTGTTACAAACAAAGGCCTTTTCTCTATGAAGGTGTCTGACACAGCATTTTACTGCCCTGGATTTTTAGTATAACAGAGAGCATCACATTTTTGCCAGCAGATAAAGCTAATAATGTGTGGTTTATGGTATTTCAAGACATAAGACCAATAAAAGGAGAAAATACTAATGCTCAATGTAATTTTTTTGGCCTTCATAAAGTCAGCAGAGCTATTTCATCATCAGTCAGTTTATTCGGGATTAATTACACTGCTCATTACGCTGTCATAAATCAAATAACAAATGAGAAATTTCCCAGGACCTCTGATAATACAAGACTAGGAAAAACATCCAAGTGGACTACAGGCTAGAAATTTCTAAGTGGAAGGGACAAACTAAATTAGTGTGTAAAACTCATTTAAGCACTAGAGTTCTGTTTAGTTAGAAGGCTGCTGAGTTGACAAAAGCTTCAAAACTTAGTAATGACCTCCTTCTCCCTTCAGGACTGGAATAGCAGAAAAGAAAACCAGCATTTTACCATTTCAATTCCATGTTAAATCCCATCTTTTTGACACCCCATTTGTTAAGGTTAATATTTGTCTTTCATTTTCCCTAAATAAATTCCGCTTATTATACTTACTAAAGTTACCTGGCATTTTACAGTAGAGTCAGCATTTGCTCTGTTTGGAGCTCTGCATTGTAGCTATTTTAAACTGACTCCTTCCTCTGGGTGAAATAATTTCTGTACAAATGGCTATTCTAGGCATCTGTTTTGGGATGGACCTATATTAAAGCTGCTGCAAAAAGGTTGTCATTAAAATACAAATGCAGAAGAACTATACTCCTCAGATTGCTTCACCCTTGTTCCACAGCACTCACATTTGTATTGATTTTATAATGAATGCACACAAGATGAGGGAAATGCTGACTTTTCTTGCTCTGCCATATCTATTTCTGCTTCTCTTGTCTAAGTGAGGTGCAGTGTCTCACTGAACTATTAAAAAAGAACAACTAACAATAGGGGAATAAGTTTCTTTTAGAGCAAAACCATTACAGAGCTTCTCTCCCAAGGCACTAGGTGTTAACCAGCTTAGTGCATTAGAAAAAGTGACCCCTGTGATTTAGTGTTTTCTAGAACACACAGCTTGAAAAAAAGTTTGCAGCACTAGTAAAACATGGACCGTAGAACCACTAGCAAGCATGCTCCCATCCCTTCACCCTCAGCATCCAGAAATTCTCTGGATTGTATTTTGTGAGATTCTCCAGGTGGGGATGGTGATGAGTCAGGCTGAAATAAGGTACTAAAACACTGCCAGTCAGAGGTTTGAGAAGTTTTCCCAGCACATGAGTCCCATTTTCATAGCTGTGAGACTTCTTGAAGATGTCATTTAGAGATAATACCCGAACCATTAGCTGGCACTAGGAAGATGGAGATGGCAGTCCAGTGCCAAAGGAGAACAATGCTGAATTCACACTTGAACACTGACCTTAAACACATAAACCCTGCCAATAAGATACTGCCCCAAAGGCAATGCACAAGGCAAAACATCATAATTGTCTTGTTTCTCACAATCTACTTCACCTAATGTGTTTAACACCACTAGAAATACCATTTCCCACAAGACAATTAAAACCAGGTGACAAAGCCAGAGCTTACTTCCAGAGACTCTGCTTCAGAGACAGTTTCCTGTTTGCTTAGCAGGCCACATTAGAGCACACTGCAGGCTGACAAGGGACAGCACATTCACACTGAAATGTACGCAGGTAAAAAACCCTGAAATATTGCACTTTAGCTCCTGAAATGTTTATTTGTACAGTGCATCAAGTGAGAAGAAACTTTGGCAGCTGTGCACTCCATGCAAGAAAAAGAAAACAAAACTGTTATTACCTGAAAAAACATTGTTATGCTAGAAGGAGTTACAAATAAAACAAAAAAAATCCACCTTTTGTGCTTGACACATGATCAGTTATGAATTCTCCATGAAGAGTAGGTCTGTCCTGAGAGACTTCAGAGGTGAAAGACTCCCTGATTTAACAATATTTACCTAATCAATCCAGGTCCCAAAGCTGTTTACAGACACTACTGCAGAAAATCACAAGCAGGAAAGCCAGGCCACAGCATCATGTATGCCAAGGGCACATGCCCAGGGCTTTTCGTAACTGGAAATCTGCTTCATATTAAACCAAGTAAGAAGTCTGAACCTACCCATGGATACAGAAGGGTTTTTTTAAGGATGTTACTGTAGCTTTTTTCCTGGCACCAATTCAGCAATATTCTAAAACTTCATGGGGAGGAAGAAATAGATGTAGTGTAGCTGCACAAGGTCTGCATTGACAAATGAAAAAGTCTCATACCTCTGTTGCCCATTCCAGTATTTCAGTGTTATCAGTTACAGATTAAACCTCTTTACAAATACAACTGCGGCTGAGTTTTGAATTAAACACCTTGGATATTGTTAGAGTTTGGTCAAAATGTGATATTGATGCCCTATTATTTTATCTCTCTACCTGGGTTTTTAATACCTTCAGCACATGACTTTAGATCACAAGACAAAGCTAATTGGACTCCACAGAAGGCAAAGAAAATATTACAATCTTCTGAACATACTTCTCAAAGGCTTTTTATGTCAAAGAGGCTTTCCTCATTTTCAAGAGAATCAGTGCCCTGCCAACTTTCTCACAAGAACAGTTTAAATACGTGACCAAACACAGCAAGCAGTAACAGAGGCTGCTCCCTCATAGCAGTGATCCCAGCTGGTACACACCTGGGGCTGGTCACTGGCCAGAGCCCCAAGCTGGGAAACAGAAGCATTACAGAGGGTGCTGAAATGCTGTGTAATGACCTTGGAATAGGATCCACAGCTGAGAGTGAGATGGAACTACAGCACACACTGAAAAGTCTGGGAAACCTATGACAGCAATTGCAGCAGTCATTTTAAATTTGGTTAGGTACCACCTCTCTGTTGTAACCAGGAACAAGCAGGCCTAAGGGTACCTAATGCTGTGATGCCCTGCTCAAAATTTAACTGTTCTCTAGTAAATATTACAATATTGCCTGGTTAATATGATCCCCAGCACTATTGTGACAAGAAAGAAGCTTACATCTAAGCTGGTGCTTTCAGTACCACTTCAGACAAGTTCACGGGAAGTCTTTTGTCAGCTGCTGTTACACAGAGAAGAAAAGAGAATAGACCATTACAAGCTACTCCAGGTTCCAAACTAAGGAGATTTCACAACTAAAATACTACTCAAACAAATTATATCCTTCTCTTACTTGAAAAGAGGTTCCAAGATAGCTTATTTTGTAGATAAAAATGGTTGCAGTAAAAGTGATTAAAATGTATTGCATTGTTTATAGTTCAAATTTATCTCTGCTTCAGGCAAGAAGTATTTATATCTTTCATCAGGATTAACTATTTTTACCAAGTATTTTTTAAACATATGCTACTCAATTTTAATTCAATCCATTACATCTGTAAGTCTACTTTGGAGAGATTTCTGAGGATTTATTTCACAACAGATGAGCTTAATGTGTATTTCAGTGGGAGACAGGATGGGTGCTTGGAGAGATATGGAGAGATGTCCATGTATTTGTCTCCCAACAGAAGAATTCAGTATTAAAGGAGAGAGACATGAAATGCACACACTGGCTGGTATTTCAAGCTTGTTTCAATCCATCTTCTCTTTCATACCTGAAAAAGTACGCTGAAGCCACTGATAACATTTCCTTTGGGAGCACGTGATTAGTGGCTATTTACACACACTGCCTGGTGTGTTTGTGAACTGATAATTTCACTGTGGTGCAGTTACACCAAGAAAGCAATTTCTGTGTTGGTTTCCTGAATTTGAGCAAAAGGCTCCCATCTGTTGCTCATAGACCAGCAGCAACTTCTGTATTTACTTTCTGCTAGCTGCCAAGGGGAGGTCCTATATCAAAACCACACATCTTGAAGAACTTGAGGCAAACTCTACATTTTGATTTCATACTGATGAAGCCTGTTACAGAAATTTCACATTTTTCAGGTCATTCCTACAAAGTGTGGAATTTCGATCTTATAACCAATAGAGCATACTTGTTCTTTTCCTCATATCAAAAGGTAGAGCTGCATTACATTTCCTTGTGCTACAACACATGCATGTTGATTCCATTTTACAATGTTAAGGTATTTGTGCAGCAACTTCCTCCACACTGAAGGATTTTTCGCCCAAGGCAAAAAAAAAGCCCCAAACTCACCTTCTCTCGAGCACAACTGGAATGTCTGATACTAAAAAACAGCCAGACTAGTACTTTTCTGCTACATTTCCAAACACACCAACAGAGGAAATGCCTTTCATTCCAAGTCTTCTGAAGTAAATTGATTTGGTTTGGTAAGCACTACCCAGCTGCCTCGGTGTCATCTGGAATAAGTACATACATCCTTTGCTTTGTAAGATCCATGCTCACAAATTGCTGTGCATCATCCCTGCCTCAACATTTCCCTGAACAGCTTAATGAGATCCTTGTTGACTTCAATCTCACCAGGTGTAAACACGAAGCTGCTGTTGGAAGCTCCTGGCATTTGTTCAATGTTAACTTGGCACATTGTACACTCAATACTTCAGTTGAGAAATGACTGCTGCTGTGTTTTGCACAACATGCCCAGACAGCTTACAAGGACAGTAGGGATAAACACAGTCCTTTGGCTTGTTCTGTTGTTTTGGGGGAGTTTCCCACCTCCCTGCCATACATTTCTGCTTTATGCAGCAGCATTTGTTTACATTTGCATGACACAAACACACCAAAAGTTCTTTGTCATGTGTTGTCAATGCTTCCCAGATTGTGTCCTGCTTCCACACAGACAAATTGGACAAAGAAATTTTGGTTGGACAGCAAATTAACCAAACTCCAAAAATTTCATCAAAATTTTGCAGATAGATTATATTCTAATTTTCCCTTAAGGAACAAAATACACATGAAGAGAATGAAAAAATATTTTCCTCTCAAGAAATAACTCAAGCTATTTAGCAAGTAACAAGAAACAAAACCATGTCTGCCGAATGTTTTTTAATCCTTCCACTCAGAACACAATAAATCATGCCTTATTTCTTGGGCGAAGGGTTTAGATAAGATGCAAATACAGGCATGAGGCCTAAGTTAAAGGAAGACACTTACAGACAATGGACAGCTAAAGAATACTACCTCTACCAGTAACATGGCTGTCAAAGATTGTTTTTGAAGGAATAAGAGTTACATTTGTGTCATTGTTGCAGGGACAGTACCTCAGTAACTCACAGCAGATTGTTACCCCATTATCCAGCTTTCAGACAGACTCACATCAGGATTCACTACACCACATTACAGACTGCACTCCCCATGGGAGATGTAACATCCACCACACTATGTAGAAAGAAGTGATAAAGATACCATGAACTATCATCAAAATGAAACTCCTGTTATTTGCTAGTAAGCTGCTTTCATTTCACAGAACACAGATATTTTGTTTTTCAAAAATAATTACAGGTCTCTGTGAAAAGCAGTAACTTGTCTCCGGAACTTTACTAGACACTGTTTAATTAGACACTGAATACTCCATCAAAAAGAATTTAATAGGTGGTACCAATTGCCATTTTTTTACTGTGTTTTTCTGATCTTTAATATTTATCTATTTCCACACAAGACTCCTTCCAGCAGAGTTACTTCTTAATTCCCCTCCATTTTTTCAAGTTGTGGATGTTACCTTTTAAAACACTATTTGCTTACAAATTTCAGGATAGAAAGAGCCAACACTGCTGATTTTGGACCGACCTCAGCTTGATCAAGTACTCGATGAAATTTAACATTATTTCCTACAGGATTTGGAATTGTATACCCCTCCTTTCAAAATTACCTTCTCTTGTTCAAGCATTCTACAAGGAATTTCTTGAAGCAATTCCACAGACCCTTTTTAACTGGTCAAAGACAAAAATACATTTTTTAGTTTTAGTAATGCAGAGCTACTGAATTAAGTAAAGTCTTAAAAAGCATACAAAGTCTTTCTAAAAAATCATGTCAAATTCTCCAGTCCCAAACTTGAATTTCTTACTCCAATAAGAAGGTCAGCTTTAGCTCTAAGTAATGTTGTCAATGTATTCTCAAGGTTAAAACTGAAAACAGTCACAAAATGTGAGCAGCAAGAGCTGGACTTTGTCAGTAATCTTTTCCCTGATAGCAGAAATAAGACAAGTGACACCATGATACTTGTTGCATTAGTAAGAGTGGTAATAAAATACAGTTGGGATTGGCATTTGAGAAGCTAAGGCTTGTGGACCAAAATGTCTGCTGGAAGTTGTGCCTGACCAATTGCTTCTTAACAGAAGTTCTTAAAATAATGAGAACCAAGTCTGACATTTAAAGAAGAGAACAAGAACATTTCTCTACTTAATTAAGCCTGAAAGAAAACCTCTAGTTTTTATTTCATTATAGTATTACATAAGCAGCATTAGAACAACAAAATACTATGTATTATACTTCAGTAATTCCACTTTCTAAAAAAACTCCTTCACACTACATCAGAAGACAAATAATGCATTCCTTGAGTTTACAATCCCACTGCTTTGACTCATTTATAAATACATATATAGGGGCTGTTTGCTTGGTTTGTTTTAATTTGTCCTCGGACTTCATGCCTCAGGATAATCACAGAGTGATAGCACCTGCTGCTACTGTAGATTTCCTAACACTTCAGTAGAACACCTCCTTAGGCCTGCCTCATGAATTACACCAGTCATGCCAGAGAGAAGCCACAGACATTGTCACCAGGAGGCTGAGACCTCAGTTACTTATTTTCTTACCCTGGGAGAAAAACCCTGCTGGAATTGTTCCTGCAGTACTCCTTACCCTTTACAGTGATGGGGGAATTTCACTCTGCTGTGCTGACTTCTACACAAAAAATCACTAACACCAAAAAGCTACAAGCAGCAAGAGACAGGGTGGTTTTTCATAAACATTTTGTGAAGTAGATCCTTTCTGAGAGATCCAGAGCAGGTGTAAAATGGTAATATCTATACATGCTGATATATAAAGGACATGGTAGGCAGTGTGGTAAACATTGAATGCAGGGTTTTAATACAAAAAAAATATTAACCCAGTTTTGGTTAAAAAGGAAAACTGGCATCATTTTTTGTCTTCAGTTTGGTTATTGCTGTTACAAATACACTTATACTGGAAGTCAGAGCAGAAGAACCTGAGTTATTCTTGTTTCCTATAAAAAGTATATACCTTTCTCAAATAAACATTTTCCAAATTGGAGTATTGTCAAGAGGAAGCTGGAACAAAACCAGACTATCATCCTACTTGGTAAGGTGGCACAAGGAACAGGAAAAAACCTCACAAATTTGCAGGCATAAATATTTTTTCTCAAAGCAAAATTGCCTGGAAGTCACCAACAGAATGCTCTAAACAAATTTCTTAACTGAAATCCCCATCTGGGTTAACAAAACCTCTTGTAGGCTGAAATATAAAAACTTGCAAAGCAAGGATTTTGCAGAGTCATTTCCCTGCAGGACAAACTGGCTGTTTTGATTCCACCATCTGGCTGAATCATATTCCACCTCATGAAGCTGTTGCACACCTAGTAAAATAGATGGTATAAGCACTAAAAAAGGAATATTTTCTGTGCCATTACCATGATGAGAGTTTCCTCAAGGCCATTTTCCATAAGCACATGGATGAACTCTGATGTTTAACAGCTCCTTGTTACATAAAGCTGCACCCTGGTTTGGAATGCCTTGTCAAGAGGGCCACATTTGCTCATGAATTCCTTACTGCACCCAAACACTGGAGGTTCTTCCGCCTCACGGAACCCGACAAACCCAAATGAATTTATTTTCAAAGGCTGCTGTATTTTGGGAAAGAAATGCCAATGTGACAGCAAGAAATTAAATCACCTACTGGTCAAAAAAACAAGCTTCTCTCCAAAACTACACTTTCTCATGAAATAAATAAAACCAGCAAACCCCAGGCTTTCCCTGTAGAACACCAGTGACACACATCCACTGTTTTTCATTAAACAAAACCAGGTTGACTACAAAAATAGAACTCCATGATTCAATGGAGAAGAAAAGTTTTCTTAAGTAAGTAATTTCAAAATATCTGAGGAACTCAAGCTTATCTGTTAATTATTCATGTTTCTGTTTTCATTTCCAGCTACTCTGGAGCTGCTGATGCTGGCACTCTCTGCTAGGCTTAAGCATCCTTTCAGCTCAACTCTGCCAAATTAAACTGTCACTTTCTATTAAGAAATCTACAGCAGGAGGTTTTTAATCTTCTGATCTATAGTTCGTGATAGGAAGTCAAAGTTGAAATTAGGATGGCATCAGCTTATGAAATAAAGCCTAAGCAGTGCAGTGACAACTCCAGGGAAGAAAAACCTCCTGCTTCATATAAATGCACAGCAGAGCAGTTTTAGCTTCTGTCTTTTGGAAGGTTTTATTAAAAGAGCAGTGCCTGTAGATTCAGTCAGGGCACTGCTTAAAGAAGATGTCACCTGCCATCAAGTGTCTGAACTTTCCCTGACTCCACTGACCTGCCACACCCCAGCCTCTCCACCTTTCAGGTGTGTTAACCAGCCAATGCACAGCTCAGTTGAATTAACATTTCCCTCTGTGAGCTGCTCCTCCTGAAATTTTCTTAAGAAGGTGTGGACTCAACCATTCACTGTGCTTAAAATGAAACCAAACTAACTGTAGTAGTTCAACAGCTCTATAAATATTACTCTCTCAGTTTTTATTTTTGTGCAATCATTAAAAATAGAGTATAGTAATAGCCTTATTTATTTCCCTTTAACACTATCTCTTCTCCATCTATATGTCTCCCCTAAGCATTTCTACTTTATCTACTTCAGTGGTATCCCTCCTGTATTTTCCATCACTTCACAGCTGAAGAAAACTTAGTCATAAGTTGTGCTACAGACAGGGAGAAGGTGACCCCAGTGTGGGAGAACAGAATTTATTAGGGTTACTATCACAAAATTGCTCATAAAATGATTATTTACTGTAATTACCAGCACTCTCTCCACTATGTCCTGTCTCATGAACTTTGAGATCATCTTTAAAGAAGTTAAAATCACCTGTAAGTGTAATTTTGTTGTAACATCTTTACCTTGTCACATGAAATCTTACTGTCATTCTACTTTTATCCTAGGGATCTCCAGCTCACTCCTACCAGTGACATTACCCTCTTGTCTGGCTCAGCACATTCTGCTGGGCTGAATTTCACTGGAGCCAGGAGCTTCAGCTGTGGCTCAGCCAGAATTGACTCCCTCTTGGCACAGACTGAGCCAGGGGAGAGACTGGTGACAAGATTGCAGAAGCTGACCATGACACCCTCAGTACCCAGTGCTGCAAGTCACAAGAGGCTAATTAAACTTGGTAAAAAGACTCATTTAGACAGTGATTCCTAGGAAGGATTATATTGCCAATCATATTCTGTCAAGGTTTGAGAGACTGAATACTTGGATAAATTAGAGTTTAAAAGTTTAAATAATTTAACTTTTATATACTTGTCATAACATTCAAATTTAATTTGGGCTTTAGCAAAAAGAAGGTTTCTGGGTATCTATTCAGTAATATGTAATGACATCTTTTCAAGTCCATAGAATTTTGAAGACAAAGAGCCCAGGTCCCTTCTCTCCCCCAGCTAGATCTTATGCACAGTGAGGGCTTCTCAGAACATCATGATGTGATGTAGTGATTTTCATGTTCCCCTCTCCCAGATCTAGAGTGTCCAAGAGCTCGTACAGGAAGCAGTACCAACAGGCTCCTTTTGCTGAATAACAATGAAACTTTTCCAAGTGTATTATTGTACAATAATACAATTTGAAAACTCAAACATCCCCTTTAAGTGCCAAGGCAACCACAGCGTAACACAACTGCTGTTTCCTGTACTTGGTTTGTACTTACTGATCTCTTGTGCTGCCCCACAGCTGCTTCTGGTACCCATTCTTAGGACTAAAAGCCTGATCCTCCAAAGTGTGACAGCACTGCCTTACTCAGAAGAAAGCCAAGATGCATTTCCAAGCTCCATAACTCAGATTTCATGGCGATTCATCTCAAAATTCCACTGTAAGCAGTTACACAGATAAGCTACGGTGTGTGAAGTATCCCTGCTTTTGTTTCAAACCCAAGACCTGGCTGCTTCCTTTGAGGTCCTCCAGCTACCACATCACTGAGTTCATAATTTATTCAACCCTCTGTGCCTTCCACCCAATTCTTACATTTCCAAACTGAAGAGACTGCAAGCAGCTGTTCCTCAAATGGAAACCATTCCACTATCCTGCTTCTGATCTCTACAAGATCTTACACCTGCTTTTATTCAACTTGGACAATCTTCTCCCTCCCAGCACATATAAAAAAAGAATAACCTACTTTCTGGGATGACCACAGCTGCCAGTTAGTGGTTCAGAAAGCAACCAAGTCTAGAACTGACCATAAGGAGACAGGAGAGAAAATCTGGTTCTCATCACCATTGCCACAAACAGTGTCTGACAACAGCATCACAGACCCTCCTCTTCCCCTCCCTACTTATGCCTAGTTCACTTAGCTTACATGAAAATGTGAAACACCCAATTATGCAATAGAAATTAAAGTGACTGAGAACACCAGAAATTAAATACTGTGATAACTGTTTTCCGCACTGGAACTGCAGAAATGGGGCAGAAAGACACCATATGAACTACACATTATTAACTTTAATTATTTAATGATCAGAGGAATGTTTTCCTGACAAGCCTTGAAGAATTCCCTTCTCCTATACAGCCATTTTCCAAGAAAGAGGCAGTTTGAGACACAGCTTTTTACACAGCATGCCCCATTGGCTAAATTCAACTATTCTCTGCTCCCATGTGAGCAGATTATATTTTAATCACCCCTCACACTTGGTAAAAAGAGTCTATAAACTCAGCAACAACATTCACTGAAACTGTTTAGAATGTTTTGCTATTACAAGCAGCAGAGAACAAACAATCAGTACTGTAATTCAGACAAATCCTAAGCCTAAACTCCACTAATAAGTGTAATACCATCTCTAACTGAATACACTAAAGCTGTTGCAAATTATTTCCACACAAGAAAACAGTTTAAATCACCCCATCCCTGCAAGGGAATGCAAAGGTCAGCTTCTCTGTAGACCAAAGCTTCCTGAAAAGAGCATGGCCACTCCAGGCTAGACCTAAGGACTGTAATTGCCTTCCTGGTGCCCTCAGAAAAGTTACTCTGTCATTCTACCCTCACTGGGAACTAAGTATTCTGAGGGTCAGTGCACACACTCTTTTTTTAAAGGGCACGGTATACTTACACCAGTGATTTAATGCACAAACACTTGGGAAGCAGAGGTTTCTTTAAGGTTGCTTCTTGATTGGAAAGCTGGAAAGCAGAGGAGTACCTCTGGATTAGGTATTCCTACCCTGATGCAGTTTGTCCTGATACTTGATTAATTGTCACTAGGAAAAGATTTTTGTTCATGCTCTGCCAACATTTCTAAAGGAGTCTTTGTCTGATAATACCTTCAAATGCCATTTGCTGTGACAGACTCCTCTCCTTTGAGTTGTTGGCATCTCTGATGAAGACATATCACATTTACCTTTGCTGAAATCTAAGGTGATAGCCCCTGAAGCTCTCCAGCATGCTTCTGCCCCTGTAAGGTACATGTGATAGTCTACATTTTCTAAGGAAAGATAAAGTAAATGTCTTAATAGTTAAACTGAAAAGTATAAACCCCATGTTTTAAAAACACAGAAAGATTAGGATCTATACCTGTAAGGATATACCTCAGGGAAAACAACATTCATTATAAGGCTGCTCTGTGGGAATTAAGTGGCAGTTATTTACATAGACCCCTCATTAAAGGCTTTTCACCCTGCATTGGTCCACAAGGTGCTGCTCAGTAACCTGGGCTCTTTTCTGAGGATTACGAGGCTAAATGCAAACTGCAGGGGAAAATGTGAGCTCCAGCACACCTGTAGTTCTGCCACCTCTGTCATTTGTCTTTTTCATTCTGAATTGAAAAAAGTTAACAATGCTCTCTGTGAAAGCACAACTGCAAAATAGTTGCCTGCTTCTCTCACCAAGCAATTCCAGTAACTTCTTAAATTAACAGAAATACTAACTTTAAATATCATGGGGAAATCAACCATAACACCAAGTACATTTAATCAGATGATGAAAAAGTTTTTCTAATTCAGTATCTACCTCATAGAATTTCTCAAATTGACAGATTTAATTCTTGTACCTTTTAAACAACTCTAGAAGAATTCTGCATCTGGAAGAAGACTAGATAATTCTAATATTTTTGCCTTCAAAGTATATTAAAATTCAGTGTAGATTCATAGAAGTTGCCTGAAAATTCTTAAAGCCTTTTCTTGTTTGGCCACCACCTTGAAGCTCTTGGAATCACTGAGATCAAATTCAGCAGCATTAGCCTAAGTGAATCAGATCTTAAGCTTGTATCTGTGGAAGATCTGCCTTACATGTCTCAAAACAGAAATTAATCATTCCATTAAACAAAAGCTATCTGCTTAGATTCTCACTGATTCATTAAGGGATTATTTAGGACATGTTATTTCTTTCCTCATCTGAAGTTCTGAACAGTGAAGAAGTTATTCCAGAAGTTCACAAGAGCTAAAACTACAAAGCAGCTGAGGTTTAAGTCAATAATGAGAACAAGAAGCAAGAGCTAAACTAAACTGTCAAAGATGCATTATTTTCTTCCTAACACAGCTAAGCAACTTGACTTCTCAACTGCTTATAAAAATGTAGTATAGTGAAAGAGGGAAGGAATTATTTCATTACCATTTCTACCTTTCAGATCAGTATGTGCAGCTTTGGTGCCTTCCTGTGAAGTTACAGATTTTTTTTTTTCTTCTCATTAAAAATGTCTCACATAGCACAGGTGACCTCTGTTTTTCTGGTTTAATAGTTTGGGTGTTTTCACCAATAATCATAACATTCTCTCTTTAGTAGATCATCTTGGGAAAAAAAAAAACAGTGTACAAAAATGTGGGTGAAGTGACATCTCTTATGTTTATCATAACTAAAATAACCAGATTGAACTGAATTGCTCAGTTAAAAATTGCAGAATGTGTACCAAATCTTTTATTGAAACATCGCTTGGTCCTGCATAAGGCAATTACCCCCAAACCTGCATATGATGGAAGTTCAATTATGCAACTGAAGGACCTCAACAGCAGTCTGAAAACAGTAAAGCTACTACCTGAATATTGGGAAAACAATGCTTTTTCATGCTCCATTTTACTAAAACATAGCAAAATATATTAAATCCTAACACAAAGTCAGATGTGCCATTAAGAACAGCTAAAAATAAAAGAGAAAAACCTTCTAAATTCTGAACCTCCAATACCATCTTTTCTTACCATCAGGTGACAGTATTGTGTAACACTTCCAATTCCCTGATTTAGCTGGAAGTAAAGGAACATGTGCAACATTGTAAAATTGTGTAAGACAATGTACTGTAAGCCAAAATTTATCAGAAAAACATGAGGACTGTTTTTATTGCACATCTAGAGTAGTAATGCACATAACCAAGTAGAGAGAGACAAAGCAAGTATGAATACCTTAGGAAACATGAACTCCTCTTACTCTTCCTTCTTTCTGATTTCCTTAATAAAACCTGAAAATAATTTACATTGTCTGAATATCTGCATACACTTGGATGTTGTCCAAAGGCTGCTCCATTTGATCACAATACCCTTTACTTCCAAGGAATCAGTTTAGTCCATTTTAGGATTAACACTTCAGGACACAGCTTACAAACAAACCCATCATGCCTCCTTGCACCATTTTGAGTGCTCAGCTGTCCATACAAATCAGTAGCCACACACATGCCCTCTCATCAGACAAAGTCGTGGCTCAGTGCACCACATTCATTCTCTTCCTTGAGGACTCTGCTGCCTGGCTAGCACTTAGGCTAAGAGCAGAGAACCACTGAGGCAGGTATCAGAGCACCTGCAATTTCTGTGAAGGCACAGAGCCACTTGGGCAGTGTGGGTATTTCTGCCTGTTCTACCATGCAAAATAGCACCTGCCAGAACACCTGAGTGTAGGGGTACCCAGGCTACCTCCTGTGCCAGAGAAAGCATTGCACCTGCCCTGGCACAACACTGTGCCTGCTTTCCGTGCCCTGCTTGGCTCAGGAACAGCTCTGTCACCTCCAAGGCGCTGCTTTCGAGGCCATTTGTATTCCCTTCCTCTGCCTGCACAGGTTTTCAGTCAGCTCATTCATTGCCCTGATCACAACACAGCCTATTCACTGGTGACTCACAGACCTGCAGCCAGCTCTGTCACATTTTCCTACATTCCATTCAGGATATCAACAGCTTTTTCTGACATCTCCCCAGGGATGTGTCAACTGAGATTTCAAAGGGGTCTGGATACCCACGGAATTGCGATAGGATTTCAGTTCCTCACTGCAAGAACATTAAAGATGGGCAACTCAGAACAGTTCTGACTTGTCTTTTCCCTGACAATTAGCATGCACTCACCCACTAATGCTAAGTGCACAAGCAAACAATGCACTGGACTCAGTAAACTATCCTTCTGTAACTACGTGCCAGTTCTAAACTATCACAGAGCTGGCTTTGAAAGAGTACCCTTAGAATATGTGTTGTGATATTGACCAAATTAATTACTTTTTTCCTGTTGAAGGCAAGGGCTGTGTTCCAATTTAAAGGGGAGAACAAAAACAATAGAAGGAAAATAGATTTTTACTGCCTTAGATTTGTTTACCTGTGGTAATATTGTCTTTAAATTTGAAAACCTCTGTCTTCACATACAAGTCATAATCTTCCATCTCATGTCCCAACCCTGGCAGTAAGCCTCATTGATGATTTACCACTTTTGGCCACTACAAAATAAAACACTACACAAGATTACTGCCTGGCTTACGGAAAGACCGATGAGTTGATAGGCTGGGGATCTCCATTTATAGAAAGGTATCAAGGAACTCCTGGTATAACTGGTCTAACTGCTCTTCCACAGACTTTAATCACAGAACCTTAAAATGCTTTGTGTTGGAAGGGACCTTAAAGCCCATCCAGTTCCAACACTCTTGTCATAGTTCCTGGTTTTTAATCCTAAATATTTTTTCAGCAATCACTTAAGTGCTTTGTTGGTGCTGTTGATGGAAATAGCCAAATAAGTAATTTAAGTGCCACCATATGTTCAGCTGTAGCACAGTCCTGGGCAGAGACACAGCAGAAATTTTGCTAACAATTACACCTTCAAGTTTGTGATTTAAACCACCATGACACAGATCTTAATATCTACTGTGGATGTTCTTCCAACTGAAGTGTAAAGGTGATATCAATCAAGATGTAAATTTTCACAGGATTAAGCCTTGGCATAAATATTAATCCTGTTACTCTCTCTAGAGCTGTGAAGAGCTTCGTAATATAGGCCACTTCCAATTTTACATTTTAGGAGCATGAACTGCTTAGAGTGCATTTTTATAATGAAATGCACACTGCTAATGTGATTTTCTTTTTCTTTTGCATAACACAAAATATTAGCTTAAATTTTTGAGCTAATTATTAAAATCTGCTTTCAGTGAGAGAAAACATTCAAAAGCACCATCTCTTTTCATAGAACTATGTGTTTTAAATAGGAGCTATTCTTTTAGTTTTTTTTGTTGAATACTGAATGGTTGTGCTGCACAATAATTCATATTATGTGTTATGCATAAATTATTTTTTCACTATTTTATTAGATCTCTATGGAGTTTTCTGAGGCAAATGCCATTCATAAGCAATGAATGTGTAAATCCAGTAATTGTTAAGAAAACCTCCAGTATTATCCTGAACTCTGTAAGAGGAGTAATCTTTTTAGTATTGGCATGGAAGCAAAACAGCTCATCACTCACTAACTGCCTCATTCCATTGCTTTTCACAACTATGCTCAGTCTGTATAAACTGAAGAAAGGCAATCTCAGTATGGGTGCCTTGACTACAAAAAACCCCACATCTTCTCGTCAGTTTCTGCAGCTCCTAATGTTGAATTTCCTGTGCAGCACTCACTGTGTGCTACACATGGCCAAAAGGTGCACTAGTCCAAAAATAAACACAACTTCAGAAAATGTTTGACTACTGTTCAGAAAAACAACTGACAATCAGCTGATTACAAAAAGCATTAAACTTTAAAAACATCTCTCACTGTGCTGAAACTCAATAAATAACTAAAATTGGCTTGGGTGCCAACTTCATCAGCCATGTCGCTTGTGTCGCATAATAACCAATTCCTGCTTCAGCCTAACTGAAGAAATGGGAATCAATTTCAGATAAATATACTGATTGTCATGGGGCTGTAGATCTGTTGGGACACAAAGTTGTCTTGCTGCAGAGAATAGTAAATATCACCTGCGCTTCCAATTACACAGGTCTGCCCAGGGAAGGCAGGATTTTTCTCTCCCTTCAAGGCTACTCCTTTAGGAGAAACAATAAAAAAAGTTATGACTGTTACATTGAGCCTGCCAAGCAGGAGTAGACTGAATTTAAGAATTAATACCTAAAAATATATATATTCCTTCATCTCACCCCCAAATGGTTGTGGTGGGTTGCCCCTGTCCATATATGAGGACCCCCCAACCAGCCAGCTGCTGTCTCACTCTCTTTCCACAGCAGACCAGGGGGATAAAATAACATGAAACAGCTCATGGGTCAAGATAAAGACAGGGTGATTATTTTCCACTTAATATCACAGGCAAAACAGATCTAAGGATAAATTAGTTGAATGTAACATCAATTAAAAAAGATAATGAGGGGGAAAAAAAGAAAAAATAAAAAGGCTACAATAACTTCCCCAGCCACCATCCCTTCTTTCCAGGCCAAAC
The DNA here is from genome assembly GCF_031753505.1 of Anomalospiza imberbis. Classification (NCBI taxonomy): domain Eukaryota; kingdom Metazoa; phylum Chordata; class Aves; order Passeriformes; family Viduidae; genus Anomalospiza; species Anomalospiza imberbis. Next base: position 40,823,449 of record NC_089684.1, on the reverse strand, counting down.
ATCAATCCTTCATTCCCTATTCCTTTACCTCCTCCTCCCTCACAACCAAGAGGCACAGAAGGCATGAGGAATGGGGGGTTGTGATTAGTCAGTAAAGTGTCTTTTCTGTTGCTCGCTCCTCATATTTTTCCTCTGCTTCAGCATGGGTCCTTCCCCATGGGCTGCAGGCCTTCGGGATACACCAGGAATGGGTCCCTCCAAAGGCTAACCTGGTATTCCATGTCTGACAGACAGGATTTCACATGTGTTTAAGGCATGGACTTGTCTCAACCCATTTCGTTCACTTTATCTCGCCCTGGAAAGGGCACACAAGCTTATTAAGTTCAAGTTTAGTTCCTCAAATCTGCAAGACCTAGACAATATGGGTTTCAAAGCAGAAATAATGTACTAATTATTTTGGCACATAGTTCCTGAAAGACACTTCTGCAAAGTAGCTCACCATCTTGGAAACCATCCAAAACCTCAGTAATCCAAACTGCATTAAAATAGAGCTGTGAAGCAGCCAAATTCTGGCAATTACTGTAAGTAGTCTGTGTCAAGACAGGGTTTGTGATAACAACTCAAGATGAATTAGAGTCAGAAAAAATGTGATGTGACAAAAATCTCATTGCTCCATTCCTGTCCATCTTAATATTTCTCCAAGCAAGCTCTTACCTGTCTATGTATTTAAATTACCAGTGATGGTACAAGCTCAGGACCCAAGGACTTAATTTGCAGGTGTCAATCATTTTCAAAGAGCCCAGTCCATAGCTGGAAAAACCACAAATTGAACAATGACACGTCCTTGATAGTGCTGGCAATGACAGCAGTTCTTTTCCAGTCTTTCAGAGAAAAACAAAACCACATTTTCTCTACTTCAAAATGATCAACAACTTGAGTCTAGGTTGAATCCATCTCAATAGGTCACCTGATGCAATTAGATGGGTTTCACCAAGGGTAGCCACCAAATGTGCTGCTATCACTCTGCACACCATAGCTACAATGTATGTTTCACATGAACATAATTGATTTATCTCAAGATGAAGTACACTGCTTCTAGAACCATTTGAAATGTGCATGGTATCAGCTTTTACCTCTCCAGTTTTAGAGATGAAAATCACTGAAAACTCTCTGGGATGTTTCTACACTGCATTTCTCACACTTAAACTGTAAGACTAAAAAAAATTTCTGGGAAAGAAACCAAGGTTCCCCAAAATACAAGTTCTGAACAATACAGTAACATGAAGATATGAAACTCTTTTTAATGTAATTTAGCTTCTTTCCTTAAACACCCTGACAAATATCATCCAAACCATTTCCTTATGTAAAGGAAGGAACAACTTTCTTTTTCACACAATATAAACCATAGCTAAAATTTCAGCAAACATTCAGGATAGCGATGTAAAATGGTGGAAGGAGACCAACGAGAAGACTCAGGTCTCCATTCTATCAAGGAGGTGGGAATTGATCTTCAAATCCTTCAGCTTATCAGAAGATGCTCAGGGCTTGCTGCACTGGCAGTCTACAGTTCAAAAGTCATCTCTGCTAGAATATTCACTCTTTTTTTGCACTTCAAAATCTTCATTAAGGAGCAAGACCTCATAACTTCAGCTACAGGAAAATATAACTCTGCTCTGTAGGTGAAAGGGCACTACATTTTTAGTTTTTCATCTCCAAAGAAACTTTTACCTCTGCACATAATTCTCCACGTCAGAGGAGACTGACAAGCACAGAAATCTGCTGCTGTAAGGATTTCAAGGCTCAGAAGGCCCAGCAAGTAGGATAACTTCTGCTGAAGCATTCATGCTATGTGGGTGATGTGCTCTGGTCCTGAGGGACCAGCCGGCTCCCAAGGCAAGAGCTCTATCACTCAGTACTGGGGCTTGCTTTAGTAGAAGAAAGAGGTTAAAACTCAGGTAAAATTACATTTACCATGGTAATAAAAGTTAGTTTATTAAAAAGGGGCTACAATGCAACACATTATCTTACCTACCTGAATGACTGGACAATAAAAAAAAAAAAAAAATCTCCTATCTTTCCTGCCTTAAGGGTTTTTTATGTGATTGTCTTCCACAAGGGATTTATTTGTGTTCTAAGAAAACATAGATTAGATTCCAGGACTTCTAGTGCTGGTCAACTGACAGGCTAAGAGGTCATGCTAAGAAATGGCAAATCAAATTCTTGCCCGTTTTTATCCCTGTCAGAAGGGACAACTCTCACAGCTACAAAGATAGAACATTTAAAACACACTGTTAATTTAAGTGGGTAATCCAGTGATTAATTATAGCATTTTGAATATTTAAAACATGCAATGCCATGTTACTGAATTTTTTACCAGCCCAGTCTGCTATACAACAATTCTACCTGGCAAAAACATGTTCCTCTTTTTTTACCATAAGCAGGTATGTTTTGAAAAAGACAAAGCTCTGAAGTTTACAGCCAGCAAAAGGGATGCACACAGCCACCGTTATTTCTTACAAACCTCAGCCACAAGTGTGATAAGCAAGTTTAAAACTTGGAGTTTTCCACAGCCACCATCATGCAAAGGAAACAGGGGCTTGTGAAGAACTACACCATAGAATTTCTGCAATGTTTTCCATAAAGGACAACTTTTACGAAATATATAATGCAATGCCAGGTTCCCTTTATGCAATGTATAATTCAATGTATGTTTCCTTCATTATTCACTGGTACAATCTAAGACAGTATAAAACATCAGCTGAACATGTACCTTATATTTTGGGGATTCAGGATCTGTTGCTAACTGTGGTGACCTTGTTCAAGATCAAAACTTGCCACTCAGCCACCACTTCTCTTACTCCTGACATCAAAGCCAGCATCAGAGCACTGAAAGTCCTCAAATTCCAAGACAAACAAAGGAAAGGGAATAAATCCCCTCCTCTTCCTAATTCAAGGCATTCAGCAGTTGGTCAGAGCTCACCACCACAGATGTAGCTAAGAAACAATAATCCAGCCCCACGTTTCTTTCCCTTACACCTGTCTACCAGAAAGGAAAAGATCCAAAATACACTTCCTCCCTTCCAGTCAGCCAGAGGTGGTTATTGAATGGATGGCAGCAGACATCCGCCATCAAATAAAAAAGGCTTACATTAATAAATTACTCAGCATAAGCTCGGTGACAAGGTGCAAAAGCCCTCTCCCTGTGCTTTTCTTCCAGGTAACATGTCAACAAAATAGAAATAAATGGAAATGTCCCTTTTCTCTCATTCATCATAAAAGGAGCTACCTTGATATTATGTGAGAATGCCACTCTGCTACTACATCCACTGTTTCTGAAACCAATAACCTGCAAAAATCTTGGAAATAATTCAGAATATATCATACTCAGTAATTACATTAAAAAGCAAACAAAAGTATCTCTCATTTTTTTTCTCAAGTGGCAAAACCAGCTAATCAGACAACTAATCAAAAAACTCCATTCAGTATCTACAAGAGACTTGGATACTTAAATATTTAATCCTTTTCCATATATATCCAATTTCTATACAGCTAGGCCTTTAACCAAGAACAAGTATGGAAAAAATAATAAATTTTCATTTAAGAAACCAAACAAGCTCAATTTAAACTGGGAGAAGCTAGAAAACAAAGGAAACTAATTTTGGGGGAAACAAATCAATTTTGCTCCAAAATGGTAAACTACCAAAAAAGTACTTATTGTCTTGATATGGCAATGGCTTAAAGTCACAGGGACTACTGGGGAAAAATTCAATAACTGCATCATCGGTGTGACTGCAGTTGCACACATGGTTGTCAACCTGTAAAATCCAAAGCTGCACACAAGCTCTGTAATTGCAGTAGCATGAAAAACCAAAACCACATTGACTGTAGTAACGAACAGCAGAAATTTTCACTGCCATTTAAACTGAGATTAGAAAGAGGCAAAACGCACCCAACACACCAACCCAGGAGACTGTCAGTCTGAACTAGGTTGAAATTTCAAAACTGTCGAAATCCTTCTGGTATTCTTACACTTGATACAGCCTTTGCAAAATTATTTCCACCAGTCCCTGACAAATCAGTGTTGTTTAAACACAGGCTTTTGCCTTTCAGACTGGCTTCAAGATCTTACCATGTCTTCCACATAATGTGAAGCAATGTTAAGGGGAAATCTGTGTTAAGAGCTACAATTTGACTCAGCATAACAATTACTTCTTTCAGCACGGTTTTGCAGGAATACAGGCAAGTAGAATACTTTTAAAAAGGCACTTCCTTGAGAGTGATCATGATTGCTCCACTGATCACACTGATTTGTTGACAGCCTTTAAGTATCTTCAAACTAACAACATTTATGGTTTTTTAACCTTTCCCAGTCCCCTCAAGTATTGCACTTGATTATAGTGAAAGATGTAGACTTCCATGCAGTACAAAGGAAAACACAACAATGAATTTTTATAGAAATGCAAATGGGTATGTGCAGGAAACAAATTTGAGAGAGAACCATTTGTCACTGAAAAAAGATCTTTTAAAATTGCACACATACTGGAAAGTTCAGCAGCCTACTGTCTGAAAGGGAGTGTAGTTTATGCAAGCAAAGACACAAACACTAAACAAAACCAGGTTCCATTTGCCCAAATATTTCCTGTTCTGCAATTTTAGAGTCAAGTCAAACAACACCAGCAGGTTAAGCTCCATTTGGATCCTTCAGCTACCTAAAACCTTCTGGATTCAAGGATGCAAATATTACCAAGTAACAAAGACAACTATTCAAGCGTTCATGTAAGATACTAGACAGCAAACAGCTGCAGTTTAGTGTCATGAAAGCTAAACTACATATTTTATATTAGTGAATTGGAATGGTATCTAACACTAAAGTTCCCAAGTGTCTTTTTTCCTATTTTTATATGATTATGATCCAAAAGAAGGTTTAATATTGAGTACAGTTATGGTCAACCATTCTTATTCTGCCATGAACAAGTTCCTGGTGCTGAAGGGAACACCCAAATGGATTTCTTACGAAGTGGATGTACTCCTCCTGCCACACAAGGTGTCTGATCACGCAGAGTTCTTGGCAGGATATTTGTCCAATATGGTAAATTATTGATTCTTTGATAGTTACTTGTAGAAAAACTTTTAGTACTTTGTGAATTGGTGAAAGATTCCTGGCTGACAGTCCTGGAGAATAAAATTAAGAAGTGCAAAGATATCAACATGGCTTTATCACAGCAAAGGACACCACTAAAACAGGAAAAAAAAAATCTTACTTGGCTTCTTTACAGATCTATCAACAGAGAGGCTAATTAGTACTCACTATAACAACTGCTTTACAGCATACATTCAAACAGCCACTACTCTGCCCTTGCTGATATTTATCAGGGTGTCCCTGTGACAGCAACTAAATGCTATTCACAAGATGTCAGCTTTTCTCTGTATTATAGGGACACACACTAACAGGAGACCTTGACCTCTGAGTTAATGCTATGGACCAGACACAAGTTACAAAACCATGTTTGAGGAGGACTGAGGAAAAGAGAAGTGGACTTGGTTTAAAGGAAAATTTCTCATTCAGAATCAAATCTTTCCTGATGCAGGAAATGCTGAGGCCTCTTGCCTATAACTTTTCCAAGCACCTGGTAAAAGCCAAGCTTTTCTGTTAAATCAGAACTCTTGGCTTTTGTAACAAGCAGGAAACCTCAACCCCACTACATTGCTCTTTCTCTGTGGATGCAAGCCTTTGAAGCTGCAAAGCAGAGAAGTATTGTTGCTGATATGATGTAAGCTACACATGAGCATTGATGTACACCTAAGCATCATAAGGTATATGATTCCTGGTTTCCCTGACTCATCATCCCAAACAAATTGAGCAGCTGAACAAGCTCATTAAGACAGTAGGATACCTGGGAGCTGGATCACACTGGGGAAATAGTTCCAAAGGTTTCAGTTCTTGTCACTGACCTGCTATCACACTGGGGAAGTCCATACACCTCAAAGGTCAGAGCCACCACACTGCAGTCACTTAAGCTTGCTAATTTTGGTGCTGCCTTACACAGCTATCCAGCAGCAAGTCCAACAGACTGCACTGCATTTTGTCACTGAGATGGGCTGCAAACACAGCTGATTCACATTTTCCTTCCCCATGCCTCACCCAAAAAGTAGCTCACTAGTGCCTAGATAGCATCTTCAAAGCAGGTCATAAGAGAAAATACAGCCTTGAATAGAAAGCAGGTTAGTGTACACCAGGAGAGAATAAGGCTGAGTGAATGAGTCCCAAAATGGGATTACAGGATGACTTTCAGCCATCTGCATAAAGATGATATGTTGCACCCTACTGAGTCTCTCTCATTCTAAGGCAGCTCTTGTCATTTTAGTCATGTTCATGCTCATGTGAGCACTCAGATTTTGACATATTATGACCTGATGCTCAGCTGAAGCAGCTCAGTTCATGGCATTGTCAGTACACAAATCCTTCCTCTTCCATACACTGAAAATGAGGTGCCAAAGGAAGGGGTATGTGGTATGCATTCACAGAAGACATGCTTCAGTCCTGCAACATGAAAAACTGAGGAGTGAGGAAAAACCAAATGCCTGTACCTCTTGGGAATTTGGGAATCCCAGCAATTCATAACGTCTCTCTGCTGCACAGACTAAGTGATACTTGTTTTCTTGTACACAAATACTGACTGACTTGCTTTCTGTTCAATACTCAAGAGACATATCCACATTTTCCAAAGTTCTTACAGCACTTGGCTAGAGAACATAAACACCTGGCTTAATCTCCCTCTCTGCCTTCCTCAGCTAAGACTTGTAGTGCTGGGAGAGAGAAAGCACAGGTGCCAGTTTCTGTTCAGCAAGATGGGGACACCTCCGGTAAAACACACTTCAGCCTTGTACAGGATCTTTTTGGCTTGCATCTGCTCTCTGTGACCATTAGGGATTCACAGCTCACAGCCACTGTAGGCAAGAAAAGAGTTGAAAAGGGAAGGAGCAAGCAAAACATTAGGCAGCTTTGTGCACTTAAAGGCACCAGAAGCTTCCAGAAGGGGAACTGCTTGGTTATACTGCTCAGTTTACTTGCAAGTGCAAAAAAACCACATGAAGGGTTGAGGGATTTTCAGTCAAGCAGGTAAGAGCAATGCTCACACACCACTGATGAGCAAATACTGTCACCCTTGTCAGACAGCTTCTCTGAATAATATTCAGCAGTTTGACAGTAATTTTCACTTCGGTTTGAATGCTATGTATGGAGTCAACATCTGAACACCAGTAGTTTCAAACCTACATGCAAGACACAATTAGAAATCTGCAACACAAAGCAAAACAACACAAACTGAAAGGAGGAGAGATCTCCAGATGTATTACCAGAACAACATGTCCAGCTTGCATCTTTCAGCAGTGTCCCTCAGTAAAAAAAAAATTAAGGGAAAACACCCAGATAAGAACTAAGAACCAAAACACTGGGATGTTGCCCCTGTGATCCTTTGAGTAAGCATGTTCCTGAGCCAAGAGCAGACACTTGGTGACATGTCCAGCCTTTCATTCTCTTTGACCCTAGTGGAGAAACAGAGCCCACACTGAGGACCTGCAGCCTATTCTGACCTTGCTCTAGCAAAAACTTCATTATCCTGAGATCATTCCTATCACAACCTTAGCATCACTCAGGTAGTATCTCAAAGAACTAATGAATCTTATCCTGAGGATTTACTGTCAATCTCTAAGTGCTTTGATGCACATTCAGCCTCTAGATTAAATAATTGATTATCATTAAATTAGACTATCAGACTGAGAAACACACACAACATTCTAAGGCCTACCTTTAGTCCTTCATATTCCCAAATAAACCAAAATCACAAATCAGTATATTTTTTGAGCTTGGTTAGCAAAACAACGTGCTGATACCCCTCCTAACCAAAGTACTTGCTCAAATACTAGTCATTAACTAAACTCCCTCCCTAATAATTAATAAAACTTCTTGTCCAATATTTTAACAACTTATCTCTGAAGCACAATTATCACTTGTTAATGATCTACACAACTAAAATAGTCACTGCCAAAATTCAAATAGCTCAATCAAGTAAATAACAATGCCAAGATACACCCATCCCATTCAGTTACTGGAATCATCTCAAGTTATAAAGCTACAGGCAGCTGTTATTTAACATAATGGTGAAACACCATCACTTATTTGCATACACTTAACTGAAGCTGAGTCTGCTCAGACCAGTAAGCTGACTTCCCCTAACTCTAAAATGTGTTTTTACAAGTTGCTTTCCTTCCAAGGAGTCATCTACTGAACTCAGCATTCTTAGAGATTCTCTTCTGGTGTCAGCTAAATGCCACCCCTGAAAATAAAGACTTCTTCTTTCAGAGAAGACAGACAGTGCTTACTAGTATTTTTTTTAAATTAAAATTTTATATATAATATTTATATTATTTAATATAATTTAATATTAATAATAAAAATAATATATATAAATTTAATAAAAATTAAAGACAAATTTTTCTCTAAGTCAAAGGAAGCAATCTTTGGCCAAATACTTCACTTTTATTGGCAATACTCAAGGATTAATCATGGCATGTTATTGACTCCAGTTCACTTTCATGGACTCTTCTTGTTACATTCTTTGGACTTTACATCAGGAAGGTGAACAGTTCCCAGTAAAGCCATTCAAGGAAGGCAGCTAGGTACAATCAGGGAGGTTGCATAGCCCAGGTAGTATTGGATCACACAGCAGTAGAAACACAACCAAGATCAGATGTGAGAAGAGGATTAAATTGCCCTGAAACCTGCCAGGACAGATGACAGAGTCTGTGCCAACTTTATGCCACTTTTATGACAGCTGTGGGAGGACAAATGATTCATGGTCCAGAGTAAAACAAGGAGGGGTTGGATAGATGCTACCCTGGCAAAATCTCTGGACAAAGAAACATAGTGCATGAAAAATAGTACAACATTTTGGATCCTGATCCAGTGAGGGTTTATATTAAAACAACTTTTGACTCCATTTCTTGTCTGAGTCCTAATGCCAAATTAACTGTGTGATTTGCTCCTAGGACACATGCAGAGAGATCTTACCAGGATGAATGCATAAATATCCAAGTCTATTTCCTTTCATTCAGCACCAGTGACTTTCATGTCAGTAAGCATGAGAAATTTAGCACACAGGTTCATTCGTCAAAGGCTCACAGAATAAATCAGCTGTGAAAGGACCTCTACAAGGCATTTAGTCCAATGCCAGCCCTCAGAAATACTACCTAGCTGAGAATGCTCAGGGCCTCTCCAACCCAGCTCTGATCTCCAAGGACTGAGGCTTGGACTTGGCTGCCAGTGTCTGCTTTCCCTCAGATGAAAAAAGTTCTGCCTTACACTCTCCCATGCCACAACTTCCAGAGTTTTCTGTTCCAAATGTGGTTCTAATTAGCCACTAAGTTCAAATAACTTCAGCACAGGGTGACAGAATCTAATTGCTGGTGGGATCTCACAAATTAAATTTCTACAGGAAATCAAGTAAAAAACATGGTTTTATGACAAAAGGAAACAAAAACCAAATGATCCCTTTTTTCTTCCCAAGAAAAAAAACCAGCTAAACACTCAATATTATTAGAGCTACTGGTATGGAAATGCATCCAAAAAATTGCAAAGAGTATTTCCACAAGGAGCCAGTTTCATGTCTACTACAGATGCAAGATAGACAACCATCTGGCTCTGAGAAAGATTATGCCTCTCCATAGGCAGCTGTGAACATGTTAAAGCATGAAGCAGTGAATATTACTAATTATCATCTTAAATCTAAACAGGAAGGCTATCAGGACAAGCAAGAAAACTTTTCTGTTCCAAACATGAGCTAATCCATAAAAAAATTCTCATTACCCAGTAAAATCAGAGGCAGTTCTAAACCAGAAGAAAACAACACTGAAAAAGTGGTATGAACTCCACAGTAAACAGCTTTTGAGCAGTACTGTGCTTTTTCATTATCTGATTAAGAACTGCAGTTAATGCTTTGAAAAAATATAAAAGCAGACCTTCAGCTTACATAGATGATTCCAAATCCATGAGTGTGTAATACACTCTGGAGGTATGCCTTAGGAGAAACGTAAGAGGTTAAAAGTATGTCTGAGTGGCTCAACACTCCATTCTGAATCTGAAGTTATTCGTTGTCCTCTTAGTTATTTCCAAAATAATGAGATGATTATGATGATCCTGTTGGACTGAGACTCCAGGATGAGCATTAACACTACTGTTCAAATTCTTTATCATTCACCAACTACACAATTCTCTGGAAGGAGGACAAGCATATTTGGTTTTTCATCCACAAAGCTGTAATTCTTTTCTTTCTCCTATTTTTTACCAGTCTCTAGTCAACATACCAATATTTTTTTAACACACTATGAAATGTGACAACAAATAACATTAGTTAAGAGAAAGATCTGATGAGCTTCTACAGCTGAACTCAAAACATTCCTACACATTCTCCAAAGAAACTCATGGCATTCAGTGCATTTCCAGTTCCTGCATTTTTCCTAACTGAAGGGTAACACCAATGAAAAAGTCCTTTAACAGACTTGGAATTAAGTTTTCTTACCTTGGGGTGCTGTGACCTCAAAGGTGTTTAAACAAAGACAGAACACTGGAAAAGCACTCTGTTTTCAGCTATACTGTCAGCTTTTTTTTGTTCTTTGAAGAGCAGGCGTCCTCCTTTGGATACTTTTCCTCCATTGCAGCATATATGGCAGTCAAGACAGCCATGATACACAGAGAATGACCACACAATTTTATAAAGCTTTAAGCACTCACCCAGAGTAACACCAAGGCTTCAGGCATCTGCCCATACAGAGAACCACCAGGCCACCTCAGAAGGCTGCAAGCTCCTGCTCCTCTTGTTCCTCAGCCCAACCTTTTATAGCCTCCTGTTCGTGCACTGCACCTGTGCGCCCTCTGCTCCCTTTGGTGATTGGTCAGTGCACACCTGGGCACTCCCTGGCTCCTTACCTTCAGTGCTGCTCACCTGCTTGTCACAGCTGTAGCCCATTGGGGGTGAGGCTCCAGCCCCACTCCAATTACCACAGACTCTGCTCCTACATTCCTCCAAGTTGGAGATTCAGCATCTCAGGACTGCTTGGCAAGTCTGGCTTACCAGTCTGTGTGAAAAGACTTTTTAAATATCTACCTTAATTAAAAAAAACATTATCTTTCTGCACATGATGCTACAATCCTTGTGACATGCTAGTAGGATTTCAGGCTACTTTCAAAGTGAAAGCTGTCCACCTGGATTCTGTCAGCTGCCATTCAGCTGCCTGAGTTGCTATCGGGATACCAGAAAGTCATAGCTGTGCATGATAGGTGGCTTTGAAGTCTCAAAATACACGTACTGCTTTTTTTTTTTTTTTTAATTAACTTCAAAAGATGGGTGCAAAACATCATTTGTTCTGTAGCCATACTGCAATTAGTCTTCTATTAATTTCTGTCAATCACTTTAAAAAGTAGCGTAGCGCTTAGTAAAAGAGATTTTGATGCAAGCAGCACAAAGGAAGAACATTTAGGTAGAACAGTATGCAGACTCAGGAAACACCTGCAAAACTGACTCTGATAGCGCAATTCTCTAATACAGTACTTCTCAACCCAATTATATTTGGCCCTTGTCAGAGGGTAGATAGGCATTTTCTTAAATAGTTGCAATTCCTCCTAATGCTCTCATTGCAGCAGCTTCTTAGTGGTAACAATCAGTGAGGTGCAGAATGTTACTTCATGTGAGAATTATTCAGGAGAACCAATACAGTTCAGCTCATAAAATCTGAATAAAATATTGAGGCTAATCTGGACATCCAAAACAGAATCATAGGACAACACAAGCCATTTCAGTGAAACAATCACATCAGAAGTCAACTCTGGCACAGCTACAGCAATTTAAAACAGTGGCAAGCAGGAAACAACAGAGCTTTGCTCACATTCATAATGGCACTCAGCTTAAAATAGTAGTCATAGTAGCTAGAAAACTAATGGCTTAACAGTATGCTCTGGAGAGACTATTAATTGTATTTAAAACCCAAACAGTAGTATTATCATTTCTCAAAGACTCAGCAAACCTTGGGATGTGTATTTAAGGTACTGAGAAGTCTAATACATGTGAGTATGAAGAGCAGCAGGTGACTGTAAATCAGAAAGATTAAAAAAAATCAGAATTATCTTCTTACCTTGCCATATTTCACAAAGAGTTGGATGTTGAGGCCTCCAGGGACTCATCTCCTCCTGCCTCTGTTGACCTGAATTCCTGACACACAACAGTGGTGCTTGCATACCAGCACCCAAATTGCCACACACCTCTTTTTATCATCTCAGAGTTCATGATGTAATTTTCAAAATCTTGGCAAATTGTCTGTACCAGGTCTAAGGTGTGATCTGAAAGCCACAATATTCCTTTTTGGTTAAAATACTTGCTATGGATACAGTGAGTGGGGAAAATAGAAAGACAATGTATGTATTCTGAATGTTCCATGAGAGCAAGTTTTCATCATTAAGACATCCTGCTACAAGTAAGTGTATCACTTTGTAATTATGTGCCTTGAGATAATAGTTGATTATTTTTTGTATGTTTGGGGTGTTCTCCTCCAAGTGTTCAGTTTGACTGTGCCTTAGTCTGCTTAGAAACACTCACTGGCACTACCTCAAAAAGCACTGGATGCACCATTGACATCAGCAGGGTGTTACCTGTGAGCTCTGCTTTTCTTTTTCCATGGCTACAGATTCATGGTAGCAAATGGGTTTGTTCACAGATGGACCAGAAATGACTGAGAACCTCCTACATGTCAGTGAACTCACCAAGCCACCAGGAGTACACCCAGCTCTGCTGGACAGGCTGTGACAAAGTCACAGAGAAAAGGATTTCAAGTACTGAGTTCCAACATCATTGTGTTGACCCAGTCATTTCAATATATTATTCAGTAATAGATCATGTTCAAAAAAAACTCACTCAGTTAACCTTTCAACATTTACTTCAGCCCCCAAAATTGTAAAATAGCTAAAGACAGTTTCACAAAGAGAAACAGATTTTCCTTTTCAAGAAAAAACTCAAAAAGGTGTTGAACTTTGGGATTTCCTTAACAGAAAGAAATATTTTTAGAATTGGAAAATAAAGTGGGAAATAAAAACATCAAATTGCCAATAATGCAGTAATTGAGGACTCTACAAAAATTTACCAGGAACAGATTAATAAAAACTAATATTTCAATTGTGTACTTCAGAAAACTATTCAGTAATTACCAATAAAACCAACAAGTGTCTTATAGGGAGCTGATTTACCCATAAAATTGAGTCAAAGAGAAAAAGGAATTCAGTACCTCAAATCCCTATTGCAAGGTAGTCGTAGTGATGGAAAGCCCAAGCCATAACTTTATGGTGCATAGTTGAGGAACACTGCAATTACAGCTGCATTTGCTTTGTATCAGGCTCATTACAACCATAAAAATGAAAATTACTTTTCACTTGGTACTAATTCCATTTTGTTGACATCTGATTAGCTATGCTGGTCTTAAATGCTGACAAGGCCACTAATAAGGAAGGAATTAATGAATTAAGTAATTTAGAATATTTTGAGTAAATAAATCTTTACAGTAATTACCCTCTACAATATCATTTTAAGACAGTTAATGTGGCATATTTTTACTAAAGAAACATTTTTAGTAATGTAAACATATTTAGTTTTTTTCAATCAAGGAAACACAGTCAGTAAAAGGTTAACCAGGTAACACTGTTAAGGCAAAAACATTTGACAGGTTATTACTACATTAGCTTAATCAAATACTGCTAGAGTAGCTTTACACCGTCACTAAAATCTGTTACTTAGTTCTACATAATGTCAGCTTAAAAAACCTTAAAAGGGGAGGTAGCAATGGATTTTTTTGAGAGTAAATGACTCTAAGTTGTAGTTACCAGTGCAGTGAAAAGGGATTCTCATGTCAATGGCAACTCAAAGCAATAGCATTTTTATCTTCCAAAGAAATAGCCCTCTTTATGGGTACAGTAGAATTCCACAAACAATGCCTTACTAACTCTTTTTACAGTTAAATAGCTATGAAATCATAGCTTCATTGAAATTACTGTAGGACATAAGACTATTTTTATTGGTGATCAGAGTAGGTAAGTACAGAGCCAACACTATTTCCAAGTCATCTGAATGCAAAATACACAGCAAGAAAGGAAACACTTGAAGTATCTGCAAGGAATAAAATAATAATGTAAAACAACAATACTACCTGACTGCTTCTGCCACTGACTCACACTCGCTGACTTACAAGTTTTGTGTCTGTTTTTAAGTCAGGGTTTTGTGGGGCTCACACCCATTACTGTTTCTACAGTTTCACAAAGATTCTGGTTTCTGCTGATGATTTCCATAGCCAGGTTCCAGCTTAGGTACATCCAGCAGCAGAGCCTTAGCTCTACTCTGAAACAAAACACCACTCCCTTCTGCTTTGATTTTTATTTGACAGATTTCTTTACTGTGTCAAATTCTATCAGCCACTGTGAGTCATCCCCTAAGTCCATGTGACAGCTTTGATAAAGTCATACAGGTGAACATTTCCTGAGGCTGGGTGGCCTCCAGCTGCTGAAAAGGACTCCGGTGATGAGCTGTTAGGAATTACTTATGTGGAATGAGCTTTTTTATGTTTGGATCACATTCAACACATCAGCATTTGACAAATCTTGGATTATTAATAGGGCCAGAATTTCATTCCAAATATAACCAGGGAATTTGTGCCTTGGGCTTTGGCAGAACAAGACTTCAAATGCTGAATCTAAAGGAAAAGACTCACATGATGTTAATCAGCACAAACCTGAATGAGAAAGAAGCCTGAAAATAAGCTCTACCCATGTGCAAGTTTCCCTGGGGGTTTCCTGAGAAAGTGATTAATATTTGCCTACTCATATGGAAAAAACACTCTTAGAAACCACTTTTACCTTGTTCGAGTCAAAAAACATGAACTGAAATCAAAGCGTATTAGTGACAATAAAATATTCATGCTCTGGATTTCTTATGCAAACTTTTCCCACACTGCATTATTAATGACACCTAATTGTAGTGGAGATTGCTGGAAGACAAGCTAACTTTACTACACACTTTATATTTTTAACTGTAAGATTCTTTCTTGTAAAACCCACCAGGATCCTTGGAGAATTTCATTGTGTCTTCCAACATTCAGTTGTTAGTACTGAGTCAAAATTATTCACAGAAGCCAGTAACTTATAAAAATATAATGAAATCTGTCAATTTTTTGTACAGTTTTCATCTGTGATAAAGAACAATTTATTTTAAATTGTTCTTGCACAGACTGCATTCAAAGAGTGCTATATCCAGTCTCATTTTATTTACCACAGCAAGAAATGTCTCAGAATTAGTATTGCCAATATGTAGGGCAATCTGTGATTTAGGCTGGGGTGGGCAGCATGAAGCTACTCCAAGTTGCTGAAGCAGATGCTGAAAGCCAAAGGTCACCAGAGCAGCAGTATAATTTAAACATGTCACATTCTTCCTACAAGATCTAAAGGGACTGACAGATCACACAAGAGCTCCTTTACCCCGTCTGTGGTACCGGGGGACCATCAGCTTCTTTCAGTGTCACAGCAACATAGAGAGTACCTGAATAGCAATATCATATCTATATCAGGAAAGGACTGTATTACTTAAGAATGGGGCCACTGACCTGCAATTAAGACAGATTGCAAATCAGAAGAACTTTTCTCTCAGACACAAGTTTTTCATGAGAGTCTCAAAGCATCCAGCCTTCATCCCCAGCTTGGAGCCCCCTCTTGATTGTAAATGAGCATATTCCTCCTTTTAAAGAAGGACACCTCTCCTGAAGCACAAAACACGTTCTTCTCTTTGATACAACCTAAGTCTTCTGAGGCACTTGCACAAAGTTACAGACACCTCAGTAACTGTGTTTCCTTACTACAACTTGGGCACAGTAAGGCTGGTCAACTTGTGGACAAACAACTTCAGACATCTGTGACTGGGAAGAGCAGCAGGGAGGAAATATATCCCAGGAAATAATGGCACAAACAGCCCTGCAAATCCAGGGGAATGAAGAAGGCACCATATTGTATTGAGTCTTGTTCATTGCAGATCACTCAGTTTTTACTGGCATTTTACCATTCTCAGATCTGCAGAATAACTAGAAACAGTTGTAGATGAATGTTCAATTTCAGCAGAAATACAAACTTGTTCAACAGAATCTGACTTGTTTCATTACACAGATTAATAATGGCTCTTTTCTACAGTGTGCTATGAAGGATTTTTATTAAGCAACTCCCTGCTTATTTCACATTGTTCCAAGAAAAAGAATAAATTCACTCAGCTCTTCTTAACCCAGTGGATTCATGACCACATCTTGGCCTACTGCTGGTTGCTTTTCTCTTTCCAGTGTTACAGTCATAGTTGTGGTGCATTTAGTTAGAAAACAGAAGACTTAGTTCTCCCTAATTAGAAAATTCAGTCATTTGAGCAGAAATTTCTTTGCTTGCTGAGAATGGGAACAGCCACTTCACCTGTTGTAACGTCAGCCTCCGTGTTTCTTATTCCTTTATTCCTACAGTGGATTCACTTTCCCTCATGGCACCTTTACAACACAAAAGCTGCTCCTGAGTACTAAATTGTACACTATGGCTCTTGTCATTCAAGGCATGCAACACACTGAGCACCACAATAATTATCGCTGTTAAATAACATGAAAGTACAACAGGCAAACCCAAGTGAAGTAAAAATTATGGTGTCCAAGATAAAGCTGATGGCTGTACCCCCATTATTCAATGCATTATTTCTTCCTAGCAAGAAACTCAATGAGAAAAACCCTGCTACCTATTACACTTATAATTAGTTCCTAAATATTCACCCGACTAATAGATATGAAGTTAAAGAGAAATCATACATATTTGTGTTATTAAACCCTAGTATATCTGTGAGCCTAATGTAAAGACACCTAGATTTAATAAAAAATGGCATTTCTAAGAGAAAAAACAAGTACAAAACTGAAAAAAATCAATTTTTTTATTAAAGGAGAAAATTAGGGAAAGAATCAAGCAAAGGATGTAAGACAAATACTGTCCTTGAAGTACACTTAAAATTTGCCAATTATTCCTAAAAGCAACAATATGTTTTAGAGCTTGAGTTAAAAAGAGGATTAAGACGATGCCAAACTTTATTCCAACCTTCATTTTAACCATGAAAATCTTTATTATTTAGGCGTTCTAGAATTTTTGGCTTTGCTGAAGAAAAACACCCAACAGCAGTAAGCAATTATGAATATGCATTTGCACTGTAGAAGTTAAGGGTTTATAATACTTTCAGATTAATGAAATGATTTCCCTGTATAGAGCTAGCCCATCCCTTTAAGAGTTTGCATTTCACATTTAATCCAGTCCCATAATTTAATCCTGATAGTCTCATGCATTACACCAGGGTGGCAAGAGTGTGCAATTATATCAAAGCAAGATTTTTATGCATGAGGTAATTACAGTGCTACCAGCTAGCCCCACTATGTAGACCAGAATAGATGAACCAATTATTATTTTTTTATGCTTTTATTTTATGCAACTCTTTCCTATTCCTAGGTAAATATAAGAGACAATACAGACTAGCACATATACATGAATTTAGACCTTGGATACTTGCTATCTCTCAGGAGAGCCCATTTGGAATTTGATTGAAGGGTGTCAATGTTGTTTTAGGTTCTGTACCCATCCTTTCCCCCCAACACAGTGACCTGAGTGGGACAGCAAGGACACACCCCATCATAATTGGATGAGAAAAAGGTTAGGAGTCTCTGCTTCCTTCTCCTTCCTGCCTGGCTCAGCCCAAGCAGCTCAGATGAGCTGTGCAAAGATGGCTGCTCCAGGGAAAAGGCAGCAAAGCCAGCACAGCTCAGAACAGGTAATAAAACAACAAGAATGTGAGCATAAATATTTGCCATGAAAGACAAGAAAATATTTCATTCTGTGCTTTAGTCATGGGCAAGGCAGAATATAGGTCCTGCCAGACATCCACCAGCCAGAAGAAAAATATAAGAAACTGATTTAGATTCTGTCACATAACTTATTTTCTTGGCAAACAGATAATAGTTTTTTTTGTATTTACCCAATAGAGAACATATCCACTAAAGCAATTCTTTTTTCAAGTAACAGCCTAAAAGGGATCATTTAATGGTTTATACATATGAAAGAAACACTGCCTTAATGCTTAAATTTTTCTGTCTTCTTTAATGCAGGAGAATTAAAACAGGTAGAAATTCACCCTTATTTGACGTTGCCAGAACAAGGTCTGCAACACAGCATCAAGTTCATGCTGCATGTACAGACATTATCATCCTTCTGCCTAAAACTTCAGCTGAAAAATAGTGCTGAACTGGCAACATACTTGCATCCTTTTCAGGGAGGAGCTGTAATGACTATTCAGCTTTAATGAATATCAGTACAGAACAGAACTGTAAACATGAAGGATTTTATACTCCTCATGGTCTACTGTAGACTTAAAAATCACTCACCACAAATCAGGATGATGTAATGCAGTTCTCCTAACACTCATTACATGAAGCAAATGAGCTTACTTCCATTACTGACTTGCCAACCTCCATTTCTGTAGCAGACAAACCAGAGAGGCCTGGATTTGCTTTAATGTACCTGAATAACTCTAAGTTGATTTACAGTGAGGCATACATGGGTAAATACAACAGCCAGTATTCATTCAAGTTATAGATTTAGAAAGACCAACAACTCTTATAAATGCATGTTCTCTTTCTGAGAAGCACAATCAATCATGAGACAAGTCTCACCAAACACCACAGGTTGCCTCTATCCCATCACACAGCCAATTACAAGGGAATCTGGCAGTCCAGACAAAGGTTTCACACTCACACCCTGGAGTTCAATACCCAGTCTGGGCCCCCAAATCTGGCACCTTCATAAAGGGAATAACCAACCCAGTAACTGCTGGATGAGCTGAGAACAAGCCTCTAACCTGGTGGCCCAGCTGTGATTCCTGCCCACCTCCAGCCTCGCTTGGAGCCTGCCATTTCCAGCAAGTTCCAAGCAGCTTAGAGATAAGTAAAACATGGCTGTAGGAACTACTTTAGTGTTGGAAAAAGTGAAACAACATAGAATTTAAAGGATCTTGATTGTGTACCCATATCTCTGGGATTACACCTATGTACAGTACATATGGAAATGTCGCTTGACAGAGAAGTGACACTAGGAACAGAAGCTGAACACAGCATCATTTTTATCTGTTACTTTGTATTAACTTTGGAACTCAGCTACAAAGAAACAAAAACAAAGCTCTCCTTCCAAGCACTTACCTGAAAAGGGTGAAGTTGCCACTTACCAGAAATATTTTACAGTAACACTGTGGGTTTACTGCTGTTATAGACACACAAAATCACACCATGAATAAGGCAAGGAAATACAGGACACACTTTCAGTAAAGCACAGGGGTCAAACCTCAGCTCTTCTGAATCTTATGGGACCAACTCACTACTTTCTGGGCTTTTATTGAAAACTGCAGGCCAGCAGAGGCTGTAAAAGGTGCCTTGAATAGGCACAAAGCAGGAGTCTCGTGAAAAGCCAAGTGAGCTCTTTGCAATCAGGCATTCTGAAATGAGAAAATATGTGTGATTACCTTTCACAGAAATTCACATTTCCACTTAAAGCAAATATTTCTAGCAAAGAATGGAGCATTCTTGTTTGCCTCACTTTCATTAGCACTAATTAAGCCCAGTTGTTAAAAAAAGTGCAACAGACAAAGGCACATGGAAAAACTGAAGGATACTAATCCATCATAGGAGCAAAATATTCTGGCAATATTCACTGAGCTTTACACTAAAAGCTTCATCTAATCATAACAAAACACAAGTCATGTCAAATATTGGCAGCTTCCCTAAGCCCTTAAGGGAACATAATTCTATAAATCAGTGTAATAAAAGCATTAACACAGAACATTTTCTGGTTGATGCCATAAGAACCATTAACACAGGCATATATGGTGTTAATGTCTGAAACTTTCCTTTTTGAAGCCATTAATGCCATTTAATACAAGATCACTATTTGTTGTGTGTATGGAAGTTCCTTACACACCATTTGATGCTTGTTCTCAACCCACACTTTCTACTTTCAAGCAACTCTCCTCTCCTTTTAACATGACTTCTTGTTATTCAGATGAATAAATGTCAGCAAATAAAATGCTTACATTCACTACTTGCAATTTGCTTTTGTAGAATGAAAATCATTCTGGAGATGGCCTTTCTGACACCTCTTTGGCTGATGCTGCTACTTGAACGCCAGGAGGGTCAAGGACAACCACTGACCTTCCCCTGCAAGGCTGCCAGCAACTACAAGTGTTGATTTCCAGGCAAAGATTGCTTTGATAAGTCAGTTCCAGGGAGAAAGCACCAGTAATTCACATGTTTGGGTCCCCTTTCAAAACAAACAAACAAAAAACTCGAACAAAACACAGACACACACACTTGTGTCTGCCTAATTCTAATCATCAGAAGGAATAGCAAGGAAAACAAAATTCCAAAGTTATAAAAATAACATCATACTGCTGTGTAAGAGCCATCTGTGCTATAGAAATAATACACACTTACCAGTGGGGCAAGCAAATATTTTCCCTTCTAGTGCCCCGTATTTGCTGTTCAAATAACAAATAATAAAAGGTGAGGCAGTTTCCCATTTCACTTCTATAAAATTTTAAGTAGATGTCTTCAATAAAGCAGTGCCCAGAGCTCAAATAACAACCTGAAACAATTATCCCTCACACATCAGTTTGACAAGTAGGGTTAACCTTCACCTGCCTGAAAGTGCTCAGCAGTGTCTTTTCTCCAGCCTCAGGGACTGACAGATACACATACAGCATGTGTAGATACACACACCTATATAAAATTACATATATATATATATATATATATATATATATATATATATATATATTCACAAGCAGAAGGAAAGGACCTCGTACCTCACCCAGTGCCACAGCTGAAAGCAAAGCAGCCGCAAGGGGAGGTAGCACAGACCAGCTGTAAACAGCCCCTCAGAGCGCTACTCTACTTAAAAAGCCAAAACTTTACTTTCCTGAGACAAGGAAGGAAGCTCTTCCCAGCCACAGCGCGTTCAGAGCCAGGAAAGAGGCACCAACCTGCCGGGAGAACGTCAGCGCCTCTCGGCAGCCCTGAAGAGCGGGCCCCAGCCTGCCGAGGGAGCGCCGCGGCCTCACAGCCGAGCAGCCCTGAGGAAAGGAGCTGAGGAGACTCTCAATGTGTGGAAACACCGTCCCCTCCCAGCTGCCCACCCGCAGAAATCCTCAAAAGAGCAGGAAGAAGCCCCACCACCCAGCCTCCCAGCCTTTTGAGGACTTCTGTGGGCGGGCAGCTGGGAGGGGCAGGGTCTTCCTGCCCTGAGAAGTCTGAAAAAGGGCGGGAAGCCATGAGAGGGCGGCGTTCCCACCCTCAGCCTCGCCTCAGGGCCGGCGAGCAGGTGGCGACGGACTGGCAAGGCCTTCCAGGTGTCTGCTCGCCCAGCTGTATTTGGCAAGTTCATTTTTAGCCATCGTTTTTTGTGTGTTTTCTTTCTGTGTGTTTGGTTTTTTTTGTGTATTTTTGTTTAGTTGGGTTTTTTTAATTTGGCCCCCAAAGCCCCCTCAGAGCCCTGTGGGGGGAGCCGGGTCCATCTCCTGATGGGGCTGCCGAGGTGAACCAGCCCTTCCACGGAGTGCCTCCCTCAGCCCTCAAACCAGAATAAAACACCCTCAGAAAGCCCCATTTAACACAGCAAACAGAACAACCTGTCCAGTGTTCCTAGAACATTCAAGGAGAAGCTTTTCCTATGTTACTCAAATGCTGGAAGTGTTCTTCAAATGGTAGACAGCAGATCAGCAGAAAAAGTGGATTTAGAACCAGGCTGGCATCACTGGAGTCTCAGTCTAAATAAGTTCAAGGAAAATATAAAGAGAGTGATAGCAAAGACTTGCATTGGTTGTGCAAAGTCCGCTAGAAAAATTGTGAATGCATGTCTTTGTTATAGATAATTGCTCAAATGGAACAGAGAAATATCACAGCTGCATTGGCATGAAGCTTGCAAAAGAAAAGGATTGATTTATGCAATGTGCGCAGGTGTACATTCTGAGTGGTTTTTTAATAAAGCAAATTATATTTATAAAATATGAATGTTATTTAAAAAATCTGAAGAAACAAGGAAAAGCAGAAACTGACAATCTGCTTTAAATATAACTTAGCATCTCCAGCACCAAATGCTGTCTTATGCAATGGTTGCTTTCCTAATTTAACCAATACATTTTTAAATGTGCCATCTATTATCTATCTCCTACATGTTTAATGACTGCTATATAGTTAGAAGTCTGGAGGATTCTATGAAATTTCTTATACATGGCTTACAAATCTTCTTACTTAAACCATAATTGTTCCCATTTTCAGTCTGAACCTGCAGCAGTGTGTGGAGCTCTAATGGCAGAGTTGCTTTGTTGCAGTCTCACAGTATCTCATCTTTAATAAAAGACAAGGAGTTGTTTTGCTTGTCCCATTTTTCTCTGATAGTGTTGCAAGCATGTCCTTTTTACTTCAGTCTGGCTGCTTTTCACATATTTAAAAATCTGCTCTTGCTTTTGATCGCTTCTCACGTATCTCTGTTAGTATTTCACCCATTCTATTCTGCATCTGTGATTTTTCCCAATTCAGACCCAATTAACTTTACTTTTTAAAGGCATAGTTTTATCTATGATTATTGCCAGCCAGATGTCATTTCCTGGCCTAAGAATTCCCCAGCACCTGTTAGATTTGCCAGGTAGTAATAAAAGTAATATCTCGGTATATAAAATTTGTACTCATTTCTAGTAGCTGAGGTATTAATGATCGATGGAGTAGATTCTTTTACCCCAAGGTGTTGCTGTAATTCCAAGTAAATTTACACTGCTCTTTTTTGTGCCATCTCTTCAGCTCTGCACTGAGCTCCTGGTCCAGATTCAGGAGAACGAGCTGCAGCACTGCACTGACAGATTGTTGTGTCTAACAGCAGATACAAAGAAGCTTTTAGTAACTCTAAAGCTTTCCGGTCATTCAGGGTATCATTTTTGCTTGTACGTGTCACAAACATGGGAAACACAGCTGGAAATAGCATTGTAGGAGCATGGGAAGCTTCTACCCAGCCATTTAAACAGTTCAGTTTTACTCTGTGCTGGTGTAACTGTGAAATGTGTTCTCTTGGCATTCTTAATGAGCACAGAACAGATGGGAAGGCTGCTAGTTTAAAGCAAAAAGCCTATTTTAAAAAGTCTCTGGTAATTCTTCACTCTTAAAGAAGTTTACTGTGGTCTGTGAGTGTGTGGGGGGGAAAAAGGTTTGGGTTGTTGGTTTTTTTGGTTTTTTTTTAATTTGCTTGCATATTGCTAACGTAACATTCTAAATAACTCCAGTATGTTTTCAAAGGTTCTTGCTAGATTTGAACAGTTTCCAGAGAAGAAATTGTCTCATCTAGAGTATGATTTTTATCTAATTGTAGAGAAAAGATCTTAGGAAATTTGCAATACTCTCTCAGGTTCTAAAAAACCTTTAGAACAACTTTATACTGATAACTGGGTTTAATACTCTGCTTTTCATTCATGAAAACAAAAACTTGAGTCAAAATTAATGTATTACAAAGTAGGTCTACCTCTGCTTATCAGTTCTGTCAAAAACCTTATTATGTACTAACAGATATGTAATGTCCTTTTGAAATCCTGTCCATGAATTCCATGTTGGAGTCCCCAAGTTCAGGAGGCTTTTTGGGAAGCCTTAGTGAGATAATTCTGTGTGAGGCTTAGCCTGTAACCGTTGCATGCCTACAGTGTTACCTGTGCAGGTGAACAGTGGCATTGCAGGTAAGCCTGTTGAACACATTTCCTAAGCACAGGAACCACAACAGTCAGTCATGTAGCAGATTTTTCACTTGGCACATTTGCATTTGTTCCTTCAGTGAAAAATGCTGTGTTCAGTCTGCGAGCCAGCAGCAACTGGAGTAGGATTTGTGACATTCTGGTTCTGTTCCTGGCGTGTTTCACTGACCCAGGGTTATCCTGGTTATTCCTACAGAGAAGGAGCTTTACAGCTTGGGAAACACTTTGTGACTTCTCTTCTCATAAATGTGGTGAAAGGGCAGGAGAGTGGACATGGCAAGTGAAGGGGGTGGTGCCAAGAGGAGGAGAAGAGAAAGCAGTAGTGTAATAAATAGCACACTGGCTTTGGCTGTGGAAGGCCGTGAAGGCTGCTGGAGAAGAGCAGGCCACACATGGGTGAAAGACTTTCCCTGCAGCCAGAGCACCAAGGCCATCATCACACAGACAATGTCTAAGGACTGCTTAATTTGATTGTGGAAATGCCAAACTGTTGGATTGATTGATCAGCCAGAAAGTGGCAGCTTGTGGAATACTGGTCCACCCTCTGAAGGAGAAAAAATGAGGGCATAAAACTGGCAGTGCAAGGGTGATTCTCCATTCATTAAAGATTGTGTTATGTGAAAGGTTTAAAATGGCTTATTCCTGAGTCAGTGGAGTTTCTCTGAGGCAATATTCTCATACATGTTCTCTGGTGCTTTTTGGTATAAATGCAATTATTCTCTAACACAGCATTCAGTTGGACTGCAGGTTTCAGTGTTGCTTAGGTAATCTAAGCTTTGAGAATTTATTTCTTGACTAGAGTAGATCTGCTGGCATTGACATGCTTGTAAAGGTTGGCTACTTGAAATTCAGTTTTGCCTGGGTGATCCTGCCATTTTCTAGAGATAAGGAAAGTGTGACATTTACAATTTTAACATTTTGTTACAGAGTATTTATTATGAAATGACATCTCAAGTATTCTATATTTTAACAAATTATTACTGGGGATGCATTTTGCTTTTGAATTCATGGGATGATGTTTAATTTAATATTCATTCAGAAGTACTCGGTGCCATTTACCATGACAACCAAAAATAATAATATATTTATGTCATCCATTAATAACCATCCAGCCATTTAAAAGTTTCATGCTAATACATTCTGGAAATCTGCAAATTACTTATACAAAACCCTGAATGAATATAAAATTGAAGTGCTTAAGAATTTAAATGATGCAATTAAATGCTATTGCATGTAACTCAAAGTTATTTTCTTCTAATATTTACTCATCAATCCTAATTTCAGTACCAGCATTAAGAAACAGAATCAGCTCTTATATCTTCTCAAAATACTGGAATTTTGAGCAAAGACTGTATTCTTTTTCCTTTGATTGCATTATTTCCAGACATGAATTGGAAATCTTTATTTAAACAAAGGAGATCTTTTTAAAGACAGATTACAATGCTCATCAAAATAAAGAGGGTGAGGTCAGCGGTGTCAATCCTTGTTCTTTAAAAAACCCAGTGAATCCAGTCATGACATCTGGCTCAATCTGTAATCACAGCTACCTAAAAATCCTGATTAAACTCTGTGCTGGCAAATCCATACACAGCTGGTACTAATAAGTAAGATTTGCTGACCAGGCTGCCTGAGAAGTTCATATGTATATAAATATCTTTATCATTATCATAGTTAATTACCTAATAATAGCCATTGAAGAATAGTTTTTGCAAAAAAATAACTTAGATTGTAAAATACTGATTAAATCAGAGGTCATGCAAATTGTATCCCAGTTAAAAACCAGCACAGTGGTGCAGAAAAGCAAAGCTGTTGAGTGTGTGCATCAGATGTGCAGTGAAATCTTCAGGCAGGTCAATTGCTTTGAAAATGAAAAATATTTGTGATTTGAGGGAAGAGCCAATTTTAACACCAATAGAGAGGGTATAGGATCCTAAGGAAAATAGCTTGAAGTGTCAGGACATCTTTGATACTATACTTTGGTACTATAAAACCTGAGAAATACAAATCTCTTTTGGAATATGTTTTTATCAGAAGTTACACTTTCTCTGTGTATCGCTTTAAATCAGCAATTAAGGGGAGTGATAGAGCTTTAAAATCTCTTCCTAGTGTGACTGGAAGGCAGCTCAGGAAGCTGAAAAATGTTACCTCATTAGGTCACCCTCACTGCTAACACATCAACCTGGAAATCAAGGTTTTGAGACAAAACAACGAAAACAGAAAATAAAAGCCCAGGTGAAGATAAACTGTGGGTAGGCAGGGCTGAAATATTTTTGCTAGAAAAGTTTGAAAATTATTTGGTTTAAATAATCTGGTTTAAACACTAGAGAGAATGTTTTCTTGAGGGTGAAATTATTGAAACAATTATTTTGAAAAACAGCTTGTGAAGGTTATCCATCTTATAGAAAATAGATTTTTTTCTGTATTGTTTTCCTTCTCTTTATAGGAACAATAGGAAAATACATGTATTGCAGTAGTAAATGATCAGATTTGGCTGGTTTCAAGCCAAATTTAAACTAATGAAAAATGTGGGGGAAAAAATAATAAGAAACTGAAGCAAGTTTTTTAAATTATGTGGTTTTCATCAAATAATGCTTATTTTGACATGGCATTATCTGGTCATATATTTTAGGGCAAAAACCATTAATTATTTCTCATATATCCTTAAATAAAACCAGCCCAAGTCTCTCAGTACAAACACTCCTGCTTTCAATTCTGAGAACCTGAGTGTTGTGTGCAGTTTTGCAGTAATACGGGTTTTTTGGAATGTGTGATTCTATCCTTATATGATATATGTATCAGAAAAAATCTAACATTTGATCAAGGTGCTGACTGTGATTTTTATTTTGATAGCTTTTACTGAAATTTCTGTATGACATTATTTGGCCTGGAATTTTCATTGATTAATTTTGATTGGATTTTGGTTTTTTTTTTTTAATTTGGTAAAAAGAATTTGATGTTATTCTAGTTCTGCTTTCATTTTGAAAGCATAATGAGTTGGGCAGTACTCCAAGTTTACAGAGCTGTGTTGTTGCTGAATACAAAGGGGAGGTTTTCTCTTTCTCTTTCAGTGGAGGAGAGAGGGGAGTGCTGAAACATTTGGGAAGAGGAAGCCCTTTCATCACAGGCGGCTGTTGGCCGGGTGCTGTAACACAGCATCGGACTGTACCGGAAAGGTAATCCATGGGCCGGGTTCCATCTCACCAGAGCTCTGCAATCCCATCAGGAGCACAGGGATGAACATCCACCTTCCTGCCCCTTGTCCCCCACCACCGAGGCTTTCTGGATGCAAGGCCTTAGCCTTTGATCAGTTTATTGATGTTTCAATGTAGGATCTAACTTGCTGCAGGGGCACCATAAATACAATATTGCACAAGTCCTGCCATATCAATATTCATTTATTTTTATTGATTAGTTGCCACTTCTAAATTCTGGGTACTGAATTAATGGATGCTGAATAACTACTTCGATTAATGAAGCTAAAATTTGCTTTAGCATCCTGCACTAACTACAGACATTTTTTCCTATTACAAAGCTAATTTTTTTTTTTTTTTTTTATGATCCGCAATTACTTTCATTATTTGACTTATCCTTGGCACCTCACTGGAAGCCACAGAGTAATGAAACAGAAGCTATTTATAAATGTTCATATTTTACAGTATCACACAAGAACATCCTTCCTTACTCTAAGTCCATATTTAAACACTAGAATTAGTAGGTGATTTTGACCAAATGACTGCATTTCAGAAGGTAACATTTTAGAAGATTAATATGAGATGCTGCCTCTTTTGCCACTGTTTTGGCACATTCTGGATGTGTCTTATTTATGCACATAGTTATCAGTTATTAGAGGAGCTACAGCACAAGGTAGGTGAATACATTCATGAATATACATTTTGACATACGGTCCAGGTGTCAGTGCTGTTGTCTTCCCTATTTTCTTTTTTGCAAAAAAAGTTCCATCTTTATTTATTTGATATTTGATTTTTATTGAACCATATCTTTTAGAAAATATATATTTTCCTTTCTTCCTTGGTAAGTATAATGTGGGCCCATTTTTTCATTTTTCTGAGCCTTCTCTACACAATAAAAAAACCCTAGTGGAGGTGTGCTGCATCCTGGGTTTGGGTTCAAATTATGGGTTTTTTCTTTGTTAGTTTTTCCAGTTCTCTGTACCCTCGTGCATCCCCTGGGTTTTCCCCTACTCCTGCGATTTCCATGCCAGTCTCCCTGTTCTCGCGGTCCCACTCATCCCAAAGCCCCGTGTCCGCCCCTGCCGTGTTCCCATTGGTCGCTGTAGTACACGTCATCATCACGATGTCTGTACCCATTGGGCGGGAGGGCTCCCCGTCCTCCCTGTCCCTTCCCTATATCATCCCACTCCTCGGCATGCTCGAGGCCATTTGCATCCGTGCGAAGCTGGGAGCGGCTGCAGCTTTTCCACCGCAGCTCTTGCAGCCAATAAAGCATCCAGCCACCACGTGGACGGATTTGGACGAATTCCCTGCCTTTTTGTTTCTTCCCTTGCGCTGACAGCGAAGCGCGGCCAACAGCCCACCCCGGAGAGCGGCAGCAAAAGCGCCTGGGAACTGCGGCGAGCCCCGGCCCCGACGAAAAGCTGAGACGCCCAAGCCAGGCATTTGAGAGCTGACTGGGGCCGAGAAAAGTAACGCGCAGCCACGGAGGTGAACATTGGTCACCCTCCATAGATGGTCTAGAGCCTAAGCACCAACATTGTGAGAGTCACTAGGAACGTGTGTAAGAAGCAACTCATCACAAGGGAGAATACGACACTTGTAAGGCAGAGAATTCCCAGATCTGTTTGGCAAACTACTTTGTTAGAGCTGTTTGGAAAATGTGACACACCGTGGTGACTTCCCAGTGTTGAGGAATGCAATCAGTGCAGGAGACCAGCAGAGACACAGCAGGAGAGGAGGACTCCAGACTGTCAAGCACTCAGACTGTGAGGGTTTAAAAACCCAGGGATTCCTTTGTTTGGGGTTCCTCGTTCCAGGCACCAAACTGGAGCTGCTATTTCTCTTATTGCACCATGAATAAAGTATTTTAAGGCTTGTGATGTCTGAGACCCTGCCGTCGGGATCCTGGGGTCGAACCGCTGAGAAGACCTGGTCTGGCTGTGAGTGTGGAGTGCCCAGGTGTGAAGGGGCCTCAGTCCCAGGTGCAAGAATGACTCCAGGATGTCCAGAGAGTCCAGGTTCCTTAACAACTGCAGTTCACAGCCCTCAAGGTTTTCATTAGTTTTTATTTGAGAAATAGCCCAGGTATGGTATCTTTATCCATAGCAGTATTTGTTCATGTCCTAGACTCTTTTGACTAGCCT
Source organism: Anomalospiza imberbis (assembly GCF_031753505.1). Classification (NCBI taxonomy): domain Eukaryota; kingdom Metazoa; phylum Chordata; class Aves; order Passeriformes; family Viduidae; genus Anomalospiza; species Anomalospiza imberbis. Next base: position 40,794,253 of record NC_089684.1, on the reverse strand, counting down.
GAAAATATTGGTCTTTTGATCATATAACAAAAATGCAGAGAATCTTTTTGAGAGAGAACCCAGGAGCTTGAAGGCATGTTAATTTATCAGGTGTGTTGGGCCGGAGTTCTGTAGGGTTTGTGATAAGGCATTATCATGAGAGATGCTTTTACACAAAGAAATAAAGCCATCACACCTAATCTTGATGGGTTTATTTAGATATGAATCTATAGAAGACATCAAAGAGTATGACTTGTATGTGTATTTATAGTATTACAGTCCATTATAATGAACATTTTTCCAGTGGGAAATAAACTTTGCTTTAAAGTAAAAGAGGAAAAGCTTAGATTGTTCCTGTCTATTTATTTATATTTTTGTACTTACAATATTTAACTATCTTTTGTTGTACTTTTGATAGTCTTATATTCTTGGTTTTTTGTATTTTCACTTACCTGACAGTACAAATGGCATATGTTTCAATCCTAATGGAGGGATAAAGTTATGTCCAGTTTATTCATGCATTTCTAGGCTTCCCTGTTAAACAGGAATATTGAATTCTGGGTTTTTAAATTCTCAGTAAGCTGTTAGATAGTACTGCCATGCTGTATGGAATGCCTTCAGCTTGTTTATGTAAGTAGCACAGGCATGGGCTTGCAGTGAGTATGGAGCTCATGCTTTTGATTTGAACAAAAAGATGTGATGGCAAAACCAGACCCTGCTATGGGAAACTGTCCTTAGGCAGAATTAAACTCATAACATGGAAGGACAAAGGCCCCTTTTGGAGACTGATGATTCATTAATGTCAAAATTTGGGAAGGACCCAACAAAACCCAGGCATGTGCACTGGATTAACAAATAGAAAATATAAGCTTTGGAACAACTTGTGAAACTTTTCCTTTCCAAACACAATCATTTCACTTTTGCTTAGATCTGTTTCCACCAGCTGCTCTTCCAGGAGATGAATTTCCATGCTAGCCAAATAGCCATGGAGGAACACAGGCTGAATGTGCTCCTGTCACATGCCCAATATAGTGGTATAGCAAATGACACGCAATCAAATGGAACGGTGTAATGCTGGCAGATAAAGCAAATCCTATCTTAGAGTTTCTCCCCAAAGAGAAAATCTTCCAGACTCTCCCAATCAAGATAAGCCACTTCATATCAGACAAGAATATGATCTTTTGACTTCTCGGGTATCTCAGTAATACGAGTGTTTGTGACATCCACTCTTAGCTACATCATTGATGCCTTGGTACATGGCATGCTGCAATGTAGTGTAATGTGATGGATACAGTCTGATCTGCAGAGCTCCCAATGACAGATTGGCTTGGGGAATGGGTGAAAAAAGAGAATTTCTTTGATGCTATTGTCAAAGAAAGAGTCTTTTCTATAAGAACAGCTGGTTTAAAGGATTATCAAGAACTGAAGAGGATGTGCTGTTACATTAGGTACAGGTTAAGACTTTGGGAGTTTTTAGAAATAATTGACATTCATGAGAAATATTTAAATGACAGACTGTGTGTAAGGGCGTGCTCTGCTGGGAGCTTATAAATCCAGTTCTGGCTTGCAGGTGTAACACAGGCACGTGAGGCAAAAAGATGGAGCTGTTCTCACAGCAGCTTTACAAAACACAAATTCTCACCAGCTTCTGCTTCAAAGAGAGCCTACCTGGATCCCATTCTCTCACACACAAACCCAGTGTTGTTGTGGCAACCTGCCTGTTAGAGACCAGGGCATTCTAATTCCTTCCCAGACACACACTCCACTTTCAGCTGCCTTTATTCCTGAATCTTGGCCTGTTCCAGGGAGAAAACTCATGATTCCTTTCTAAATATCTGATTTAATGTGTACCTTAGGAAAAAATAAACAAACCCCAATCACAGACAGAATAATTAAACCTTTCTAAATTTTATCATATTAATGTCTTTCACAGATAAAGTCCACGAATTCATCACTGATATAGGATGTACAGAATAAAGCTTTTATTTTGAAGTCTGTAATTTGCCTGTTGAATAACGTATTTCAATATCTTATGCCAGAATTACCCTACTTATAAAGTACTGATACAGATCCTGCTTACTTTGTAAAATGCTTTCAGATCTATGGTTTCTGTCAGAGGATTAATTTGTATTGCTGTCTGCAAACCTACTTATATTAATCAAAATCCCACTCGTACCACCAGTAATTTAAAAATTTGGGTTTAATTCTTTCATTAAGGTCAGTTGTCTGTCAGTCTGACAACACCATAGGCATTGATGTGTCTCAGAAGCTACTCCATCTCTTCCCAGCTGCAGCTGCATGTTGTGGTGCTCCTTCACCCTCCTGTTCCTGAGAAAACTTCCTATTTCAGTGAGCCAGACAACTGTTTCCAAAACAATCTTTGGATGATGGCTTTATAAGCAGTTAAGTGAAAAGAGAAATCTGCTATGCGAAGTATGGCAAGCACATTTTTTTCTCTCTCGGGATTTTTCATAAAGGTACACAGAGAGAAAGAAAGAGAAAACAATTTCTTTTTCTGCTCCTTGTTTTTCTCATGTGGAATGTGCTTGGAGAATTGTTTACCTGGGTGGATTGCTTGATTGGATTCTGGTGAGCGTTGTTTGAGTCTGGTGGCCAATCGGATCCACCTCTGTCTGGGCTCTGGAGAACAGGGTCACGAGTTGTTGGTACTTACATACGGAAGTTAGAGAAAGTAGCATGTAGTTTTTAGTATCCTCCTTTATATAGTATATTAATGTATTACAGTATAGTTATAATAAAGAAATCATTCCGCCCTCTGAAATGAAGTCAGACATCATCATTCTTCCCATTGGATTCGTCTGCATTTTGCAACAGCAAAGCTTCTTTGTTTATTGCTTTTGCTGACTGGCTGGAAGTGAGGCCACAGTAAGCTTGGAGGGCTTGATATAAATGAAATAATTTAACCAGAAAAAATATCTTCAGAAAGATGACTCTTCAAAATGCCACACTTACCAATCTCACATTCATACCTTTAATAGTTGTCATTAAAATGTGATTATATATAAATGAAAATGTATGTAGTTTCCAGATTTATGCAACTCACACATATTACTACTGTAATTTTGCATGAAAATGCATCAAGGTATTCTCAGCCAGCATCAAAATTAATGCATGAAAGCAAATAATTTCAGTTCCTAGGGCCATCACAAGTTCACTGATATTGGGAAATCTCCCAGTGGCACAGAGCCATGAGACAGTGGCAGCATTCTTTTACTGCTGCTGGCACAAGGAGGGGTGGCTGCTCAGCCACATGTCCTTTATGCTGGCTCACTGATTGCTGTGGCTGGGGATGCATTTACACGAGCAAAAGCAGCAGTCTCTCTTAGGAAGTTCAAGAGCCATAGATTATCAAATATTGTTTATATTGGTTTATTGAACTATTGAATAAAATTTAGATGGTATCTGCAATTTCTGTGCCAGGAATCAAGTGTAGAAGTTCAAAAACTCTTGGATTTTAGCATATGGTGCTATACATCCCAGTAAAGTGTGTGTAGGAAGACGGATGCCTGTTGACACACATTTTCAAAAGCAGAAATGACTGACTTTCAGGATGGAGATCAGAAGTCAAAGTTTGCTTCTGTAATGGCCTGTGCAGAGTAGCAATATTTTTGTGCAGGTCTATAGAAACCTTTGCATAAGAAATAAAAATGGCATCTTAGGTGTTTAAAGGTCAGCAAAGAACAACTGCTGTCCTGTTCCTCTCTGAACAAGGGCTTAGCTGGTTTGCTGCTCTTTTAACCAAGAGTAAGTAACAACTTCCAGATCAATGCTGATTTTTTATTTGCTATTTACCAATGCCAAGCATGAGCCTCCTTCTCTTTCACTGTTTGAAGTATATATGCCTTCACTGCTCTGTTTTTCATTATTTCTGCTTTTCCATTGAAGCTTGATCCTTTTAACAAGACCTGTGTGGGTTAATTTGCAGCAAAAAAGCATGGATTTTTTCAACTATCTACTTCTTTCTGACTTGTACCTATTGCACTGAGCTGTTTTTGTAAACGTGAAGCTGAAACATTAGCAAATATTGCAATATTGTAAATTTTTGCTTGTTATTCAAGACTATTATTAATAGAGTCCTGTTCATGGATGACTAAGCAAAAAAATTGAAATGCAATTGGATAAAAAAATTTGGCCAAGAAGGAGCAAAGTCTTGCTGACTTATGCTTTAAAATAACAGTGTTCTGAGAGGTGACCTCAGGCAGATGATGGCATGTGGAGTGGTGGGAGCAGACCACTGGAAATAATTATAAAAAATTGATAAGTTGATAACATAATGCTATAAAGCACCAGCTTCATCTGTAGCTTTATAGAATGCAGGAAACTTTGGAATATTAACACATTCTAAGACACGTGCTTAGAATGGCTGGAAGGTGTCGGGCCGCCCCGGGATCCGGTCCAGCGGGGTAGCCCCACAACTGGCTAATCCACAGGTGCCCAGATAGATATAGATAGCTCCACTGGAGAGACGAGAGGACGCTCAGGCTGCTGTAATCCAGGAGAGTTTATTGAAGGAAAGGCAGTCGGTGAGGGCAGGAGAGGAGGTGCAGGGAGACAACCACCTTGGAAGGAAGTAAGCTCTGAGAGCACTGCCCCAGAGGAGGGGTCGGGATTATAACTGAGGGAGGAAAGGCGGGGTCAGGGTACAAAGGACCAATAGGATAAGATGGGGTGATCAGGGGAAAACCAATGGGAGAGAGAGAGGTGTGGCTCCAGCCAGAGAACCAATAACAACACACAGAACAGAGAACGCTCCAGAACTGGGGATTGTACAATATTATTAGACTGAATTCCTTTAAACCATTTGGTGCATAGAAGTAAAGCAAAAGTGTAACTGAAACTACATTCTGTAGCATAACATCTGTTATTTCAATATAAGTAAAGGACAGTTTGAACAATTGAAGTGGAGTTTTTGAGAGGAGGGGTTTTGCTTTAATGTAAGTTTCAAGACTAGAATGTCTTTGGTGAACAGTTTGAGAAAAGCAAACATCTTTAAAGGTATCTCTTATGATTTTTTGTTTCTCCTTGTAAAGAAGAAACAAAACAGACTATGTCACTAAGGTTCCTTTGAAATGTTCTAGCAAGATTTTATCTGCACATGTTGATAACTGCATAGCAAAAGTACTTTCTTTTTATTACTAGGAAGTGGGTGAGAGAAATAGTTTGAACTTTTCAATTGCAAGATGATGTTCCTGGTAGTAATGGCTATACGTTGTCCTAGTATTTTTAAAAATATTTCTTCGATATGCCTTGTCCAAATCAGGAAAAAGAGTAGCTAACAATAAACTCAATTCTTGAAAATATACTTAAAAGGCCACTAGTACTTTAAACAAAGTTTAGAGGTATTCACTTTCAACCTACCATTGCCCTTTTTCATTTTTCCAACAATAATAATTTCAATTCTAATAAATATTTTCTTTTCCATCTTCCTGTTCATCAGTGTACAAATGGCACCATAGCTGTGCTTCTTCATTTATGGCCTTAACAGACACCCAGGAAAGTTGTGCAATACCTTATTCTAAATTATATGTTAACCTCGCCAAAAAAAAAAAGTCTAACACTGTGTACACCACCTGAGTGAAAAGAGCATAGCTCTGGATTTGCTAGGTAATGCAGATTGGTACAAAGTTAAGAATCAAGCCACCTTTACAATCTTACGAGTGTTATGAAAGTGTTAGTATTTTTAAAGTTTTTTAAGATGTAGTTAAATTACAAGAGTCAGAGGCATGCTAACTTTTCATGTGCTGGAACAGATGAAAATAATTTAAAAAGCAGTATATGTATTGTATTTCATTAGCTTTCTCTTACTTACTGGTATTCAGGATTGGTGCCTACTCATGCTTACCCACACACCACCACCAAAAACCTCTACACATTCCCTAGCCCTGTGAGCTCCAAGGAAAGCACTGCAGGAATTCATCAATGGAATGAGCAGCTGTCTGAAGGCTGTACACACCTGCACAAGGAACTGGGGTTTAGCAATTATCCCACCATGCTTACTGTCTCCTGCTTGCCAAAGATTCTTGCCTTTATTCTGGCTGTCAAAGCTGCAGGAGGAACACTGGTTCCAGAGAGATATTTGTGCTTCCTGCGTTCTTGGCAGCAGGCAGAGAATTCTGTCATTGCTGGGAGCTCGGACATCAGCACAGCAGAGGGACTGATCTCCTGGGGCTGGGGGTCGGCGTGATTCAGTGACAGGGATATCAGCAAAATATAATCACAGTTGTGTTGTTTGGTAATGTGGGAGTCCCAGTAATGAACATTGGAAAGCTGCTTTTCAGAGAAGGATTCTGTTTTACCAGAGTTTCCATTCAGAGGTTTATAAGGTGTGGTGCTTGTTTTGGAATTTGCTAATGTTCCATTTTTCTCTGGCAATTAAAATGTGCACAATTAGTGATGGAAGTAAAACAATCAAGGTTATATAAAGACCTGGCCTACTCAGATTTTTCTTGGAGCAAGAGAAAAGAGATGTGGGAGGGGAATCAGGTAAAGAAGTCAATAATTCTGTCACTTACAGTGTACATCAAAATTCTTGTTTATTTAAAGAAATAAGCTGTCACTGTAATTGGCAGATAGTTCCCAAAAGAAGGATGAAATTCAGGCCTTTTTTCATACACTTGTGGCATAAAGAGTGGCTGTACTTCTGGCAGGGTATCACAGTATATAAAGTAAGTTCAGGCTACCTGTAATCTTTATATCAAAAATGATCTAGCAGGGGTCATAAATCCTGTATATTTGAGGTTGCCTAAAATAGAGAGCAAAATGATCAGTCAGTCTCCTAACTTTTTCTACCCTGGGTAATCACAAGGAAGAATTGTGACAGGAACTAAAGGAAAATACGGTTCATTTAATCTTTTATAAATTGATGAACTCTTGCAGCTTTAAAGGAATGACCCTTTCAAAGCAAAATAATCAAATCCATCTATTGTCAGTTTGGGGAGATTTATAATTGTAAGCTGATGATTTTTTAGCAATGCTGTCAGTCTGCTTTTCAGATCAATGTCAATGAAATATTTTGTTTACAATTTAACCTCCAGTTCCCCTGGAATTTGTGAGTTTTAATACTAGAAGTAGTTATGCCTAACTCCATCAATCCATTGGTAAATTAAATGGCAAACAAAAGCAACTATATTATTTTGTCAAAATGCTCTCAATAGGAAGCAAAACTCTTTATTAAAACAGGATGTGTTACACTGAAACGAAAAGAAAGTTTCATTTCATGAATGATCTCATAAAAAACAGAGAAAGAGCTTCACACAGCTAGATTTATTTGATGGGAATAGTACAAAGGTAATAAAACTGAAATTATATATTGAATTTCTTTTCCCTGGAATAAAGAGAAAGGACCCAAAAAAGGTGTAAAACCTACCTAAAATGCACATATGATAAATTTGTTCAAGCAATGTATTTTCTTTTTTTCCTTCAAGTAGTTAATAAATAACTTTTCTATTTGAAATTCTAGGGTTTATGTATTTCTGTTTAATGCCAAATCCCCTACTGATCTCTGAAATATGTTATGTAAGCATACACTGTGTGTAGTTTATATATTCACAGTGACATTACTGTGGTACAAGAGCACAAGGAACATTTGAATAAAGAGCTTCATAAGAAAGGGAAAGGGTGGACTGTTAAATCAGTAACAATCTTTAGGGGGTATTTCCAGTGATGAGTAAGGTAATATTTCAGCCACGTACCAGACCATCATTCACATTTGAAAAGAGCTTTAAGATTATCAATTTAATATTATCAATTTAAGATTATCAAGTGTGTTGACCCTGCACTGCCAAGCACACAACCAAACCATGTGCCCAAGTGACACATCTAGGCGGCTTTTAATTAATTCAGTAGGAGAGTAGACTCCTAGATAATGACAGCCACATAAATGTTTATTCCTACGTGGCATGATAATTCCATAAAAGACTAAGTAGTTAACAAAATGATAATAACTTTTTTAAAAATCCAAACCTGCACATAATACCAAATCATTATTTTAATTTTTTTTCTTGATCACACCAGCCTGGAGTACTTGCATCAGTACCGGCCTCTTAACACATTTCCAGAGATTCAGATTTGTGCAGCTTACAAAAGCCAGTGGTTATAGAGTTTATCCATCTGTAAATACCTCTTTAAGATGGTATTGGCTATTTAGGCTTTAGGAAACATGAAAAAAAGGTATCTTTATGATTAAATTCTACCTGCTACAAATAGGACATCAGGATTCATTTGAAAGGCAATCATCTGCCTTTGAGATGCTCCCATCTGTCTCTGGGAGCAATATTATAGGTAAATAAGTAAAAGCTTTACCACAACATAATTAACACGCTTGTAAATCCCACATCTTAGACTCTTTTAACCTTTAATGTTATGTTTTTCAAAGCAATTTTTTTTAATGTTTCCTCAAGTGTTTTGCTGTGCTGAAGCCCTGGGTGGAAGGGAGGCTACATGTCCATGCAGAATTAGATGGGCTGTGACAGAGGAGCTTTTTCCCACTGCTCCAGGTGTTAGTGCAGGTTTTGGGCTGTCCCACTGGCAAAGCCTTGTCTCCACACTCTGGGAGAAGTGTCAGTGCTCCAGGAATTTTCAGCCATTCCATTACCTGGAAACACAGGATGAAAATGCTACAGCAACATTATTTAAATTGAAGCTATTCAGCATTCCAGCATTCTGGGAGCAGAATTTGATATGTCTCTTTGAGGAGACATTTCTGAAGTCAGCCATACACCTCATGGTGATCTGGCGGAAAATCTGTGCAGGTTGGGTAAGTGGCAAAGGCTCTCAGGTGAAATATGTGTCTGCATGGTAACACTTAGTGGAAATATTCTCCTCATACCAATACTCATTCAGAGAGCAGCGTTCCACTGATCCAGAGAAATGGCAAATCAAATTTCCCAATTGACTGTGCAGGGGTGTGTGGGATGTACTCTGTAATATCTGTGTGTAATAATTGCAGGAGTCTCTCCTGAAATCTTTTCTTTACAGACTTTGTTAATGTTATCTTTATGAATCACTTTTACTAATTAAGAGCAAAAGTCAAGCATAATATGATTCAAAACAAGGAAACAATGTGTTTACCCTATAAATATGACATGTTACAGAAACATTTATGCAGAGACCTCAAATTTCAGGGGTAGGTATAACTTAGTGGGTTATTTTCTTTTGCTTCTCAACATGACTTCCTTTTGACACTGATAAACTCTGTTCTGTTCAACACAGGGACAAGAACATGACTTGGAAACTTGCAACTCTACCCAGCCCTATGACAGGATCATTTGGAAATTTGTTCTTGCTGTTTCCACAGAACTTACTGATGTGAAAAATAAAGCAAATGGAAGGAACAGGATTACTGTATCACAGCAAATGTAGATTTTTACTCATTTCTATTTTGGTCTAGATCTGCTCAAAGTTGCAATTTAAAATGTTCCTAATAACTGAGAGCAGGTAGAGTTCTGTTTCCAAACCACAAAACACATAATGAAGCAGCCCCTGCTGCTTCATTGGCATTCTTGTCAGAGGTACTGCTGCAATTGACAGAGAAGCTGACAACACCAATATCATTGAGCAGAAAAGTTGCTCCCAAAATCTGTAATTCTGGGCAGTTTATCCCAAAATGACCACATTCTAATCCACACTCTTTCATTTGAAGCCACAGTCTTGAAGGTCTATGAACTTTTCTCTTTCTTCTTTTTTGGAAGAAGGGAACTGTGCTTTGAGAAACACCACTATTCAGATGGAATGGCTGGATAGAATATATTGTACTGTCCCATTGTCACAGAGCTCAAATTTCTGCCATTAGCAAGTGTTAATGCCCCTCAGAGTTTCAGCAAGGACTTTTACAACTCTTCCTGACATGGACAGATTTTATTAGTGTTGCTGACGGAATGAATTGCCTCTGCCTAGGGCTGCCATGGCCTCTGAACTCTGAGATACAAATTTTCTGTCATCATAATGTAAAATTTACAAGCACTGCTGAGAGAATCTGGAGATTTTTGTATCAGAACATGATAATTTTCATTTATTTTCACCCTCTGCAGTGAACCCTTTGTCTCCAGTGAGAGAAAGGGCAGAGGTGTTACAGAGTGGCACCTGAAAATAGCCAGCAGCCTGTTGGTGTCATTTGCTCTTAGCCACGCTCTATCTCTGACCAAGTCCACAGAGGCCACCTCATCTGGCTGTATTTTTCTTCTGGGCTGCCTGTGTCTGATGAGCCATTACCTCCAGGACAGATCATAGACACTGTTTAGTAACTCTCACCAACTGTGGAGAGCAGCTGAAAGGAGCCTTTGCAAGGGAATGCTGGGGTAGAAATAATGGCACAAACACAGCAGCTTTGGGGGAACACCCAGAGTAAATATTCTGAAAGTTGCTACGGTGAGACAGTCCCATTTCACCAATGACCCTGTGAGGCTAAGCTAAGGGTTACTTGGCTTTCTTCACTCACTGGAAATATTCAGCTTCTCCAGTGCTCTGCAGATTGTGACTGCTCATGGTCATTACTGGCATGTATTGTCTGCTGAATTAGATTTCAGAGATAAACTCAAGACCTGTAACAAAAATGCATTTAGTCACTTTTGTGATCAATATATTCTCCCTACCTCTTTAATAGAAACAAATTTATTGCTGTAGAAGTGTAGGTGGAATCTTTTTTAAGAAGATGCCTGCTACCAAAATAAGATTGAAGTTCACATTTTGACTGTAGGTCCTTCTAGCTGAGGAACAGATTATTAAAACACTTTTAATTATAAAAATTACTTAGGTGTCTTATATTATGAAAAATAATATTTTACAGAGTGTTGGGCAGTGTCTATTCAACAGGAGAGTTCACCCAGATTGATCTACCCATTGGGATGCCAGTGAGCCAAACTGATTCTTAGCAAGTTCTGATGTGCTTAGCACTGAATCTGACTTAACATGACTTAGTTCTCTAAGTCAATTGGGATTGATACCCTTATAACAACTCTACTTTGTTTTTCTTTCTGCTTTATTTAATTAGAGTCAGTGAAATTACATTGTCTGTCTTTGCTGTGCAGACCCACAGTGTAAGTATAAAGCTGTCTTTGATGTGCTATGAGCTCATGATTTTAATCTAGCCAGATAAATTGCACAACGACATATTTCATGACAGTCACAGTAGCTGGGCTACAGCAGTTGCTTGAGAAGTATAATATGCTCAGGTATTTCATTAACAAACATCTTGCTCTGAACGTGGATCTTGCTGAATCTGGCATCTCAGCTGTAATAACAATGTCTGAGTTGTTCTGTTATGCTTAGATGTGCACTTTCATTTTCAGCAGATAGAGTTATTGAGTCTTTGACAAATAAACCAGCTAAAGAAGCAGCTAAGTATGTTAAGAAGCAGCTCCTGTCTGCTGTAAATTAGTCTGGATTTGCTGACTTTCAGAGAGGAGGTTCCTGCCATCCCTGTCCATATGAAGATCCATGCACAATGGCATGCAAATACCCCTATCAACGTAGCTCACACGGTGGAACCTAGCATTCTGCCCTGTGTGGTAGCAGGCAGTTGAAAGTATTTGTGTACACACAGGGCTTAAAAGAGCTTCAGAGCAGTCTGATGGTGCTCAGATAATGTTCTGTGATTTGGGAACACTCTCTGAGACAATTCAGAGCAGCAGTACACTTGTGTTTTCCAGACTTGCTACGGCAGGACTATAGAAGATATTTCTGTTAGCTAAATGCTAACCTGCTGTTCTTATGGCATTGTTACTGATATAGACACAGATACACATATTTGATCCTTAAACACACGACTGAAATTTTCAAAAATAAAACTATGACATCTAAAAATAAATAGGATAATCCACAGCTCAGCATCCGTTTAAATCAGAGCTGCAGAAATTTACAGTATGAAACAGTTATGTGTAATTTTTGAAAGGGCAATTATATAACTAATAATTAACACTTGAAGTTATGTAAACTGAAGTAAGGAGCATGTTATAATTTTAAATAGTAAAAGATAATTGCCTGTGAAGGGCATGGGAGCAAGAAGAAATTTCTTCACTACTAACATCACAGTTTGCTTGGAGGTAGATGATATTTTCTTTCCAACAAGGAAATCATCATCCTTCTTTCTTTATGCCCTATGTAGGCCCTAGCAGTGGATCCCGGGATTTAGCAGGGAAATTTACAGCCCCTCAAGACAGATAGAAGGAAAGGTATAGCAGGTACTGTAGACAGCACTGGATAATCCATCACTTGGATAAGTGAGCAGCCTGTTCTTCCTTCCTGTTCTATTCAATGAGGACTCAACAGACAAGAAATTGTACTATGTGGTGCCTAAACTGTAAAAATTGTACTGGAACTATTGCTGGAGTGATTGAGCCTTGTTTTTTGCTGTTTCCTGCAGTGTCTGATGCTCTGCATGCTCCAGTTCTCTTCCCCTGACATTAGCCCTTGCCAAGAGGACAATCAGTTGTGAGAAGGACCAGTCGTCTGACACACATTAATGAACTCACCTTTTCCTCTAAAACTCAAAAGACAATAAGGCATAGATTTGTGTTTAAGAATTTATATAGTGTACTAACATGGCAGCTTGCAGGTAGACAGATATTCCCAAGCAGTGTTAAAATGATCAGTGAATCAATTCTTTAATGAATTATTGAAATTAACTCTCACCTTAATGAAGGTCATGGAAAACTAAGTTTGATTTCAAAATTTATTCATCTCTGATAAATATTTCTCAAGATGTTGCATCTCAGATAGGAATCAATAAATTAATTCACAATGCTGATATATTGCAACAACTTGGCTTTAAGAAAATAACGTTTAAATATTTCCTTATATGAGTATGCACACACTCAACTGAGTTTATTTTTAATGTTACCTATAAAAAAAAAAAATCTCTTGCCAGTGTTCAGTGCTCATGAACAGTTAGGGTTTTCTGAGGAATCAGTACTTATTCCAGCACAAGTGTCTGGATTTGGAATGGGATTTCATTTCTTGAATTCAGAATATGAAATCAGGGAGTTGCAAAACAGTATTTGCCACCTAATGGAATCTCTATTACTGCTTTCTAGTGAGTTAAATTTTGAAATCTGAATTTTCATCTTGATAATTTTTGATTCCTTACTGAGTTTTCTAGATAATGTGTTGTGTCATGAACCTAAGCACATACATAATTCTTTACATTCTTTTTCAATAATAGAAAAAAAAGTCTAATATTCAGCCTAAAAATGTCTTTCTAATCTTATCTTGCTTATTCTGTTTTAATTTTATCTTGCTTATTCTGATATAATTCCAAGAATCACAACTCACTTGCATATCAAGATATTCTCAAAATTACAGAAGAAGCTACTAATGATTTGGAGAAATGTTCAAATCCTTTTAATTCTGTCATTTACAGAGAATGATTTTGTAAGGATATACATGTTTCCATTATTTCTGAACCTGATACAATGAAATATAGTCTAGAGTTGTTAATCTGTTTTTGTGGATGAGTTGAAATTACCAAAATATTTTAAAATATCTTTCACATCCAGTGATGATCCCTGTTCGTCACATTATCTGGGTAGTTAGCTGGAAGCAAATAGGCAATTTTGCATTAATTTGTGAACAAGCAACATTAGCATTGCAAATGATGCAAATGCAAAAAATGCTCACTATAAAAATAAAATCACTGACAGTATACAAATATTGTATTTTGAAATATTCCTAATACAGCTCTACTGGTGTCTTGAAAATGAACTAGTAAATATTATTGCTCTTTCAACTGTAAGCGCAGACTAACCATTTGAAATATCTGCTATTTCCCTGAATAATTTCTTACATGCTATGGAAGACCCATGGGTGAATTTAAAAGGAAAAAACCAAACCTGTTTGGTTTTATGTCACTCTCATCTAATTAACATGAGCAACTGTTTAATTTTTTTCTGTAGATGTTATTGTGTCACTTTACAGAAGTGCATGCATTTTAGAGATACAAAAAGGTTTTAAGAAATCTGCTCTTTCATGTTATGCTGGAATTGGTTTCATATTCTCCATTTGTCTTATGTTTTACATCTGAAAGGCCAGGATGGGCAGTTGAGAAGCTCCTTTTGCATGGGCTTGCATTTCAGTGGCAGGTAAAGCACTTTGTTGAGGTTCTATTTAAACAATTTGTATTGTGTGAGGACACTACAAGATGTTGTAGCCAGAAAGTGACTTTCAAAAAATATTCCTAAAATGTAGTTATGCAGAAGTCTCACAGAGGCTTGAAAATCAGAATATTATTTGCAGATGGTTTTAGGTCTTCATTTCCTTCTGGACAGTTTTTCAGTCTTGAGATGGTATTCTCAGTAGAAAAAGGACTTTCAAGGATTCAGGTCTCTGAAACTCTTGAGCTTCCTTTCAGTTCCATTGAGCAGCTCTGATATCCGATAGTTCAGTCCCAGTATCAGAGTATGTGTAGCTCAGTCTGAGTAGAATTCCCTCCAAATCACAGGTTACTTAGGTGGGGCAAAGTGTTCCAAGAACTTTGGTGAGATCTTTCCTTGGATGTTTCCAGGTTTTGAGCAGGGAAACCATTTTCCCAATGCCTGTGATACTTTATCCTCCCCAGAACAGTCAATGAGGCATTGCAGAATGGTAATATGCACACATGGTAAGCAGTTGCAGTTTATGAAATCACCAATTAAACTGTTTAGCAGTTTTATTCCATACCTTTGGTTTTCCTCACCAGCTCTGGAATTACAAAACCAGAGGCTAGGCTGATATTGAAGAATGTACAAATTCAGCCAGGCTTCATACTCCTGGAGTAAATATTCAAGGTTTCATCTTTCATTAGTAGTTTGTCTTTATAAACCAGGTTTCTTCAGGCTGAATTTCATACTGCAAACAAGGTTTAAGTCAACAATATGTTTGTTGGTGTTGCTTTGAGAAAGATTGATTTGTTCCTTCATTCCTTTGCTCCTATAATGGCTGAAATGCAGTATTTCCCTTAAAATGATAGGTGTATGCTAACTCTAATAGGCAAAGCCAGGTAGTTCTACTTTGGCTTCTCATTAAAAAGTAGAAATATAAGGAAGGAACAAAATAAATAAACTTCAATGTGTGCTTCATTTTGGTTTCAGAGCACTAAGAAAAACCCATTTAATTTTTTCCCCTTTTTCTTCTTCATTTTATGTTCTAAAGGAAATGCTCACCTTTTGACCAGCAGGTGGTCAGTAAATATTCTTTGAGAGTAGGAGAGGCAGTGTGTAACAGCAGTTGTCTTCATCTGATGCCTTTTCCTCATTTTGCATTTTAATTTTCCTTTAGTTTGGAGTTGCTGTACTTCTTCCCTTTCTGACTACCCTCCTTTATTCTGGATAACATCCTGGACAGGAAGACAAATATAGCTTGTGATGGAGAGAAAATACTCTCTGTGCTTCCTTTTTGAGCTCTGAGAGCAATTTATGGAAATTTAATAATTTCTTTAATGCCATTTTTTCAACAGCTGAACTTGCAAACAGACTAGGGGGAACAAATAAAATTCAGTGTTGTAGTATTGCATGTTAAGAAAACCAAATTGAGGATATGGAGCCTTACCAAACTAACAAAGTGATTCTCATTTATCTCGGTAGGGAATTTTATTGCCTTTCACTTTCTGTACACATGATTAGATCCTTAGCAGAAACAGGAAGTTGCTATGGCCTCCCAGAAATACCCAGTGTTGTTTTAATAGTCCTCTGAGGCTCACTGAAGACAGCAAAGGCACAAAAGGTCATGGGGTATTGCTGAGATGGTTAAACCTCAAATTTTCCCTTTTTTTCTGAAGTTACTAAGTGAATACTTCTTACAGATTTCTGTGTCACATGAGCACTGCTGAGAGACTTGATGTATCAAATCTGACATGTCAATGAGTTATTTACCTGGGAATGTGTTGTAAGGGAAAGTAAAATCAAGGGAAACTAGTCAGTAATATTTTCTAGGAGACCCATGATTTCTGGGAGTCTCAGGAGAACTGTGATTTTAAATTCTTCTCTGTGGGAAGTTGCCCCTCCTTTGTGTGTTGTGATTGACCTTGATATTTTCTCAGATGGGTTCTTGTTACTTGTAAATGCTGATCAGGATGAGCTTAGGTCCTAAAAATCCCAAAATGGCAAGTAGTACTTTTAAGTAATTTTACTTGTCAAAATATGAAAGTGGAAACCTTCCTGCATCACACAGATTAGGGATAACAGCACCAAATAACTCCACAGCCCTTCCAAGTTCATTCCCTGACCGTTCCTTTCAATGAAAAGGAACTTCACTGTGTTCTCAGTAAAGCTGCCCAGAAATTATATTGATGCAGATGTAAAGAAATACTGCTAATGCTTTAATCCTCTAACAGAACTCAACTCCCATAATCTGCAGAGGGAGAGCACCATAGGGCAAAAAGCAGACTTGAGTTACAACTGGAAATGTAAGCTTTGAAATAAGAGATTTTTAGAAGGCACACTGCATTTTATAGGTAATGTACTCAGTGCCAGGAAGCTGGCAGCTGAGACTTCAGTGTAATATGAGGAGAAAAGTAATATCAAATATGATCTCTATGTACTTTCACAGGCCAAGCACAAATAAAAAAATCACTCTCTGTTATGACAGTGTGAAATATAAAATGTAAAGCTGAATACAATATTCTGGCAAGTAAACAGTCAGAGGAGACAGTCTTAGCTGAAGTGAGTGTATCAGAAGGTTCATGTGGTGTTTCAAGCCTGTTGTGTTTAAAGAGATCAAAGTTCTCCACACCTTTGTTCTCCGGTTCTTTCCTACATTGCCAAAAGGTAACAGAGAAATGACTTAGAACAACTAACATTTAAAAGGATTTAAACAGCTTTGTATTCAAGTAGGTCCGTGTTAATGATTAAGAATGACAGAAATATTTGAAGGAGAAACATTTAGGGTGCCAAAGGTGCATCCTGTTCAATTGCTCAACTTTTTTCTTCACACTACCCAAAAAGTAGAGTTTGGGAACCACAAGTTTTATTTTAAATAATGCTGCAGATGTGCTCTGTACTTCTCCAGTAATTCCAGGAGAGGTAAACAAAACTCTTATTCCCAACCTGCAGAAAGGGTTGGCAAGTGACAGATGAGGTCTGCTTGCTGACAGTGTGATTATTGGAGGTCAGAGCAGGGACAGCGTAAACTGATCATTATTCACGTAGAGCGTTGCATGGGTGATTGGATGGGTCACACTCCCTGTCAAGGCAAACATTCCAACTGCTTGAAGGCAGGGAATATCTCATTTTTTTCTCATTAAGGGTCTCATTCAAAACTGGTTAAAGTCAGTGACTGATGAATTTCAGTATTTTTGAATTTGGTATCAAGATCTGAAAAGTGCAGAGTGCCTGAGTTTGTTTCTTTGCAAGGAGTGCAGAGTACACTATAAATGGTTTATCTCTGCTAAAGCCTTCACCTTAGGGGCAGTGTGTTTGCACTACCATTCCCTTGTTTGTTTACCTTACTCCTACACATTTCCACATGTTCTATATGTGTTAATTTGCTTATTATTTCACAGCTGAAACATTGTCTTCCCTCTGAGGATTGCCATTTGCAGAGAATCATTCTTCTCAGTGTAGTTCTATTTCCTGAAGTACCACGCTGACCTGCCATGTTGGACCTAGACCACAGCCTCACATCAGAAAGGTAAATTAATGGATTGAAAAGGCTCCTGGAAAGTCTCCTGGCTTAGCTCCTGTAAGTACTGCTTTCAGTAAGAGTGGAGGGAGAGGGGAAACTGGAAGGATGACAAGACAAACTATTTATAAGCATTCAAGTTACAAATTTGTGTCTCTGTGCATGACATATCAGAGAACAGTGTTTTCTTTCCCTTGGAACATCAAAATCCAATTGCAAGTATAGAAAAGGAAATTATTTTAATTCTTTTTGCTTGCCTCAACCAAAAGTTCTTAGTTCTTGATGGTCTGAGCATTTTTACAGTTCAGAATTGGTCACTAGTATTAGGAGATTCAGATTTGCCATCTGACTTGTTCTGAAAAATTGGGCTGTATAGCAGCATGGTGCAGATCCTCAAACCTTCTCAGTATAAAGAAGTGGCAAGTACAACCTCTTCCCTCTGTCTAAAGCTAAACATCTTATGTGTGAAACAGAGAACTTGGCTTGTGTTAGTCTGATAGATGTTTGTCTCTAACAGCAGCTGCTTAAGTGACTTGGCTAAGTAAACACTTGGTGTAAGTGAAAATGGATCCAGATCTGGCCCCCTGTTCTTTTGGATATACTTTCCATGCGTTTGCTGTTTTAATGGTCCAGTTCTTGAACAGAATTTTTTAAGAAAACGAACTTTTACAAAGCAGTTCAGTTTTTTTCTTTTTTCTTCCTCCTGGCAAGAAGTATTCTTAAATTAGACCCATTAAAAATCTATTGTATTGCAGAGAGTGCACATGCCATATTTTTTTTCCCTCACTAATGTGGAGTGGGAGAAACAGAAGTTTCACTACATTCATGCATTGTGGGGAATACACTCAGCTACCCTCCAGCTTGCAAGGCAAAATGTAGCGGCATACAAAACTATAGTAAAAGGAACTGAGCTGCAGGAGGCTGTAATAAAATGATGGTAAATGAAATCTAGCTGCATATCACCATGACAAGTAGTTCCTAATGGAATTCACTGATCAAAACTCTGCTGCCCTGTATAAGGCAAAGGAGCTGTTGAAGCCTGCCCTGAAGGCTTTGTGCTGATAATCTTTGGTGAGATAATCACACTCAGGAGTAGGGACCTTCCTAAGTGTGAGACTTGCACATATTAGAATTATGCTAGTGTTGGAAATGCTGGGATCTGCAAGCATTTCCCTCCAAATTTCACATATTAAATCCTTCTGATAAAAATAAAAACTTCCTTGGCAAGCCAGTAATCTCTTAATTTCAATTATTCTTTTTAAAAAATCATCTAAAAGGTCAGACAACTTTACCATACATACCTGTTTCACAGTGTACAATTAGTTGCATGCATTGAAAGATGCAAGATTGTCACCAGTACTATGACTCATGGTGTGAAAATATGTTCTAAATGAAAGAAATTAATAAATTCATTCTGGATTATGATCCCAATATTTTTATCTTTTTAAATCTCTCTGTGAGAAAACTATGACTTAAAACAAGGAAAACTCTAGCTGGATGAAAGGATTAAGTTTCAGGATGACTCCCCTTATGAAAGACATCCTAATTAAGTGTTGTACAATATTTGAGTGATGAGAGAAAGAATTGTATGGAAGGTCAACAAAAGGTATTTTAAAGCATTTCAAAAGTTTTAAAGTTATTTAACAAAGGCTTCGGTATTATCTACTTTGTTGGTTTTTTTTTTTGTTTTTTTTTTTTTTTGCAAAGACAAAGGGAAAATTGGCATGCTGCATCACAGTAATTAGTGTCATTAAGCTAATTGTTACACAGGCAGTGTAGCAGTAGCCACTGTTTGAGCAATTCCTGGTCAATTTGTCAATATCAGAGTCTTAATACTTTGATTAGAATCAGATGCATATGTCAAGTGGAACCTTGATTTTCTTGCTTCATGATAATAGGTATTAGCCAAAATGGATCTATTTAAGAGTTTTCTTTTTGGCAAGTTGAAAATGTGTCATATCAAGGCACTAAGCAAGATACTTTGAATCAGCTGGCAGAATGACAAAGAGCAGAATTATATTTTGTTGTATTGTGTTTTTATATCTCTGTACCAGTTCTGTGATGGTTTGCCCTTTCACCCCCCATTTTCTCCCCATGGTTCCACCCTGAGCTTTCCCGCCTTTCCTTCAATGCCAATCTCCCTGAAAATGTTCAGTCATTGCCCTATCCCCTCCCTGATACCCTGTCCATCACTTGGCTCCCCATCCCGCTCGCCCAGAATTTCCCACCTTGGGCATTGAGTGAGTTGACGAGGTCCCTCCCTTGAACTTCCTCCACTGGTTTGTGTGTCTGTCTGTCCCTCTGCCTTCCACTCCCCAGATCCCCCCATTGGGTGGTGGGCGTCCATTCCCCCTGGTTACCACCCTGCTACTTAAGACAATTGCGAGAGACTCAAGGCCACTTTCGGCTGCCGGGACAATGGCATTCAGAGCTCCCCGGAGCTTGCATTAAACAGTATTTAAGGGAAAGAAGTAAAGTTTCTTCTCTTGGATGAAAGATCAAAATTATTTCTGGCAAGAGAAATACCTATTGCTAAGGAGATGTAAAAGCCTATCTCTGCTCTCAGCTATCAGCACATCTAGTGTGGCTAGTAACAACTTCTTCTGCTATGGAGTCATACATGTCTCTGTGGCCTTTGTCCTTCTCATCAAAACAACCTTAATTCTCTAATAATTTGCATGAGGGTCACTATTCCTGGCTCTTTTCTGAAATACTTAATTTGTGCATAAACATTACTAAACTCTTCATTAATAACCATTCTATAGTCCATGGGCCTGATCTATTTTCACTTCTATTTCATTTCAACTCCCCAAGGAAGAAAATCGAGTCCTTTCTCAAAGCATGTGAAAAAAAGGATGGAATGTATTGGTAAGCTTCCTTACTATCAGGTGACCCTGCTGATCCTCATTTATCAGGAGAGCAAGAAATAATATAAATAAAATATTTTCAGCAATTTTAAGTGGTTATACAAAGACCTAGTCTCACCAATCATATAGGTCACTTCAGAAATCAGAGCCTCAGTAAGGGAGTACCTGACCTGAAAATGACAAAAACTTGGAGAAGTTAGACTCAAATTAATGATTGTAGTGGTCCAAGCTCACTTAGGGGGCACACAATATGTACTGCTTTGGAATAATCACCTGGAATGTCAATATGAATATATGTTATATTGAATGAAATAGCACAGGAGAATGGTTAAGAAAACAATAATGGCAATGAAAAAAATGACTGTTCCAAGGCCGGCAATATCTAAAACTCTGAAGAGGATTGGTTTATCAGGGTAGGTAATACAATCATGCAGACACACAACAGGTCTCACCGAACCACCTTTGGGTTCTCCATTCTCCTATTCCCAGCTTCCAGCTCCCAATTTACACTGGTTTTAGCTGGCACTTGAGTTTACATTTTGAAAGGCAATGGAGATGCAATTTTGTGGCTGGCCAATCATTCCTTGGTCTTGGTGCAAACTTGAGAGGGAAGGGAGGGTGGTGGGAAGGCAGTGATCATCCACCTGCTTGTAGCTGCTACCTTGTAACATGAAATCAGGCACAACTTGTGCCTGTGAAAGAATGATTTCATCAGGTCTAGCACAGACAAGCTGAACATGTCCTGCCCTCTGAACATAGATATGGGCCTTTGTATTATTTTATGAAAGCAACACTAATATCAACATAACAGAAAACAAAGTAATATTGCTGAAAAATAATACAATAATCCCTAAAGACATCTTCAGAGTCCAAATCTTGAAATTCAAGGAGAAAAATAAGAGTTTGCACACTGGTGAAGTTGCTGATTTTGATTTCAACCAGAAAGTGCAATAAACATGCATGAGAAAAAGTTTTTGTACCGATATATCCTGTTGATTCACTTCCTCACCTCTGTTTCCTGGTCACAGTGTTTCCCAATTAGATTTCTATTTCAGTTCAGTTTCTACAGCAAGGAACTTGCATAAAAGAGAAGGAGGGGGAGATTTTCAAAGTACCCTTGCTAATTAGGTGTCCAGCACTCATTGATTTTGAATAGGAGCTAGGTCTCTCAGAACTCTTCGTGCCTTTGAAAAATTCTCCTGTAATCTCTGCCAGTTCTGTGCACAGCCTCTGGCCTTCAAAGACTTCCAGTCCACAGACGAGACAGTGCAAGATGCCTGGGCTGCATGCTCCTTCCGGTCAGAACTGCTATTTACTACTGGAAGGTTTCAAAAGGACAGCCTATAGGTTGTTGAGAGAAAGGGACTTGAGGGCTCTTAATATTTTGCACCTTTACTCCTTACCTGCTGCAATGCCTGCTTTAGTGTAACTTTGAACATAGGGTTTCAGTAGGTCTGTGTGGGTTCAATACATATGACAATACATTGAGCACCACTGCTTAATTCTCAGGGTTTTATCAGTTTAGGAAATACTAAGTCAGAGTCACAGCTTTAAATGATTCTGCTGTTTTCTAAAACTATGACTCATTTGTTAGGCCAGACAAGCTGGGAATTAGTTATTTCATGTACCATGCTCAAATATCAAAGTTTAAATGTCATATGTTGAAAAAGCACAAAGTATGTATTATTTTCCTTTTAAAAATATATTTTACTGGCCAATAGTCATCAACTATTTCCCTTTGATTCTAAATATTTTCCTAGTCCTTCTGGAAACCTGCTGAAAGAACAGAATAAAAAAATAATGAGTCTTTTCAGAATGCTTTTTTAGGAAAGGATTTTATTTATTTTGATCTCTAGAGGGATGTACAGCACACAGTTGAATGTTCGCTGACACACACCATCGATGCAAAATTTATTCACCTCTCACTCTTAACTGTGGGGGACTTCTTGACTTATGGGATAGGGAGAGGGAGAAGGGAGAGGGAGGATTCTGTTCTGCAGATATCACCAGTAACAGGTACACACCTCTCATTCTTATTAATGCCTGGTAGAATGCATTGCTGAACAAAATGTAATCACATCATGTGCAATCAAATTAGAAAGGACCTTGTTCTCCTACCTGTTCACTCATCTATGGTGAAATAGTTGCTTCTTCAGAATGAAATGTTAATAATGGCCCTTTAGATTTTGAATGCAACTAAAATGTTACATTCAATATAAGCCCCTTCACTTACAGCATTCTATTATTTCAGCTGCTTGCAACAACTCCAATTGAAGTGTCTGGGTTTATGCCACAAGGATTTCCTAAGTTAGATGCAGTTTTGGTGCTTCCAATTTTAGTCAGAACAAAGAATAATAAAACAAATAAAAAACATTTCCATTGTTTCATCTTGTCTTAATCTGCCTCTTGAATGTCTCCATTGGTCTAAGAAATGACAGCAAAAAATCCAAACAAACAACCCAAAAAACTCCCACCAAAACAAACCCTCATGCTATTATTGTCCACAGATGCAGTAACTGGAATGTACCAGGCCTATCCCACGTGTGATCTCAGCTATTAAGAGGTAGGTAAAACTCCATAAAAACCTCTGAACAGCACAGTGGCAAACATTCATCAGGACTCTGATTATTTCTGCAAGTGTTCAGTGCACACATCTGTCCTGTGGTGAACTGCCAACAAGAATTACTGTACCATATCTATTCAAATTCTTGAAAAAAAGAACCTGAAAGTAGTGGTGTAACATTCAAAAAAAGGTTAAAAGTTTAAAATTAACTAGGCTCGTTCATCCAAATCATAAGAACAAAGCTGAATTTGGGGTATTAAAAAGTACTTTTGCTGTACTTCTGTTATTTCAGCTTTTAAAGAAGTTTCTAACATTATTCAGATGTAAATAAATATATTTTTAAATAGTTTTGTAGAAAAAAATATTTTTATTATCTGGAGTATGCAATAAATACAGCCTTTTATCAAAACACAATCAAACCATTAGTGCTGCAGAAATTTTGCTAGGATTGTTAGATGTTAACTTCTCTTTCCATTAAATCAGCAGTAAGAACAGCAAGTTATTTTAATCACTAATCTCCTGGCTCATTGGCAGTCACAATGTCTTTTATTTGATCTTAAAACTAGCAGTGAGGTTTCAAAGAAATTTCTGTTAATATAAATGAAAAAATACTGTCTGATTTTTACTCGACAGAAGTTCTTGAAGTGTTAAGTGCATATTTCTCTTTTTCACCATGGCTGTTGTGTGGGTATTGCTGTATTTTCTGAGCTTTCAAAGACATAAAAAATTAAAGCCTTACCTATGTCCCCAGACTTTGTTAGATAAATAATTTTAAAGGATTTTTTTATATTTTTAATTCACCTGGACTTCCTTGGAAAGAAAGAAAAGATAAGGCATTGCCACCTTTGTGACTGTGACAATAATTTTTATTGCAATTTTCCAGCTAACCTGCGATGTCTGCTCTGAAATAACATACACACAGTTGCCTGAGGCCTATGCAAGGAGTCTGAATATGTCTTTTGTTCTAAATTTTCCAACATAAATAGAATGAAAACCCAGTGTTTGCTGACCTTACAGCTGTAAATAGAACATGGTGTCTCAGGCCAGAGTTCAGGAAAGGGTAAAAAAACAAAGAGCCTTTTTCAAGGATATTTTTTGTACATTTTCTGGTTTGCTTACATCAAAGGTATTTTATTACTTGCTTGTAACATTTTATGGTTTTTAGAAAATATTACCTTTATGTTTGATCCAGCATTAGGGAAAGGATCATTTCCATTTCTGGTTCTGCATCATTTGATCTTCCTGAGGTAAGGAAATTGAAAGCACCCTTGCAGTCATTGCAGACATACTGTGCAGATTCCTTCCAGGAATGCTGCTGATTAATTAATTTAGTTTAAGGCAAGCTGAAGTTTAATCTCACCTAACGATAACTAATACGAAGATCACAAATACAGATAATTTTCTAGATTTGCACTTGACTTTCTCTCCCTTCTGACATCACAGGGGACCTTGGAGAGCTCTTTCCTTAATTTCTGCTCTAAGTGTTCACCAAAGTAAATCTACATTAGTTCTGTCTTGACAGTGACTTTTGATAATAAATAAACATCTTTTTTCTAAAATATTGTAGTCCAAGAAAAAAAGGATGATCAAAAAATTACCTCTAGATTTGTGGATACAATGGTAAGTTGCTCCTTTTCAGATTTTATTTTTTGTTTACTTGAAGCGATTATTGATGCCTCTGAAAAGCATCACATTCTGTTTACTAAATTCACTGTAAGGAAAAGATTTACATGTTTTATACAGACCTAAGTCACTGGCATAGAATAACAAAGGTACCACAAGTGAATACTTTTCCTTTCATTGTGGGAGATGTGTGATTCTTCAAGGGATAAAATTCAAATAGGTAACACTTCAAATGCAGGGAACTTTTGTTTCTTTAAACTATTAAATTAATAATAAGGTGAACATAAAAAAACCCCAAGTTTTATTATTTTGGTGTCTAGAGGATGCTGATTTGTCTCATTTATTTAGAACAAGAAACATTTTAAAATGTGATAGCTTTGAGTTTGCTCGGTCTGTTTTCTTGAGAATTCTTCATAACCCAGAGTGAGGATCAAGGATAAGACAGGTAGGAGGTGAAGATGGTAGGGCAGTATCACCAATTCAATTGAATCTTAAATTCTAAAAGCCTTTTCAAAATTAAATCAAATATAGAGGGAAAAATTAGCACAAGAATCACCAGCAATAAAAATAAGGAGAAAGAATAAAGTAATTGCTTTTCACTGAAGTTTAAAGCAAAGCGGTAACAGAGAAAATACTGTGGCTTAAAAAATTATTTTCCATTGTGATGATTCATGTCTAGCCTCCAAGAGGTGTTATTTCCCTCCTTTGCAATAATGCATTCATTACATGCCCAATTTAGAGCAAAGTTACCCACAGAATTCTTCATAAATATACAACAGTCACTCTTCAGCTCATCTTCAATGCTGCATCAGCTTGACAACCCAGATGGTAACTGTGCAGCACGACAAGAAAATGTGCACAATCCTTGTCTAACACTGTCTTATTAGCTGAAAGAATAGACAAAAGTGACAGCAGCTCATCGTATTATTCATTAGTCCAGTTCCCAGTCCCTTGGGAATCAGCATTAAAATGCTTGCTCTTTGGAAAGAGTGAAATGTCAGAAGCATTTGCTTTTCATATGCACACCCTGGATAATGGTTAGTGCTGTCCGGGAACACTGATCTGGCGGAGGTCTTTGTGTTTTGGTACATGTCACATGCTGTGACTCCAAACATGTCCTGTCAAACAGGAACCATTGGCAAGACCATTCTGATCTAGTAATATTTGTGTACAGTCTTTGTGTCATACACAGGGTGAGGGAAAGGTGTATCCATTTAGGCAAATGAAATAACACTGAGGAAAATTGGGCTTGGCTGTAGTTAAACCCAACAGCAATTTAACACCATGAATTCTTACCCATTTATTGGTACTGTCAGTACATTAATTCTCAGAAGAGGAAAAATGTACTGGTTTACTGAAGTACAATCCTGAAGAAAGAACCTTTTTAACTAATGTAGGTAGCTAAGTCTCTCATTCCTAAAGTCTTGGCATTGCCAGAGTATTGTACAGCAAACAGACAGCAAGGAGTTTTCAAAGACATCTCTGTCTTACTCTGCTGACTGCCTGTGAAACTCTCACATTTTCATTGCCCCAGTCTTTAGGGAACTTAAAATTTAGGTGAAATCTGGGTACATTTGTAAACACCTCCAAAACACTACATTTTTTTAAGGTGAGTGGGTTATGATAATTCATTTACAAGAAATTCTTAAGAGAAACATTTGAAATGAAACTTTTGTTTCAGGAATCTTTTAAAATCTCGTTTTTTACAGGTTATTAATGGTATATTGTATAGGTACTGACCTGTAAATATGACAAATGCAGTATGTATGTTTAGAGGTTAAAAAAGAAAGCATTATAAAACTCAAAATAATAGTCAAAAAAATATTGATTCTACCATTTCTAACATGCCTTTGCCTACTGTCATAAAATGATTTTTAGAGCACTCTCAGTTCCTAAGGATTGTCTGTTGAAGCAATAATAAGAGGAAACAATCTGTCTGGAAATGCCATTGTCAAAATAAAACAGACATTTTCAACTCTGGGATGTAGCAGTGATGAAAATGTAACAGTGCTGAAGTCAATGGCAGAATTGTCCATGAGTTCAGCAGGTTTCATCTCATGTTTCATCTCATGTCCATGAGTTCTGAGGTTTCATCTCAGAGCTTCTAATTGTCATGATTTTATATATAAATTTTCAACCCTAAAAGGGCACATCAAGAAATACAAGGATTTAGTTATTCTGATGCACAGACCAGGAGAGCAGGCCAGGCCATCTGGCATCCAAAAAAAATCATGATTACTGGAGATTTGTTTCCAAAATATGAATTGCTGAATTAGTATTTTCATTTCAGGAAAAACAAACAGGGTAAGAGCTTCCTCTCTGAAGCTGATGTTATTTCTGCACAATACAACAGATGGAAGTGCTATTTCACCCCACTTATCACTAAGCAGGAGGACTGAGCCTTCTTTTGAGAAGTCTACAAGCTGAAGTTTACATCTTCATCAGGAACATATTCTAACTTCTGGTATCATTTCTTGAACAAGTTACAGCTTTGTGCATTGTGTTTTGTCTGGGAAACGTTCCAAGTTTCAGAGACCTGCTCTCCACTAATTTAGAGTGGATGTCATGTGAAAAGTAAAATGACTTTCTAATACGGGGCTCCAAAGCCATAGCAAATTAACGCAGTGCAGTGCACAGAATGACACATCTGTCCAAGTACACCTTTGTGGAAAGGCACTGGCTCTCATTTAGCTGCCTGGGAATCTCTGCTGCTCCTGGACAAGGTCTTCTTGCTGCAGGTTGGCTACAAAATGGAATTGTTTTAACCTCATTTTTTGAAATTAAAAGAAATATATTAGATGCTGTTAATCAGCTGAACAAAAAGGCACTGACTCAGCTGCCACCATATTGGGTTCCTGACTCTTAGACATCCAGCATAAAATCAAATCAAATAATAGAATACAAAGGGCAGTGGCCTTTGGTCCAAGTCAGATTCCTTCCTTGATTCCACTTCCTTGGTAGGTCCTCTGTATTAAAGGCAATAATTCATTTTATCTCAGCAGTCAACAAGTGCACATAAATCATATCTGTAGCATCCATATTTCTAGGCTGTTAAAGATGACTAGACAACTTAATAGCTCTTAATGTTCTTAACTCTTCTTAACTCAAGTTATTAACTCTTAATGTCCAGCATTGGACAGCAAATTACATTCTAACAGACAGGCCATGGAAAGAGCAACTATGATGTGGTTTTGGACTGAATGCCCAGATTCATGACATTGGGAGGGGTGGTAATAATAATATTTTGCTGTGTAGCCGTAGAATAAGTAAATGTACAGAGAAAGAGCAAAAAAGAATGGAACCAAACAGAAATAATAATGCCACATTCTGTTAGGTGACAATATTGGGTATCCAGTTATAAGAGCCATTTTTCTAAGGTGTGTAGAAATGCTGGAGATACTTATTTAAGAGTTTCTGCTATAAAAGTTTAATAACAGAGTAATATTTTGGAACTGAGAAAATAGGCTAGCTATTGAAATTACCATTATAGCTATATATATTTGGCTGTAGATTGCTATTGCCAGTAAAGGTAGAACTTCTGCACTCAAGTCAATGAAAACTTCTTAAATATAAAGTCCCATAGCAACCAAACCAGAAAAAGCTGAGCAGCTCCATTCGAGCCAATAAATACCACTGAGTTTTATTAATCTGAGAAGTGAGGAATGAAGAAAGTTGTGCCATGAGCTTTGTGAGCTTCTGAGAGAATGTTCAAAAATTAGGTTGAATTTTTTTTTGAACTGAGCTTGATAGGTGGAGTACAATGGAACTGAATTCATAAGAACCTTCTGTGTTACAAGCCATGCTTTGCTGGCTAAAACTGTAACCCAGGCAGAAAAGAATGAAGGCATTGGGAAATCTCTGCCTCCTTCTGCCCCTCAAGCCATTACTTGTATAAATACTTAGGAGAGAAGAGGGTACTGTAAGACACACTGAGACAGAAGACAACTATTTTATGACAAATTATTTTCAGAGATTACAGGAGTCTGTATGAGCAAAATAAAGGAATGCAAAAAGATTTTACCATGGCAGCCATTTAAACCATTCTTCCATGCTGCAGCCTGGCTGAATGCTCAGGATTGCCCTTGGTGCATTCAAGTAGCAGAAGGATTTCTGTGGTTTGTCATTATTGATTGGTGGGGCAAAAAATATCAGTTTATTGTAATTTCCAGCCCTAGACTGTGGAAATGAGCAATCCTTAAACACATTTACAAAGGGCTGTAAATGTAATTAATAAGCAAAGCCACTTTGCAGTATAGGTGGAAAAGCCCACCCCTTAGGTCAAAGATACCCAATATACATTCAGTCTTGTCTAACCCATTGGAACTTCCAGATTTGTGTTTCCTGAAGGCAAAATCTGAGAAACTGAAGAAGAATTTTCACTTACTTCAGTTTAAATAAGAAGGTGGTCTCTGTTCTCAGCTTCTGCAGCAATCTGTGTCTTGTGGACATATCAAATCCTACTGATACTAATTTAGATGGCAAGGAACAATATAATGAAGGGTTAAATTTATCAGTCAAATCGATAAGAATAAATAATCCCACTTCAAAAGAAATTATTTCTCTAATGAGTACCTAATTTACATGTAAACAATGGTTAGTTAATTAATTAATTAATTGTCACATGATTGTTCAAAGTGCACTTACTGATACTTGTGATGTAGTGAAGTCATAAATAACACAGCCAAGGAAGAATAATTTGAGACACATTTGCTTTGAGACACACTTGCTGCTGCTGGAATATCCCTGCAATTGCGTTTTGCTTCCTGAAAATGGGATGTACGTGGGCAGCTCCTTTCCTGGCTGCAGTATCAGCATAGCAGCAGGGCTGCTCTCCTTTACAACAAGAAGGGAATCTTAGTTGTAAAGGAGAACACACACTGCAGTGTGTGTTTTAAGTTACTATCATATATCCTGATTTAGAATCAAGATCTGTAGCACAGAGTGGAAATCTTCTCACTTGGGTATTTTGGTAAGCCAGAAGCAACTATTGACAAAAGGCTTTCCTGTGTTCTCAGCAGTACAGTTGATGTCTCCTCCTCAGGCTCACTTTGTGGC
The DNA here is from genome assembly GCF_031753505.1 of Anomalospiza imberbis. Lineage (NCBI taxonomy): Eukaryota > Metazoa > Chordata > Aves > Passeriformes > Viduidae > Anomalospiza > Anomalospiza imberbis. Next base: position 40,764,559 of record NC_089684.1, on the reverse strand, counting down.
TAGAAAATGTTATTCTGACAGCTGTATGTCCTATTTTTGTTTGCTTTGTTTTCTGATGTTGATCTTCCTGATTCTTCCCTGCAGTTCATCCTTGAATTTGAATGAATAGACAGTTTATTGTGGAGGAAGTATGTATGTAGAGGACAGAGAGGAGGGGAATCGGAAGGCTTTGTGGCCTTTAGATTCTGTCATAGCAGTTTAATTTCTAATCAGAGACTTTATTTATTATCCTGGCATCACCTGTCATCCTGATAAGGATAATGATTCAAGTGTGATACATATGTACTTCCTTTAAACTAAAAATAGGCTCCTCGCAGTTCTGTGTCTTTTCAGGATGTCTATCATTTTTCTTTGACAACTTAACTCTGGTTTTCATTTTAACTCAAGAAATAGTTCATAAAATACAAGTAGACAAATTCTTCCAGGGACCAGGATTTTTAACAGCATTTAATGATGCAATTTTTTAGAAGGATGGCACGTTTTCTGAATGTTTTATGTGTAAAGTAGCTATTAATCAAAAACTTCTATCTGAAACAAACAACCAAAACAAAATTGAATTCACCTATTTTCTTAAAAAGGAGCTGCTCATAATGATGGAAATTAGAGATATTTTAGCAAAATTGAATGCTCTCAATCACAGAGCTAAAACCCTGCATAATGCACTAAATGCTGTAAAACCCAGCTGGAAATGCTTATTTTCAGATCCTGTTACAAACTTGATGGATAAGGAAGTCGTGGTTGACCTTTCAGGAAAAGCAAATCATGATGTTTTCTTCAGGAGCGTTTATTATGTCCCTACTGGATTCCTTATTTATCTGGTATGAAGAAATCGTACACGTGACTTCTGTTGAAGACCATGTGTAACTGTGTATACTTCTGCTTAGGATGAGGTTTTCCCTTTATTAGTACTATTGTGTGGATCACCTTGTTGTGATGTATTTTTCCATGCAGAAAGAGAAAAAATATAGTATATTTTTTAATGTATGGAATGCAAGTTTTCCATATCTTGAGGCTATCTTGAGCATTATTTGGGTTAAATGAAACATTATTATAGTTAAATTAGGATTAAATGTTAGGATTCCCACTTTGAGGGAATTGGCCTGTGTTGATCTAAAGGGTTAGGGACTGTAGCATTTTCAAAGCCTTTCTGAGAGATTTCTCCCTCTTGTTTACTTTGTGTCACTGATATAAATATATCATTTTTGGAGTTCATATTTGTCATACCAGACTATGTACATTTTGAAGGGAACACCCACATTCAACATCACAACAAAGCCTAAACACCAGCAAAGGGATGATGATCCTTGAAATGAAATGATAATTAAGTTTTTAATTATTTATTATTACTTCTATAATAATTTCATGTCTGAACAATAGCTTATGATATAAAAATCTCTATCACCTAGAGCTGTGAGGCAAAGGCTTTCCATTAGTCATCATACCCTGCATAATAAGCAGCATTGCTGATGAGACACAAAACACTTCAAAGTTATTCAATCAGCAGTCTGAATAATGAGATTTTACACAAAAATGTAAATAGTGAGCATGCAAGCAAAGCAGTAAGGTGGATTATAGCTTTTTCTTTTAAGCCACCATGAAGGGATAGATTGAAAGAAATTTAATTACATTTTATAAATAATATAGTGTTCCACAGATTCCTAAGAAAACAGAATAGGTCAGGGTACTTGGTGCTTTAGAAGAATATGAAATTAAATAATAGACATACCTGCTAAGAATAAGCTTTATTGGACTCTGTAACATTGCATTTAAATTTTTGTGTGAAACATCTGCAAAAGTTTTCTTATAATAAATCAGAAGAATATTAATATCATATTTGACAATTATGTCAGACATTAAGATCAGCTTGTAGTATAGATGGATGCAGATTACATTAAAATATATACTATATCATATAATAGGCATCAAGCTTGTCAGAATTCAAGGAGCATCCAGACAGTGCTCCAGTCATTCTGCTTAACTTTAGGTAGTCCTGTGAGGAGCACAGAACTGGACTTGATCCTTCAGTGTCCCTTACAATTTGAGATATTCCATGGTAACAAAATACCACATAACATAACAGCAACCCGAGAAAGGATGATGGGTGACTGAGAGTTGAACATAATTTTTTCACATGTGCAATCATATGGTTTTTAATCCTACTACTTAAGAGAAGCAAAATTAGAGGACAATGTTTCAGTTTTATTTAAAATGACATGAAAATTGGTATCAGAACTGTTCAAACTAATGGCAGCTTCATGGTAGGTATTACTGAAAAATAAAAAATTTTACTGATGGAAACCAGGAACATTTGGGATTTGACTTTACATGTTTTGGAAGGTTTGTGTTGCAGGATCACGCTTTTTTCAGAATAATACTTGTATATTTATATGAAAGAAAAAATGTCTTTGATGTAAAATTCTGCAAATGTTCAGGTGGAGCTTATAAATCCATCAGTAGATTATGATTATTACCAGTAGCAAACTCCATTTTATAGCAGTGTGCTCCCTTTATAATCATGTCAGCAGGGAAAAGCTTTGCTGCTGGCCATCTGCTGTTCAGGCAGGCTGCACTGACCTTTCACCTGCCTGAAAGAATAAAGGTGTCCTTTAGAAAAAGACACCAGAATTGTATTTAAAATTATTACTTAGAGCTGCAAAAAATTGTCAAAATCTTAACCAGCAATGGATCGAGTATGACTTAGAATTACTGAGTTATGTTGCACTTAAAAGAAATACATGATATGGGCCTGAATTTCTTACAAAATCTATTATTCTTTATGGAACAAACAGACCCCAAACAAAACAATCACTCTGAAAAACAGATAAATTTCTAGTGAATGTTTTTGACTTTGCTGATTTCACTATATCTTTTTTTAAAATGTAAGCCACTAATTGTCTCTGGTTATCAAACCAGATTCACTGTCTAGGAGCTGAAGTCCAATGCATTCATACTTTAAATGCAAACCATGAAGTTTTTACTATCCCCAGTTTGGGGAGCAGCAACTCAACCAGAATCAGTAAATAAATTTCAGTTGTAAGAGGCTTGTACAGACGAGGCTGGGATTAGGACTTCCAAGTTTATCTCTTATAAAGGGCAGAAAATTACAAAGGGCAGAAAACTTAGTGAGCTTCACTTTTTGCTGCTCATAAATATCTGATGGTTTAAATACCACTCTTCACAAGATTCATTGCTTCCATTGATGAAATGTATTTTAGCTCAGAAACATCTCCTGGTATGGGATAGGTGACTGTAAACTGGACCAAGATGTAAAATAATGGCCCTATCATTTTTAATTGTTCAGTAATAATATGAATAATTGTTAACTCATTTAGTATTAATTTGGTTGTTATAAAATGCTATATAGATCCTCTCAACTAATTAGCTTGACCTTCATTTTGAAGGGTAACCAGTGGCTGTCTGGTGTTGAATCTTGACTTGGAGCAGAAGGCAGGCTGGAAGCAGATTCCTGAGCCCCAAGTTCAACCTTTCCAAATTTCCTTCCCACCCTTTGACAAGAACTTGGCTGGATAAATGCAACACTGACCCAGTTTGCTGATTGCATATGAATAATGAGACTTTATGTTCAAAATGGAAAGTTTTTGTGATCTCCTGTACCTGTGGATCTTAATTCCTGTGATATTTGAGGTAGTTAAAATTTCTCCACTCTTCTGGGAGTAATGATGCTTGTGCATCAGCACGGGAATGTTTAATTTAGAGTGTCTGGGATACAAACATATGCCTTAACAACAAGTTTGAACATAAAGAAAATAATGTATATTTAATATAAATTTCTTCAAAAGGGGCAACACCACACCAAGAGGCAGAGAAAAATAATTCCCTGAAAAGATAGTGATTTCATTTGTCCTACATGTCTTCAATAAGATCATAAAAATTTCTGCCTGAGCTCTACAATAAGTGAAAAAAAAGTTTGTACACATCACTTCCTTTGCTGTGCCTTCCTTCTAATATTCTAATATATCTGTCTCTTACTAAGAGATGGTTTGAAAATGTTGCTATCCAACTCTGAAAATGGTCTGCAAGTCATTGATCCCCTCATAGTCATTTTTCTCCAGGGAACCCTGCCACAAGGAGATACACAGCCCTTCTGTGTGCACAAAGCACCCTAACACAGGAACTGACTCCCAGGTATTCCTCAAGGAAACCTTGAGCTCCATCGTACCTGAGCTTTTCTTAAATTCAGTGGAAAAGTCAGGGAGGAGGTGAGCCAGTGGTGGAAACACCAATCTGTGGTGCCACTATCCTACAGTCAGCTCCTGACACTCCTGACATTTTCATTTCAAGTAAATATTCCTGGAGGGACAGAGATACTGTGGGTTTATAATTTTTTACTATTAATGCAGTTCCTAAAACCCTTTTTTACCTGCCGATTATTTTCCAGTACATGATAAAACCACCATGTACATTTTAGAATTGCAAGTTAAGCAGATTGTTTTCTTCCTGGGGATGCACCTCTGTACCATCTGTATACTGCTAAAGTGGATCTCATGCATTTTGTAAAGCTCATTTTTCCAGGGTCACTTTATGGCTCAGAATTTAGTAACAATATGCATTTACTTTTAAACCTTTTTTGGATTTCTGAGGTACTTCTTAAGTTGATGAAGTGCTTTCCTTCATTTTATAATTCAACTTATAAGTCAACAACTTATTGACACCTTCATGCTTGAAAGAGTTTAGGGTGTTAAAGTGTTTCTACTTTTGGCTTAATTTCAGACAGGAACCTTTGTTTTCATGGTACGAGTTTAAGAGAAATTAAGAGATTCCATCTCAGTTGTGAGAGATCTGCTCAGATGTTCTCACAACTTGTAGTCATCTCTGAGCTCCCAAAAGCTGATATTCAGATCATTTTAGCAGCCAGGCAATGGAATCATCTAAACCATCCCAACCCCATTAATGTAACCATTTCAGATATGGAAAAACTGAGGTGTGGAAATATATGAAATATAAGGCTCTTAATTTAAACATTTTGAGACATTTTTACTCACCTTCTTAATCGCACATCAACAACCAAATAAAACCACCAAGGCTGGTTTTTAGCAATCAGCATTCTAGCAGAAGTCTGGCTTATGATTTTTTTTGTTCTGTTTGTTTTTTGTTTTCTGGGTGGTTTTGTTTTTTTTTTTTTTTTTTTTGTTTTTTTGGTTTTTTTTTTTTTTTTGAGAAATAGCGATGATTTTGCTAAACTGGGCTTTTAATGCAGAAGCCAGTGATCCATCCTACAGTAACAGACAGAGATGGATACTTCAAATACAGTAGTTTGATTGCCAGAATATGACAAAAAGTAGATAAGGTATTTTATCTTTTTCATACACCAGATTATGCATTCTCTTTACTTTGGCATTTCTGATATATTTTCTGAGAATCAAGTTTGTCTCATGTAAATGGCTCTCTGGAGAATTTCATAACTAGAGGCCATTAAAATAAAGCCTAGCATTAAGACAAAAATATTTTCCATCGTTGGTACAAAAAAGAATCAAAATATGCACATGGCCAGGCAAACCACTGTTTGAGTTCATTCAGAAAAATGTCATGCTGTTCTGTCAAAAGCAGCACTTCTACCTCATGAAATTGGGCAAGATGAGCAGCCCAAGTTGTAGACACTTGATAAATCACTGGTGTTCTTAACCAAAGGAGTCTCAGGCTGAGAGCTATATACATTTTAAAATCAAGAAGCAGTAGAAGTGAAGATCATTTGCTAACAAATATGGATGCATCTCAAACCCATTGGAAAGCCAAACATTCCCTGTCTGCCAAGAGGCAGGAAAGAATTTTGAGCACAGTTGAAACTGTTAAAGCACAACAGCAATGAATCCTCTTCATTCATTACCAGTTATGGCTGGAAATAATAATAATTGCACTGAAAGCAGTGACCACACAATGAATAGAGAACATTCCACAAGTAATGACTGCTTGAGTATATTCCTGATTGCTTTTGGTCTGCAGAGGGTAGTACTGAACTCAGTAATTTCCAACTCTCTTTCTCATTACCCAGCTAGGGCAATTGGTATCAGATCACACCTGAGGTTCACATCCCACATCACTGCTGTGCCAACTCAGGCTACATCAATGCAACTGATAAAATTTACTCACCACCTTCCAAGAAAGAGGAATATGAGAGATCCATGCTAGAAGGTACTTTCGTTCTACATAAGGCTTAGAAGAATGAAGGGGAAAAAATTACTTGACATTATAATGGGGGCTCACAGCGTTACACAGCTCCTTCTGTTTTCTCAAAATCCAGGTTATATTTCTTGGCATTTCCTCAGACTTTATCAGAACAGAGATTCTGACTGTGTTCTGCTCATTTTCACTGCAGCCCAGATTTTCTCCTGTAACCACATGCACCATTGCTTTCCTGCTTTACACCTTTCCTCCCGTGGAAACTTCTCATTTCCATTTGGCATTTGTGTTCCCTGCCTTGCTTCAGAAAACCTTCAGCTTTCATCCTACCACTGCAAACTGCTACAGTTCTTTAGCTACTTCCAGGTGGTTTTGACCAGCATCAAGCCTCAACACATCTACAGCCCCAGACTAGATAGATCTCTTCTTGTACCCAATATATAGACATGAACTGAAACCAGCTTCTGTGAGGTTTGGCTTCAGCCCTGGCATTGTGACTGTAATTTAAAAATCATGTAGTCCGTGTTATCAGACACTGTCAAAATTTCCTTAGATCTAGGTGTTCTGATTTCCCTTTTCAGCTACCCAAGGTGATACATTTTCCTAGTTAGAAACTAGTTGAGATTTCCCTGATTCTTGTTAAAATACCCAAAAAAGAGGTGCAAGTCTAGGATGTCCTTCCAGGAAAATTTAAATCTATGTGAACAAAAGAGAAAAATACTGTTTCTCTTTTTTTCTAAGATGATGAGTTACTGTTATTAACTGTTTTCCTGTTTCTGCTGCTGTGCTTCCCCCTTCTGTGCAAATGCATGCAGAGTTGCTGCTGTTATATGAAGAATGCATAGCAGTAGCTTATTTTCTTCTTCCAGATTAAATATTCTGAACATTTTTTCTAATGTTCTTTTCCCCTTTACTGAACATCCTTGTTGCTGTTTTTGTAGGCAACATAACCCTGGTTGAAAAGAAATCATCTGTACAGAAAGAAGACTGAATTCGGGCAGAAATTGCTGCAAAGAATAAATGTTAGACTGATGTTTTCAAAGGAATAAATGCTATTTTCAAAATTTTGGTAGGTGTACAAGTAATATTCTGCTGCAATCTGTTTCCAGAAGTCTTTTGCATTGTGTAAGTAATTCCTTTCATGAATGTCTGTGGCCAGGCAGATCACAATATTGTCAAAAGGTTAGTCATTGTTATTATTTCAAATGTCAATGGATATTTTCTGAGCAAATGGATTCTTCAAAATTTGAGATGTTAAAGCTCTATGAAGACTGAACTCAGTAACCTGCATCCAGATTTTGATGTTTAATAAGGAACATGTCATAAATCAAGAGACATTGTAATTACCAATGGATATTCGTTACCAAAGTGCTATTATTTGTTTAATTTTTAATTTTTTTAACTTTTCTCATTCTTACTTAAAGGGTATTTTTATTTTCTCCTTAAGAAAATTAAATTAGCATTTAAAATAACTTTTAATATACCACATCTGGTTGCCAAAACTGGAAATGTGTATTCTTTGCTTACAGTAGAGGTTGGAACTATTCCTTGCCATAGCACTGGTATGAAGTTTGTTTTAAAACATGAAAGATCCTCCTAAGATTCCTGAAAACTGGTATTAAAATTTATTGTTAGATATTGCTGATGGTGATTGAAAACCACTTCATTAAATTACAGGAGAGAGAGATGAAGGACATCTTGCAGCAATGAAAATGGTTGCAAATTTAATTAAAACATTAAATTATTGTTGGAATAAAGGTCATAATCATAAAAGGTAATTGAAGGAAGTACATTAGCATGTACCCTAAAGTATCCTTTCCATTTCCAAACATATATTACATATTTGACATTTGAAGAAGAAAGAGGTACCTTCTTATCTGGATGGATGAACGGCGATGGGGAGAAGTCTTACACATAATACAGTGTAAGAACCCCATTTTTCAAAAAATCATTTGCTCCTTGCTTAGGTGCAACACACTATTTTAATGTGTCTGACTGAGGAAATTCCCCTTATTTATTGAGCATCATGCACCTGCACAGGGCAGAGGACATCGTATCATCTACTTAGACTTTTTCCTTGTGGAAAAAGTGGAACTTTTACACAGCCTTCAGGGAGAGCCCCGGTTTAACTCTGGGTATATTTATGCCATTTATCAATCCATTCTCTCTCCCTTGCATAGGGAGAGAAAGTAGAAGCTGCAAGAACATCTGTCCATAAAACCCACTGAAAGCAATGCTGCTACAGGACAGCTGTCACCTCATCACCTAGGAATTACTTTTTCTAAACAGAAAATACTCCAGAATGGAATAAACCTTCTTATTAGTGATTTCTCCTAAATTCTCAGCAGTAGTCTCTGAATTCAGATAAAGTCTTGCAAAATATTATCCACACCTTTCTGCATTCACTGCTGTCTTTTGGAAAAAGGAGAAGGTATTTTTTGAAATATCTCAGAGGGGAAAATCAGAGTGGTACACTTGGAAAATTAATATATCTCTGTATAACTATTTTTCTCATGTATACTTGGGAAGAAAGTCAGGATAGCCAAACTGGATTTCATAAATCGGTGCTGCAGATTGAAATGCTTTATTGCAGCAAATCACTTTACACTGTGGAAACAAAATAATAATCATGCATCAGTTCTAATAACAAAATAATTCTTAAGATTCTTAAATAACAGCAGAAATCCCCTAAATCTTCTCTAATGACCCCCATTTTTCATTGCAGTTTCTCCAGACATTGTTCCAGTGGCCGTTTCCTCCCCTCCTGACCTGTTGTGCCAAAGCTGTGTGAGGGGCAGTAGAAGACTGCTCAGACTGTTTCTTCTCATCTGATAGTTCAGGTCCATGGTATTTGCTAGAAAGCTAATGCTGAGAGAATTAGTAAAATACCTTGTAAAACCCAGGTTTCTTTCAAAGTTTAAATCTACTTGTGTTATATTTTCTCTTTTTTTTTTACTTTTTCTGCAAGTACCAAAGGCTTCTTTTCCCTCTCCTGCTTGACCTTTTCCTTGTTTCCCCATGCTTTCTTATATTCAAATGCATTCCTTTATTAGCAAAAATATTTAATACTAAAATCAAAGGAGATGAATCAGAAATTGGGGAAGATATCACATATTGCTTCTTGGAACTGTGACATGAATTCTTGTTTCCCAAACAGAGGATTTCAAGATCCATACTGCGATTTTTTTCTATTCCATTATATAAAAGCTTCTTGTGGATCCTTCATTATTTGCTTTACAGAAAATTGTGACATGTGACACAGTGGGATACAGATTTCAATACCATTTGGATCTGCACTGGGATCTCCAGGAAGCCTGGCATGTAAGTGAATCCTAGAATCTGGCTGTTGTGGCAAATGTCAGCTCTCAGCAAACACTTAAATGAGTCAGTAGAAACCCTCCATAATCATCTTACAGCCACTATCTAAATAGGGAGTTCTGATCTATTGTCTTAATTGCTGGTCTAAATTAATCCACATCTTCTGAAAGGCAATAGAAAGCATTCAGGATCATTGTATTACACTTGTGCTGCTGCATCCTCCAGTGCTCTATTTTTTTAGATTATCTCACAGCTTTATCTCTCCTCCCCAACATGAACGATTTAAAAAAAAAATCAAAGGAATTCAGCATGAATTATTTATTACATTTTTTCTGCTTTAAAAACTGTAAGAACTAGATTAATTGCACTGTATTTTGATTATTTGAAACATCAGAAAGAAATATAATAGGAAAATTAATATTTGACAATTGTGTCCATTAATGAAATTGGAGGGGATTTCCAGTTTACTGATAAGACACTTATGAAGACCTACTTAGAGTTCCAGCCTGAGCATGACACTGATGAAAGAGGTGAAGGAAAAATATACATAGACCAAATGAAAAATTATACATAGGCCAAATGAAAAAGGAGTAGAAAGCAGAAATATTTAGAGCACAGGGGGCTAAAATGGCAGTGGGTGGCTGCACTAATTTCAGGGGATAAGGGACAAATGAAAAGTGCCTGAGAGGAAGCTATATATTTTAGGAAATAAACTGATCTTGAAATTAAGATTGAGGCATTGCTACATTTCTGTTGCTCAAATAAGCAGATTTTCTCTGATAAATGGTTTGGGCTTTTTTCCTTCTGCTTCCCAGCACCCTAAAGCTGTTCATTATCACCACATCAAAAAATACAGCTAGAGGCATTCTAGAACAGATGAGACATGAAACTTAAGTGAAAAATGTGTAAATTTTGTTTACTTGTTCTTTTTCCAATTACTGACAAAATCTGAATGTAGTTTATTGCTAAGTGAGAGAAGGGTTGTCCTTAATTACAACAGTCAAAGTTACTTTTCTATTATGAACTATATGGTTTTATAACTTTTCTGTCTATTGTCTCTGAATCAGTCAGTATAAAAACATGCTTGTGGTAATCAGAATGGTCTCATGGGAGCTGCTGAAACAAATTAACAAAACTGAGGGACATTTACCATTTAGAGATTAGCAACACAAGAATTCAAAATTCCTATCACTTGCTTTAGCATGGAAAAAAAAATTCTCAGCCTACAAACAGTTTTGGAAAAAAAATAAGCAGGATGAGTCTCCTAATCTGTTTTTTTAATCACTTTTGTGGGTTCTTATCTATATCAGTTTTTTGTTAGTAAAAAAATATGCAGTTTAAAAGTTTTCTATTTTGAGTTATTGTCATCATTCCATTCCATTTGAGTTACATAAACAGATCACAGCTCATCACCAGTTGTCTAATCTAGCTGGTTCTACTGACATCAGGTCAATTTTTCCAATTTTAAATGCACATCATCAGTAATTCCTGAACACCTAACTTCCACTTCATTCATTTGAATTTGAGGCATAAAACCAGTGCCAGGTCCTTTGCTGAATCAGGAAAGCTGAACAGCACATAGAGAAATTAGAAGACCTGCAAAGACTGGCAAAACAGAAAACCAGATACACTTCCACTTGTTGTAAGTACTTCTCAAAGCTGCTCAGAACTCACATGGAAGCTGCAATATCAAATAAAGTGGCAGTGAAGGCAAACAAATAAGGAAAAAGAGAAATCTGGTGGCACACAGGGAAAATGAGGCAGTGCTACTGTTTCAGTGAATTGCCAGTTTACATCTTAGAAACCTTGCAAGACTGCAGTGAAGCATTTATTGTAATACAGAGGGTTCTGAATGCTGGTAGAGAAAAAATCACAATACTTGAAGAGCAATGTCATTATCTCAAAATTTACAGTGATTAAAATTTTTCCAAGCTTTTCATTTTCCCTTTCTTGTCAGTAGTTTTTTCCTTTCTAACTTATCATTCATTTTCAGTCCATTCTTATACAGCTTTATCAAATGAAGGCTGGGTGGCTCTGTAATGAGAACACATCCAATAAAACTGCTTTCAATTAAATTTTTAAACTGCAAAATATCAAATTACTGCTGTATGAGGATACTCCATTGGAAACTCCAGGATTACAAGAGAGATCATTAATGTTTCCCTGCTATATGGCTTTCAAGTATAATATTTAAGGGTGACACCTTAAATATGATTCATTGAAAATGTTACAGTGAACAATTTTTCATTTCTAGAGCCCTGCAATCAATGAAAGTTCATACAAAGCAAGGAACAGTGTAAACTTTAATTTCTTTATTTTGATCACTACTAGAACTTTTGGATGATAAAATAGAACATAATTTTTTAAAATGTGATCTAGTTTTCACTATATCTGTGATTTACTGAATTCTTATATTTCTCCTCATTGCAGTTCTATCCATAAGCGCTACCTCCTTTCATGTTTGGTTCTCATTCACTAGCTAACATTGGACTGGTAGAGAACTGATGGACTTGCAGGAGATCAAAGTTTTGCTCCTTACTTTGTCATTCCCATGATGCCTTTCAGAAATTAATGTTCCAATGTAGGTAAGTTCCATTTGCAGAAGACATTTAGATACTCAGAAAGCAGTGGAGCATAAATGCTGCATCACTTGGTTTTAGAAATCTTACCCAAATCTCTCTGTGGTCAAGTTCCCAGTTTCTGAAGTCAATCTTTCTTAATCACTGGGATTACAGATTTTTCAGAGGCCATGTCTGGCACAAATCACTTTTTTTATAAGAAAACACCACACCTCAGACCTTTCCATTCAGCATTCATTTTACCTACCTAACTACTGAATTAATAAAGTTGCTCAGGGCAACACAACAGTTGTGTTCAATAGAATAAGCCATGTGTGCAGTTTCCAAAGTAGGAAAGGTGGGAATTGCTTTCTGCAGTATCACCTGGAGCACCCCAGTCTCAGGGTGGGCATGAGGTCTTCCAGCAGTTTGTTCCCTGGGCACAAGGGGTGTCCTGTCAGGAATGAAAGGCTTCTGCCATTCTCAAGGTTCAGATCATCAGTGGCTGTGAAAGAGAAGCAGGAAAGTGGATTTCATTATCAGCAAACAAAAATTGTGACTGCAGCTCGCAAGTGGAGCCCCAGACCAAACTCAGACCATTTGGTAAAGTGTGTGCATGGAAACAGGAGCAGCAGGATTCCTGGGTGTGGGAACTCGGAGGTCTGCACAATGCACAGGTCATTGTCAGAGCTCTGTCCATTCCCTCTGGCTCTGGAGTAGGTGCCACAGAGCCCGATGGCTCCACCATCACACAGATGGAGGGACTCTCACCTTTCAAGTATCAGCTCTGAGCAATTTTTAAGAGCACACTTTAATTTTTACACATTTTTGTGATATCACAGAACACTATATTCCTGCTGGCAGATGGAATGCATGGCTTACCAGAACTGAGTTAACTCTCCAGAGCAAATCTGTTTTCCTCTCCCCTTGGCAGATCCTGCCTAAGAGCAATATGCCTCTCTTAAAGGCTGCATAGGGCCAAAATCTCAGGTAGCAGGGCCTCTGATTCCTGCACTGCTTACACACCTTAAAGGGATGTTTCTGTAGCATTTACTCTCCTAGACTGCATGAAAAACATCCCATGGTATTGAGATTTCAAACAATTTTTACTTATTTCCTGCTTGATTTGTATTACACATTAAGGATTGTTGTCTAATGATTTGCTCTTTGTTGTTCATTGAGCAACTCAGCTTCCAGCTGTGATAACAAAAACATCTGTCCTTTTGCTGGTGCTAATGTGGGAGGCCATATGGGCACTGAGAAATGCACAGTACCAGAGCTGCATGTTAATGATTAGCAACTTTCCTTCTAGCACAAGGGGTTTCTTGATGATATCAAGTGTGATAGAATAGCACCATAAAATACCAGAAAATTTCAGGTTAGCCCTCCGGAGGTCACATAGTCAGAGCAGAGCTGGCTAGATCAGGTTGCTCACAGCCTGGTACAGTCAGAGTCCAGGTAATTATCAAAGGGGCATGAACTGGACTAAAATTGAAGAGAAATAACTCTGTCAGTTCCCCTCAGACCACGTGTCCATATCCAATCACTCCATTAATATACAGAAAGGAGTATTAGGCATGACTTCAAATGTCCCATGCTCCTTAATATTAAAAAAATGTATTTGTGTAGTTCCAGCTATTGATTGCACAAAATGGGGATCATGTCAATATTCAAAAAAACCTCGAGTGAGGGTGCAAATTGAAAATAGGGAATAATGGCATTTTTTTAAGACAGCATGCCAAAGCTGCAAGGATATTTATAAGTACCAACTAAGTAAAAATGCCTGTGATTGCTCTGACCTTCAACTCATTACATTACTAATTACCTTCATATTCTTCAATATAAAATAAACATGTTTTAATTATATTTATGCACAAGTGCATCTGAAGTTTGGATAAACATTCATGAATAAATTAAAAACCCAATGAACACCAGACTTCATAAGAAAAACACTGACAGAAGATTTAATTGTAGCTTTGAGAGTGGTTTTGATGCAACATCATCCCACCTAGCATAAGTTTTAAATTATATTTGATCATAATGATTATAATCTTTTACATAAAACAATCTTTTGACTGACAATTGCATTGAAGAGAGAATGGAAACCTAGCAACATGGCAATTCCTGTTATTATAAGTGGACCCTTGCAGAAAGCAAAATCTGCTTTAAAACTTTGTCTTTAGTATTTATGTGAACTGTAATTCAACTCAGTGAAGGATCCTCTAAGTCCTCTATGTGAATGGTCAAGAGAGGAATTGTGGTGTTCAGGCACCTTGTGGCTTAAACCCATCATTTATGAAAGATTTGGGAGGGGTTTTGTGAAGTTATTTTTTAAATGATCCTGAATTTGACATTTTTGACACTAACCCTGACTTTGATATTTCTCTTTACCTGTCCATGTCTCCTTCTAGGATTGCCTTGGTGTGCAGTGACCCTCACAGAGTTGGTTTGCTGCCAACAGGGAATTCTCCAGCATGTGAAAGGATGGATTTGTCATACATAATTTCAGACATTATAAATCCAGTCTTAAAAGGGTTCTTAACTTTGATTTTAGGTGCTTGTCTCTAATTTTCCAAAGTGGTGACTACTTTTGCTACTACAAGTACCACAAGTACTACACCACCAACTGTTGCAAGTGCTTTTAGTGTATGCTACTACTTATAATATAGTTTTAATCCAGAATTTCTCTTCGCTTTTCATGCTGTCTGGACTCTAAAGCACAGAGATAGCAGGCTGCTTACAAGTCATATCAGATATCCTTTAAGTGCATTGGATTTCCAAAACTTTTATCTTGGAAGACAGAATAGTACAGTGCAGGGCATGTGGGACAGCAGTACAACTAAATCCCAGGGTGCCTACTTTTTCAAGGCTGACAATTCCCATCTACCCCATTTTCTTTAATCATTAAAACCATGAAAATGCAAAAATATCCTATTTACTATTTTGTACTGAGAATCCCACATTATATCACTCTTCTGCTGTGATCTGTTTAGGTAAAATAATATAAATTAAGACTATTTATTTGGCTTTAAATTCTTGTGATTTCTTTATGAAGCACTATGAGGTCTGCAGGTCATGAAGATGTGTCTAAATTTTTTTTAGGATTCAGTTAAACTGAGCCTAGACATATAAAAAAACCACCTTCTTTGCCTATAAAATAAAGGTCAAATTGTCATAAATAAGAAAGTATAAAGTCTCCAGAATACAGAATTTCAACACAGAAACGTGAGTAAATAATTATGTGGTATTTATAGTTGCATTTATATTTATTCACTGATCAGATTTTCAGTGGAGTCAAGAAAAACTAGACACTTGCTATGATAAGAAGCAATTATCATATCACTTTCATGTTAAATGATTTTATCTAAATGTCAGTAAGAAGTTTACGCAGTTATTTTTATGCCACGTTATTTTTATATACATGGCCATGGATTATTCAGCACACATGCAGAAACAGATAAATTGAGCACTTATTTACCAGATTGTACAGCACTGCAGAAAATCAGATGGCATATCAGTAGCTTAATTCAAATTCTTTAAAAGTACATCAAGACTAACAAAATAATTCTCTTCTTCCCATTAATATAATATTCCTTTTTCTCCACCCAAGCTCGACAATTTTCTATGATAGAAGAGATTTTCTAGCAATAAAACAGACTTTTTTGTGTAATTAACAGGAACAAAAACTTTCTAACAAAGCTACAAAAATCAATTTGTAGCTTTAAAGAAAATGTTTTGCCCACTCAGATTTTCTTCTCAAACACACTTCAATTTTATACCCTTCTGTCCAACAGATGTGTGCGAGCTGTTCAGGCTGTTTAAAATCAAGAAGCTTCCTCACAGCCACAGGGTGAAATGTGCAACAATGGCCTTGTGTGGGAAAGGAGAACTAGGTCTGCATAGCACTATGTGATTACAAAATAGAATTTGGGAAATATGGTTTCTAATGTTCAGTTTCTGCTATTCTTGTCCTGAGAATGCTGTTAGCAACCAAAAAGTACAGATTTTTCAGCAAAGATAAAATTAAAAACAAAATGAGAGGCCAGTACTACCCAGCTGGGAGGCCGAGGAACACAAACTCAGTGTGGTTTTGTCCTTCCTGCCTGTTGAAGGAACCCCTCTGTCTCCTGGAAGCTGAGGGCTGCTGCAAACCACCCTCCTGTGCTGAGGGTTGTAGGGACAGACACGCTGCCTTCCATGATGCTTTCCACCAGCTTTGCTTCCTGGCTCCTTCTCTGGAAACTGTCCAGCTGGTTTGTTTGTGGGCCCTACAGGAAATTTTCCCAGAATCAAATGGAGGTTTTGCTTTTGAGGAAGTTGAGTTCCTGCAGAGAAAACAGGCACAAAAAGGGGAGCAAGGATAGAGATGTTGTGTGACAGCAAAGACACTCTCTGATACAAAGTGCTTCCAACCTGTCTGTTGTATTCAGCAGCCAAACTCTCACTGCCTTGGAACTACCAATTAAAATTCACTTTTATTCATAAATCTTCTCAAAAACACATGACAGTAAATATTCCACACTTATATCTAGTCAGAGAAACAAAATTATTAGCAGTGCAAAATAAATGCTCTTGGTGGCTTCCACTGGGTTTTGTACTTGGTGGTCTCCTTTCTGACATTAATACTGTGTAACTCTGTTTTACTGGGCAGTAACACACCCTGCTTGACTGCTCTTGCCTCACTTTGGGTAGTCACTATCTCTGCCTTTCATTGTGCAGCTTCTGTTATCTCCTGTGCATGTCTTTTGGGGCTGGCAGCCTCAGGGACCTGAAACAAAGGTCTTTTGAGACAAAATTGCATGTTACAGTGACACATTCTCATCACAGATGTGTTCAGTGTAATTTTCTGCTTGGGATGGCATCTTCTAGGACTGTAAATAATCTTTTTGTTCAGCCTGATCCCCATCTCTGTATTTTTGCAAGTCCTCCATGACTCTGATATCTACTCCTACTCAGTGCCAGTAATCTTGTTTTCAGTTTCCAGCTAAATGTGGTGTCAGCAGGTGTGTCAACCCATGCTTCACTGGTGCCATCTCATCATTTTGCAGAGCCAGGTACAGACTGGTGTCTCATTCCACCACTAGCCTTACAGGCACTTTATTATTTTGACACCCTTGTCTACCAGGCTCTTGGGAAAGGGGATAGCAAACCAGAGGCCCCATGCCTAAACCCATATTCCACTGTGAACTGCTTCTCAAACAGTGGCCTGCTGACAGAAATTACTCTGCCTGATATGTCCGGTGAAACAGATCTGGTGTGCATGATCTTCTGTGATCTTTCTTTTTCTGGGACTATTTCAAAGGAGTTTAGGGCAAGCACTTCCATATGCCCATTAATCATAACCTAATCTCTGTGCTAGGCACTGGTTTTGCTGTGTCAGCAGTGTGGATTGTCTCTATGTTTTGGCCTCCATTTTTGGCACATGCAGTAGGCCTTGACAACTTCCTCACTATCCTTGTATTCCTGAGCCCATGGTATAAATTATCTCTATCTCTCCTCTTCATTTACTTCCATTCTCAAATGCCTTTTTTGTAGCATTAAAATGTTTTCAAGCTGCTTTATGAATCACTGTCATTTAAGCACTGTTCCCCTTCCCCTCCAGAGGAAGTGGGAGTCTCCTATTGATTAACTGCATAAGCTGGAAAATTGCTCTCCTGCCCTCTTTGTGTTAATAACCTCAATGGCTTTATCTCATCCAGGTAGTACAGCTTCAGCAACCACTGTCTATCTTTTGGATAAGACCAGTTAAGAATTTAAAAACAAACTGATCTTTTCACTCTGAATTTGCCCTTGCATCGTGCTACCAAAGGCCTTGTGGAATTCTCTCTGAAATCCTTAAATCTCTTCTAGATTTATATTCCCTTTGCAAATCATGTCTGCAACTGCAAAACAAAACCAAACCAATGAAAATGACAAAAGGTCCTCTCTGTTTGAAATGGGGTTTGTGAGGCACCATGTGGCAGTGACAGCAGGTGGAAGCCACATAAGGACAGATGCTGGATTTTGTACATCGAGCCAAGCCCTGATCCTCACTCTGAGTGTATTAAAAATCACTGGATTTGATAGCAATAGGATTTCTGTCAATATTCTCCACTTTTGATTCTACTGTTGTGAGCTTATCAGTTCCTGAAGGTGCTCAACAACAGCTTCAGCTTGCACTTACTAACATGCTATTTAAAATCTAAGTATGTTTCTGTCCTTTCAGCTTTTTAAAATTAACATCTTATTTTGACAAAGGAAAAAAAAAAGTACTTACCATTCAAAAAGTCTTTCCACCCATTACCCAGAAAAGTAGACATTCTTGATGTGGCCTTAAACATCACTAAAATCACCTTTAAAGTTACAGCTTTGAATATTTTAAGAGTGCAAAGGGGCTGATTCATATTGTTTTGCTTTCTTTCAGACCAAAATGTGACTCTTATAGCCATTGATTCTCTCTGTGCCACTTTTCCAGGTCAGGCAGGATTCTGGGCTACATAAAAACAGAAAGAAGTTTTGAATGTAGCCTGAAGTTTCACTAAAACATAAATTAGATAACCAAACTTATTTAAAGTAGAAAATATTCATATAAACCAGGAAAAACAGAATAGAAATAAGCACAAGTTTATAAAGAACTAACTAACTTCACATTTTTAAACTTGGTTTTTTATTTTATCCAATGCGAGGAAAATTGGCAAGACATGAAGTTCCTGCTGCAAAGGAGTTAAATGGCTATACTGAACTTATTTCAGACTTGAGGAAGGACTGGTCTAACTTCTAGAATTGCATTATATGGTCTAAGAGATGTTACCTGCATCACCAAGTTTTGTCTCCTACATTCTTTACACCACTATAGCTACAGTGAAGCAACTTTGAAGGAACCTGTAATTTAAACAATTTGGGATATGAGCTCTCTTCTCTTGTTCTATTCCCACTATAATAACAGTCTATGTAACTTTACTTGTGAAATTCTAAAATGAATTAAACACCTGCATAACTCTTCAAATACAGATTCTGGCATGCTCAAGAGTGCTAGATATAAGTATGTCTAATATATAAGTAGGTTACAAGCTGATTGAACAAGTAAAAAGTTGTTCCCTATAAGAGTATTTAAGTGGAAAGCTAGGAGTTCAGATCTCTAACACTCCATATCTTTGCTCGCGTGTGAATAAATTATTCCACGGCAAAAGGATTTGCTACTTGAACAGGAGTTGTAAAATTAAGCTTAACCTTTCTCTTCCTTGAGTGTTTTTTAACTGACAATTTACCTTTCACAGATTAAACTTCCACAAACCATTATGCAAAAGCTGCTCTATCCTTTTAATACCTTTATATCCACAGCAAATAAGGATGGTGCAAATAATGTTTCCTGGAAATGTCACAACCAGGTGGACTACTGAGTTTTGGTCATGCCTTGTGCTTTTGTGACTGTGGAGATGTGTCTGTGTCTGCCATGCAACATTTATTACCAAGAGTATTCCAAAGTTGTAGATGGTGAGTAATTCCCTCTCCTCAGCAAATGAAAGCTAGAATAATAAAAAAGTGCGTCATCTCACTTGATGCATTTTTTCCTGGATTTGTCTTGCTGATGGAAAATTTGAAGAGGTAGATTCCACCTTGTGAATTAGTACAGAAATTATTGGTCAGAGGTATGGTTTAGGTCATGTTAAGGCAATGTAAGTGAGCTTTATGCAACAAGTGAAAAATGCATAAATATTTTCTCTTGAAATAAAATTAAAATATTACAAATGGGAGGCTTAACCAACAACAAAGCTGAGGGCAATACCTTCAAACAATCAGCTCAGAAAAGTGCTTGTTTGCATGACACCAAGACGAATTTCTCCCTAAACAGGCAAACCAGCCGGCTGCCTTTGGGTGAGTAAGTTACAGTGATTGTGCTGCTGATTGACCTGAGCATTTACTCCAGCTTCTTCCTGTCCTCAGACACCAAACAAGTCAAAAGTCTGTGGTAAAAATCTGTCTTGGATATCGAGTACTCTCATACACAACATGGCAGGCACTCCCCTGCTGTGATTCTCTTCTCTTATTCCCTTCCTGGCCACACAAAAAGGGACAGTATTAGTTTTAAATAACTTATTTAATTTGGTGCATTCAAGTGGTTTTTGACTTTATGCACAATTCATAGCAATTTAAATCTGTGTGTCCTACTTTAGTCTGCAAACACTTGCCGCTCAGATATGCTTAGGAGTGCTGGAAGAGCACAGGCTCCAGAGCCTCCTGCTGCACCCCATGAGCTGATTCCCCATGAAATCCCTCCCAACACTGCTGAGACAGACTCTTGCTCACTTTGTGAGGCAGCATCAGTGTCACTTGCTAAAAATTATGAGTAATGAACTGACAATAATGTAGATGTTTCCTTCTGGTAGCACAATGACAAGGAACTCTTACATTCCATTCCTTTCTGTGTTAAAACTATCCCAAGCTTAGCCTGCTATATGACCAGTTTACTGACTGCTCACCATAGGCTGAGTTGAAAAGCAGTGAGGCCTTCCTGAGGGATTCAATACATAGAATGTGTTTGGAGAATGTAAGATTAACATAAAAAGTGAGCTCTCTGCTATGAGATCAGATGCTGGCAGTGACAGCTTCTAAAGGTGCTGCCTTCTTGATCAAATAGGATCACATTGATAATTAGATGCACAAAGGCTTGCTGAAAAAAAAAAATCCAACTTAAATTTAAGATCCTTGTGCACGCTATGCTCTTTTTTTGAGAAATGAAATCTTCAGTGATGTATTCATACCTGCAGGTGAAAATACATCTGATTTGTCACAAAATCATTAATGAATATACAACACGGTGTGCTCTGCCTGGATAAAACTGATCTGCTGGCATGTGAGTCCACGTGATGGATTTTCACTTGAGTATCTTCAAAAATATTTGGGAATGCGTTTTCCTTTTCCCCTTTCACGTTCCCTCTTCCTGCAGCTTTTTGTTGCTTGTGAGCTGCACAGACCCAAAAGCCGATTAAACACCGTGAATCAGAGCGCTCCTTTTGGGATTTCTTAGCCTAGAATCAACAATGGAGAAAATCATTTGCATGGGTTTCTAGTCTATGAAACATCATTCTGTTCCTTTGAATTCTGAAACACAAAGAGAGAGGATTTTAATTCACCTGCAAGGTCCTGTCCTTTGAGCTTGTTTAGGTTAATTGACTTTGTGTAATGCACTTTTCATTGCTTCTGGGAATAAACAGAATAATATGTTTTTAAAAGCATTGCCTACATCAGAATTGCTCAGTTTCTAGTTACAGACTCTATCGAGGAGCAGTATTACAAACCAAGTAAACATTAGATAACCAGGACAGCGTTTTTAAAGGGTAGCTCTTAGAGATGAATTTCTGTCCGGTGGGAAGGGCTGCCTGAGCAGAAATCCCAGTTTAGAAGGGTAGGAGTCAGGCACACAGCAGCCTGTCCGTCTGGGCCTCTCCTCTGCACAGGCAATGCCCAGTCAGTGGAGCCATCTCCTGCTGCAGCAAGGCTCCCAGCACAATTCCACACACGCCAGGGAGGAGAGGACAGTGGCAGGTGGTGGCCCCCAAAGTCCTTTTCCTGTACAGATCCGGCAGCACCTCTCGCTGAGCGAGATCAAGGGAATGTTTCAGGCACTCCCGGGTTTCTGTGCAGCCCCGCCCCGGTGCTGCTGCTCTGCATCCCTGGTGAATTGGTGCTACAGCCCTGAGCCCTTCAGAACTGCAAAGCACTGGTGATAATGACATTCAGTGCTGCAAACAGCTCTGCCTCCCACTGCAATTCTACACATTAAAAAGGAAGGGAAAAAAGGCCCCACAACAGCCAGGCCCCAGTATCAGATCTGAATCATCAATGAGAAGCAGCAAATTCAGTTTCTCCTTAAGTGCAAAATTTATTGCAGCCTGAACTGTTGTACCTTGGGCTGGTGCATGCCCAGTGCTCTGTTGATTTCTGTCTGGGTCACTGATTTTGCCTGGAAGACTG